>NC_091439.1:143879221-144179221 GCF_964237555.1 Oryctolagus cuniculus
ACCCAAAGTTCTATTTTTTAAGGTTTACTTATTTATTTGAAAATCAGAGTTACACAGACAGAGGAGAGGCAGAGAGAGAGATCTTCCATCTGATGGTTCACTAACCAATTGGCTGCAATGGCCAGAGCTGCGCCAATCTGAAGGCAGGAGCCAGGAGCTTCTTCCAGGTCTCTCATGTGGGTGCAGGGTTCCAAGGACTTGGGCCATCTTCTACTGCTTTCCCAGGCCATAGCAGAGAGCTGGATCAAAAGCAGAACAGCCTGGTCTTGCACTGGTGCCCATATGGGATGCTGGTACTTCAGGCCAGGTCATTAACCCACTGCACTGCAGCATCAGCCCCAAATTGAATTTTTAATAATTAACCTAAGGAAACATCAAGAAATAAAAATTTTTTATGTGTAAATGCCTTCATTGTTTTAAAACCTGGAACATAAATTGTTGAATGGTATGGTATGAGACTTGTTAAATATTTTATGATATGTTACAACATATTAAAATACTGTTCACAGGGTCAGACATTTGGCCTAGCAGTTTAGAAGCCTATCTGGGTGCTTATATCCAATGTCAGCGTGGCTGGCTTTGAGTTTCAGTTTAACTGACATTTAAGGCTTCCTACTAGTGCACATCCTGGGAGGCAGCAGATGATAATTCAAGTAGCTCAGTTATTGCCACTCACATGGGAGACACAGGATGAGCTCCCAGCTCTGGCTTTGGCCCCAGGTCAACCCCAAAATTTGCAAGCATTTGGGGAACAACCAGCCAATGAGAGTTCTATCTTTCTGTCATCCATCCTACCATCTCTCTGCCTGTTGAATATATAATATGAAATAAAAATACTGCTCTCATCAAATATTCACTACATGAATAAATTTTATATAAAACAAAAATTAAGATATCAAGCCTATTATATATTATATTCACACTGAACTGTATATGTGTGTAAAGGCATAAAGGTTTCTCTCAAATCATATAGTTTCTTTTTTAAATTTTTCTGTACTTTCCAAATTTTTATACTTGATAATATTTTATATATATCAGAGTGTACATGCAGTTATAAGTTTAGATAAAGAATTGTCAAAAGTTAATCATGATCACTTTATAACTACATAATTTTCCACAAATACTCAAGAAGGATATCCTTTTGCTTTGGTAGAGTTATAACCTTAAGTATTCATATGGCTATGTTTTAGAAGAGATTACTTTGAGTTAGATAATAATGTGTGAATATTAAGTTTCCTGGCTTTCATAATTATTATATAGCTGTTACTAGAAAAAAGGCATATTTTTCCTAGAAACTATACACAGAACTATTTGATAGTAAAAGGATAGAGAGTCTTCAATTTCTCTTCAATGGTTTAGGAAAAAGACATGCACACATGAGAGAATGATGCTGCCAAAGCTGCAAAATGGAAATAACTGACACACTTAGATAATCATGTGTATAGATTCCTAGGTCTATTCTTAAATTTTAAAACAAAACTTCAATTTATATAGTTGCCACAAGAAAACCCCAACTCAAGATAAAAATTCAATAATTAAATTAGTTTTGGTATTTGGCATTTCACTTGTTTCCCATATAATTAAACATTGGTGATAATAATGTAGAGTGAGGGAGGGAGGAAGGGTGAAAGAGACAGATGGATAAATGAAGACTCAAAAAAAATTATAGAGATTTCCAAAATCTCTATATATTTTTAATATATATTAAATATATTTACATTTACAACCTATTACTTTGATATAAAATCATAAGTAAATTGAGTAACACATATTGCCAAAGATGAACTATAACAGTATCTGGGACCGGCACTGTGGCACAACAGATTAAGCCAATACCTACAATGCAGGTATCGTGTATGGGTGATTTTCTGTGGCACTGTTGCTCCACTTCAATCCAGCTCCCTGCTAATACACCTGGGAAAGAAACCAAAGATGGTCTAAGTACTTGGGCCTTTGCATTCCCTGGGAGACATGGATGGAATTTGTGGCCCAGCCAGTTGACTATTGTGCGCATATGGGGAGTGAAACAGTGGATGGAATATTTGTCTCTTCCTCTCTAACTTTGACTTTCAAATGACTATATATCATTAAAAATAATCTGTTTAAAACAAGGCTATGTCATCTTAATATCGGACAACATAAACTTTACCACAAAAACTGTTAAGAGAGACAAAGAGGGACACTATATTATGATTAAGGGATCAATACAACAAGAAGATATAACAATTATCAATGTATATGCACCTAACTACAGGGCACCGGTTTATCTAAAAGATTTGTTAAGGGACTTAAAGGGAGACTTAGACCCCAATACAATAGTACTGGGGGACTTCAATACTCCACTCTCAGAAATAGACAGATCAACAGGACAGAAGATCAACAAGGAGACAGTAGATTTAAATGACACTATAGCCCAAATGGATCTAACAGATATATACAGAACTTTCAATCCTACAGCTAAAGATTTTACATTCTTCTCAGCAGTATATGGAACCTTCTCTAGGATTAACTACATACTAGGCCATAAAGCAAGTCTTAGCAAATTCAAAAGAATTAGAATCACACCATGCAGCTTCTCAGACCATAAAGGAATTAAGTTGGAAATTAGCAACTCAGGAACCCTAGAGCATACGCAAACACATGGAGATTGAACAACATGCCACTGAATGAACAATGGGTCATAGAAGAAATTAAAAGAGAAATCAAAAACTTTCTGGAAGTAAATGAGGATAACAGCACAACATACCAAAACTTATGGGACGCAGCAAAAGCAGTGTTAAGAGGAAAGTTTATATCAATAGGTACCTACATTAAGAAATTGGAAAGGCACCAAAGATATGAGCTTTCAATTCACCTCAAGGATCTAGAAAAACTACAGCAAACCAGACCCAAATCTAGTAGGAGAAGAGAAATCATTAAAATCAGAGAAGAAATTAACAGGATTGAATCCCAAAAAACACTACAAAAAATCAGCCACGCGAGAAGCTGGTTTTTTGAAAAAATAAACAAAATTGACACCCCACTGGCCCAACTAACTAAAAAAAGAAAAGACCCAAATCAATAAAATCAGAGATGAAAAAGGAAACGTAACAACAGACACCACAGAAATAAAAAGAATCATCAGAAATTACTACAAGGACTTCTATGCCAGCAAACAGGGAAACCTATCAGAAATGGATAGATTCCTGGACACATGCAACCTACCTAAATTGAACCAGGAAGACATCGAAAACCTAAACAGACCCATAACTGAGACAGAAATTGAAACAGTAATAAAGGCCCTCCCAAGAAAGAAAAGCCCAGGACCAGACGGATTCACTGCTGAATTCTACCAGACATTTAAAGAAGAACTGACTCCAATTCTTCTCAAACTATTCAGAACAATCAAAAAAGAGGGAGTCCTCCCAAATTCTTTCTATGAAGCCAGCATCACCTTAATTCCTAAGCCGGAAAAAGATGCAGCATTGAAAGAGAATTACAGACCAATATCCCTGATGAACATAGATGCAAAAATCCTCAATAAAATTCTGGCCAATAGAATGCAACAACACATCAGAAAGATCATCCACCTAGATGTCCTAAACAGCACTCTGGGCTCAGAATCAGCCCTAAATGCATTCCAATCTGGCTGAAAAGCCCATGAGAGTATTTCAGGAATGGAAAGCCAAGACACTCTAGCAAAAAAAAAAAAAAAAAAAAAAAACCTAAATGAAAGATCTCTGTGAGTGAGATCCCAGTGGAAAGAACGGGTCTTCAAAGAAGGAGGTACCTTTCTGAAGGGAGGATTGAACCTCCACTTTGACTATGACCTTGTCTAAACAAGATAATAGTCAGAGAACTCAAGGGGCTTCCATAGCCTTGGAAACTCATGACTGGAGCATAGGGAGATTACTGATGCCATAAACAAGAGTGTCAATTTGTAAAGTCAACAACAGGAGTCACTGTGCACTTACTCCTCATGTAGGATCTCTGTCCTTAATGTGCTGTACATTGAGGCTTAATGCTATAATGAGTACTCAAACAGTATATTTCACTTTGTGTTTCTATGGGGGTGCAAACTGTTGAAATCTTTACTTAATGTATACTAAGCTGCTCTTCTGTTAAAAAAAAAAAAGAAGAAATTATCAATTCCCAACTAGACTCTCACTGGGATTAAACATGACAATAGGTCTGATCTGATTTCATCATCATTTAAAAAATCATCTATTATTTTTCACTTTATGTTTCTGTGTGGGAGCAAACTGTAGAAATCTTTACTTAATGTATGCTAAACTAATCTTCTGTATATAAAGAGAATCGAAAATAAATCCTCATGTGAATGGAAGGGGAGAGGGAATGGGAAAGGGGAGGGTTGCAGGTGGGAGGGACGTTATGGGGGGGAAGCCATTGTAATCCATAAGCCGTACTTTGGAAATTTATATTCATTAAATAAAAGTTAAAAAAAAATTTAGTGTGTTGAACATGTTTTACCATTTTCAAATACATTTTAGAATTTTTTGAAATAAAGAGCATACAAAGATGTAAAAAAAAAAAATCATCCACCCAGACCAAGTGGGATTCATCCCTGGTATGCAGGGATGGTTTAATGTGTGCAAAGCAATCAATGTGATACACCACATTAACAGATTGCAGAAGAAAAACCATATGATTATCTCAATAGATGCCGAGAAAGCATTTGATAAAATAAAACACCCGTTCATGATGAAAACTCTAAGCAAACTGGGTTAAGAAGGAAAATTCCTCAATACAATCAAAGCAATCTATGAAAAACCCACAGCCAACATCCTATTCAATGGGGAAAAGTTGGAAGCATTTCCACTGAGATCTGGGACCAGACAGGGATGCCCACTCTCACCACTGCTATTCAATATAGTTCTGGAAGTTCTAGCCAGAGCTATTAGGCAAGAAAAAGAAATTAAAGGGATACAAATTGGGAAGGAAGAACTCAAACTATCCCTCTTTGCAGATGATATGATTCTTTATTTAGGGGACCCAAAGAACTCTACTAAGAGACTATTGGAACTCATAGAAGATTTTGGCAAAGTAGCAGGGTATAAAATCAATGCACAAAAATCAACAACCTTTGTATACACAGACAATGCCATGGCTGAGGAAGAACTTCTAAGATCAATCCCATTCACAATAGCTACAAAAACAATCAAATACCTTGGAATAAACTTAATCAAGGACGTTAAAGATCTCCACGATGAAAATTACAAAACCTTAAAGAAAGAAATACAAGAAGATACCAAGAAATGGAAAAATCTTCCATTCTCATGGATTGGAAGAATCAATATCACCAAAATGTCCATTCTCCCAAAAGCAATTTATAGATTCAATGAAATCCCAATCAAGATACTGAAGACATTCTTCTCAGATCTGGAAAAGATGGTGCTGAAATTCATATGGAGGCACAAGAGACCTCGAATAGCTAAAGCAATCTTGTACAAAAAAACAAAGCTGGAGGCATCACAATACCAGATTTCAGGACATACTACAGGGCAGTTGTAATCAGAACAGCATGGTACTGGTACAGAAACAGATGGATAGACCAATGGAACAGAATTGAAACACCAGAAATCAATCCAAACATCTACAGCCAACTCATATTTGATCAAGGATCCAAAACCAATCCCTGGAGTAAGGACAGTCTATTCAATAAATGGTGCTGGGAAAATTGGATTTCCACGTGCAGAATCATGAAGCAAGACCCCTACCTTTCACCTTACACAAAAATCCACTCAACATGGATTCAAGACTTAAATCTACGACCTGACACCATCAAATTATTAGAGAGCATTGGAAAAACCCTAAAGATATAGGTACCGGCAACGACTTCTTAGAAAACACCCCAGAAGCACAGGAAGTCAACCAAAATTAACTATTGGGATTGCATCAAATTGAGAAGTTTCTGTACTGCAAAAGAAACAGTCAGGAAAGTGAAGAGACAACCGACAGAATGGGAAAATATATTTGCAAACTATGCAACTGATAAAGGGTTGATAACCAGAATCTACAAAGAAATCAAGAAACTCTACAAGATCAAAACAAGCAACCCACTTAAGAGATGGGCCAAGGACCTCAATAGACATTTTACAAAAGAGGAAATCCAAATGGCAAACAGACACATGAAAAAATGTTCAAGATCACTAGCAATCAGGGAAATGCAAATCAAAATCACAATGAGGTTCCACCTCATCCCGGTTAGAATGGCTCACAAACAGAAATCTGTCGCTCCCCCTCTTCGTGGAGGAACGACACTAAACCCTGCCTAGGCTTCATATCCGAGTCACGGCACCATTATGTCGCTCCCCCTCTTCATGGAGGAACGACACAGGACCCTGCGCTGTTCTTTCGTCTGCTCGGCCCTCCCCGGGTTTGCTGCTGGTTCTTCCCGGGTTGGCTACTATCCCTTCCACCTCCGTGGAAGGGCAGTTCCCCCTGGCCGCATTCCCCACTTCCGCAGGGGAGCGGCACACCGCCAGCCGGTTCTCTTGGGGGCTGCACGGGTTCCCTTAGATGTTCCCCATAGATGTTCCTCATGCATGCCGTCTCTCTCCTCCTTTATAGTCCTCCTCCGCCAATCCTAACTCGGCTGCCCACACGCCGAGTACGCTGCTCTCCACCAATCAGGAGCAAGTCCTACAGTTTATTAGTTGAACTGGAGGCAGCTGTGCGGAAGCTGTTTACTTCTCTCCCAGCGCCATATTGTGGGAGAGCAGATGCATAGAATAAGTCCTAATTCGAGTAACTTAGTCTAGTCCGGATTGCTCCCCACAGATCCCCCTTTCTTTTTATTTTTGGCGTTGATACGCGCCTGTCTTCGGTGTCCCACGGCACACACTCTGCTCTACTTGCTAGAGTTGCCACAGGCTCTTACAAGTCCTATCAATCAGGAAAACCGAATCCGGGTCCTCTCTTCGCCATGTTGTGAGGAGGTTTTTAGGCGCTGATGCGTGCCTGTGTTCGGTGCCCTGCAGCGCATGCTTTGCTCTGCTAGAACTGCCTGCAGGTGTTTACAAAACCTATCAGGCAAACCGAATCCAAGCCTTCTCATTGCCGTATTGTGGGGGAGACTTATTAGTGTTGGTTTGTGCCTATCTTCGGTGACCTGCAGCTCATACTCTGGTCGAGCTGCTTGCTGGCGCTTACCGCCTTAATTAGGCAGACCGAATCCAAGCCTCCTAATGGTTGTATTGTGGGGAAGCCTTACTGATGTTAATTCGTGCCTGTCTTTGGTGACCTGCAGCGCATAAGCTGCTAGCCGCCCAGGTGCTCATCGCCTCACTAATCGGGCAGACCGAATCCAAGCTTTCTCATTGCCACGTTGAGGGGAGGCCCTTCCATTTCTCTATTTCTCTATCTCCGGGCATTCCTATTTCTCCCATTTTACTTCTATCTTCCAGCATTCCCATTTCTCTCACTCCACTTCCAAACTTCTGTTTCTCTTATCCCCGCAGCTTTCCGGCACCTCGCCCCGCCGGCGGGTTCCCGGCTCTGCGCCGCTTCAGCCCGCGCGCCTCTCTCATCTGCGCAGCTTCCGGGCTTTGCGCGGCTCGGCTTCGCGCGCTCCGCGGTCTCCACGCTTAACCCTTTCGCGTCTGAACCACGGCCTACGCCAGCCCCGTTCTCTATTTATTCACGCCCCGTGCTCTCTCTGCACGCGGCGGCTTCCGCGAGTAACACAGCGTAGCTTACGTGTCCGCCACTAGCATTCAATCTAAGTTCCCCGGGCTAGCCTGGCGAATTCAACCCAGCATACGTCTCCGCCCCACGGTTTGGCTTCCCGTCCTTTGCTCCCCGGGCTAATCAGACGGATCCCAACCAGGCTCACGTTTCAGCTTCTGGTTTCAACTTTTCGCCCCCTATTCCCGGGCTAACTTGAGAATCCCAAAGTGGCTTTCGTGTCCGCCTTGGCCTGCCCCCCACGGCTTCAATTTCCCTAACATTTTTCTCTACCCGGTATGTTTCCCTAAGTTTTCTTCCAACAATATTCCTCCCTCATTTCTCCTTGCTTCTCCCCACAGTCCGTATCCAAGTCTGTTTGTTCTAGCTTTCACTTTCGCTTTCAACCTTAGAGATTCCTCCCAGCTTCCCCCCGTAGTCCGTATCCGAGTCTATGCCTAGGCTTTCAATAGCTTCTTCCGGCTCCTTTTTCGTCCGGCTTTTCCCTAGGCTGTTTCGAGTCTATGCCTAGGCTTTCAATAGCTTCTTCCGGCTCCTTTTTCGTCCGGCTTTTCCCTAGGCTGTTTGCTAGTTTCTCTCTCCGATATTTTCCCAGTTCTTCCCGTTTCTTCCCTCCTAAGTTTCATATCCGTCCTAAGTTTCCTATCCGAGTCACGTTTCTTCCCTCCTAAGTTTGTTCTCCGTCCTAGGTTCCCTATCCGAGTCACGGCACCATTATGTCGCTCCCCCTCTTCGTGGAGGAACGACACTAAACCCTGCCTAGGCTTCCTATCCGAGTCACGGCACCATTATGTCACTCCCCCTCTTCGTGGAGGAACGACACAGGACCCTGCGCTGTTCTTTCGTCTGCTCGGCCCTCCCCGGGTTTGCTGCTGGTTCTTCCCGGGTTGGCTACTATCCCTTCCACCTCCGTGGAAGGGCAGTTCCCCCTGGCCGCATTCCCCACTTCCGCAGGGGAGCGGCACACCGCCAGCCGGTTCTCTCGGGGGCTGCACGGGTTCCCTTAGATGTTCCCCATAGATGTTCCTCATGCATGCCGTCTCTCTCCTCCTTTATAGTCCTCCTCCGCCAATCCTAACTCGGCTGCCCACACGCCGAGTACGCTGCTCTCCACCAATCAGGAGCAAGTCCTACAGTTTATTAGTTGAACTGGAGGCAGCTGTGCGGAAGCTGTTTACTTCTCTCCCAGCGCCATATTGTGGGAGAGCAGATGCATAGAATAAGTCCTAATTCGAGTAACTTAGTCTAGTCCGGATTGCTCCCCACAGAAATCTACCAACAATAGATGCTGGAGAGGGTGTGGGGAAAAAGGGACACTAACCCACTGTTGGTGGGAATGCAAACTGGTTAAGCCACTATGGAAGTCAGTCTGGAGATTCCTCAGAAACCTGAAGATAACCCTACCGTTCAGCCCAGCCATCCCACTCCTTGGAATTTACCCAAAGGAAATTAAATTGGCAAACAAACAAGCTGTCTGCACATTAATGTTTATTGCAGCTCAATTCACAATAGCTAAGACCTGGAACCAACCCAAATGCCCATCAACAGTAGACTGGATAAAGAAATTATGGGACATGTACTCTATAGAATACGATACAGCAGTCAAAAACAACGAAACCCAGTCATTTGCAACAAGATGGAGGAATTTGGAAAATATCATGCTGAGTGAATTAAGCCAGTCCCAAAGGGACAAATATCATATGTTCTCCCTGATTGGTGACAACTAACTGAGCACCAAAGGGGAAACTTGTTGAAGTGAAATGGACACTATGAGAAACAGTGACTTGATCAGCTCTTGTCCTGACTGTTGATGTACAATGTAATATTTATCCATTATAGTATTTTTTTTTGTTCTAGTACCATTGGTTGAACTCTGTAATTAACACACAATTATTCTTAGGTGTTTAAATTTTAACTGAAAAGTGATCCCTGTTAGGAATTTGGAAAACATTATGCTGAGTGAAATAAGCCAATCCCAAAGGCACAAATACCACTTGTTCTCCTTGATAGGTGACAACTAACTGAGCAGCAAAAAGGAAACCTGTTAAAGTGAAATGAACACTATGAGATACAGTGACTTGATCAGCCCTCACCCTGACTGTTGATGAGCAGCTTTATATGTTATCCCTCTTAGTATTTTTTGTTGTTTGTTCTACCTAATACTTTTGGTTGAATACTGTAATCAATACACAATTCTTCTTAAGTGCTGAAACTTAACTGAAAAGTGATTGCTGTTAAATGTAAGAGTGGGAATAAGAGAGGGAAGAGATGTGCAATTCGGGACATGGTCAAGCTGACTTACCTCAAACGGTAGATTTAGAAACATACCAGGGGATTCAAATTCAATCCTATCGAGGTGGCATGTACCAATGCCATCTCACTAGTCCCAGTGATCAATTTCTGTTCACAATTGATCGTAATGGTAGGACTAAGAACCAAAGGGATCACATAAACAAGAATAGTGTCTGCAAATACTAGCTGATAGAATAAAAAAGGGAGAGAATGATCCAACATGGGAAGTGAGATACACAGCAGACCCATAGAATGGCAAATGTCCTAACAGCACTCTGGCCTCATAATCAGCCCTTAAGTCATGTGGATCCGGCTGAAATGCCCATGAGAGTATTTCAGGCATGGAAAGCCAAGACACTCTGGGGGGAAAATAAAACCTAAATGAAAGATCTCCACGAGTGAGATCCCAGTGGAAAGAATGGGTCATCAAAGAAGGAGGTACCTTTCTCTGAAGGGAAGAGAGAACTTCCACTTTGACTATGACCTTGTCTAAATATGATCAGAGTCAGTGAACTCAAAAGGCTTCCATAGCCTTGGCAGCTCATGACAAGAGCCTAGGGTGATTACTGATGCTATAAACAAGAGTGTCAATTTGTTAAGTCAACAACAGGAGTCACTGTGCACTTACTCCTCATGTAGGATCTTTGTCCTTAGTGTGCTGTACATTGAGATTTAATGCTATAACTAGTACTCAAACAGTATTTTTCACTTTATGTTTCTGTGTGGGAGCAAACTGTTGAAATCTTTACTTAATGTATGCTAAACTGATCTGTATATAAAGAGAATCGAAAATGAATCTTGATGTGAATGGAAGGGGAGAGGGAGTGGATAAGGGGAGGGTTGCGGGTTGGAGTGACGTTATGAGGGGGAAGCCATTGTAATCCATATTCTGTAGTTTGGAAATTTATATTCATTAAATAAAAGTTAAAAAAAAGGCTATGTGTCTTCTCACTCACATGTATAAAGCATGCTTGGAAGGCTATGTAGACCCACAAGGGAGTATGAGGTCCAACAATAATTTCAGACGTTGCTAAATTTTATCAGGAAAAAGGAAAATTCCAGATATTTAGAAAATTATTTTGGGGACTAGGTAAAGTCCAGGAAGCCACTTGTAGAAGCAAGATCAGGGGATCCAATTAAGAAAGTTCCTGCCAATTATTGTAAACTCTGAGAGCTTTTACTCATGACTTCCTGAGAACATTTAAATTCCTCCAGATTACTGACTGCTTAGTATCTCCTATCATTACCCTGTTCTAATTTTAAAGTATGCATGTATGTGTCTAGATAAATAAATATATGAGAGTTTTTCTACTATATACAGTTATAGTTGCATATATTATATATGAGACTACTTTTTAAAATCATGGGTAAATGAAACTAAAAGATATCTATTTTGTTGCACAATTTGAAATCCATGTGGTTTTTTCATAATACATGCTTTTTTCTGAACTTTGTAAGACTTCTCATAATGCATCAATTCAATTTTTTGCAACAACTTATATTCATAGCCTACATACATTTTGAAATATATGTACATGTATATTAGTGACTAATTTTTCTGGATTCATATTTAAAATTGATTATACAACTTGTCTTTTTACATTATGAGACTTTTTTTTAACTTTTATTTAATGAATATAAATTTCCAAAGTACGATTTATGGATTACAATGGCTTCCCCCACATACCGTCCCTCCCACCCACAACCCTCCCCTTTCCCACTCCCTCTCCCCTTCCATTCACATCAAGATTCATTTTCGATTATCTTAATATACAGAAGATCAGCTTAGTATACCTTAAGTAAGGATTTCAACAGTTTGCTCCCACACAGAAACATAAAGTGAAAAATAATAGATGATTTTTTTAAATGATGATGAAATCAGATCAGACCTATTGTCATGTTTAATCCCAGTGAGAGTCTAGTTGGGAATTGATAATTTCTTTTTTTTTTTTTTTACAGAAGATCAGTTTAGCATACATTAAGTAAAGATTTCAACAGTTTGCACCCCCATAGAAACACAAAGTGAAATATACTGTTTGAGTACTCGTTATAGCATTAAATCTCAATGCACAGCACATTAAGGACAGAGATCCTACATGAGGAGTAAGTGCACAGTGACTCCTGTTGTTGACTTTACCAATTGACACTCCTGTCTATGGCATCAGTAGTCTCCCT
This sequence comes from Oryctolagus cuniculus, assembly GCF_964237555.1. Lineage (NCBI taxonomy): Eukaryota > Metazoa > Chordata > Mammalia > Lagomorpha > Leporidae > Oryctolagus > Oryctolagus cuniculus. Next base: position 143,891,375 of record NC_091439.1, read on the forward strand.
ATGCTCCAGTCATGAGTTTCCAAGGCTATGGAAGCCCTCTGAGTTCTCCGATTCTTATCTTGTTTAGACAAGGTCATAGTCAAAGTGGAGGTTCTCTCCTCCCTTCAGAGAAAGGTACCTCCTTCTTTGAAGACCTGTTCTGTCCACTGGGATCTCACTCGCAGAGATCTTTTGCCAGAATGTCTTGGCTTTCCATGCCTGAAATACTCTCATGGGTTTTCCAGCCAGATCCGAATGCCTTTAGGGCTGATTCTGAGGCCAGAGTGCTATTTAGGACATCTGCCATTCTATGAGTCTGCTGAGTATCTCACTTCCCATGTTGGATCACTCTCCCCTTTATTTATTCCATCGGTTAGTGTTAGCAGGTACTAGACTTGTTTATGTGCTCCCTTTGACTCTTAGTCCTTTCATTATGATCAATTGTGAACTGAAATTGATCACTTGGAATAGTGAGATGGCATTGGTACATGCCACCCTGATGGGATTGAATTGGAATCCCCTGGTATGTTTTTAACTCTACCATTTGGGGCAAGTCAGCTTGAGCATGTCCCAAATTATACATCATTATGAGACTCTTTTTACATTAAAAGAATCAAAAAGCTATTTGGTGAACAGAAGACTTAAACTTTCTAAATATCCACATGATTCATATTATATAGCCCCTATGGCACTAAGTAGCTCAACTGGACAATCTTGACTTCCAGTAGAAACATCCAAAGATCATATGCCTATCTCTAACAAGACTGTTGAGAAATTACTTTCATGCTTTCCATAATCTCTCATTTTAAGCTGCACAAATGAAACCAATATATTCTGCCTAGGTGAAATTATAAGATAGAAGCATCATTGGTCTTAAAGTAGCATACTATAGTAAGATGCACTACACTGAACATGAAAATCAAATAAACTCTGTGTGTGTGTAAATTTGGCTACAACTGTGAGTTTTTGGTCATTTTAAATAAAATAGGTTTAATTTATAATGGATGTTAAAATAGCTTTTTGTGGGGCAGAGCCAAGATGGTGGAATAGTGAGGGCATGCACAAATAGTCCGGGAAAAGATAGTTTAATAAAAGTGGAGTTACTGTAGTCTCAGGGAAAGGCTTGGGAAAAAAAAAATTGCAGAGGAAACTCTTCTGGATCTAGTGGATGTGACATGGAGGACCTATGGGGAGAGCAAGGACACCCATGGCTCGGAAGCCTAGCCGTGGAGTCTGCGCACCAGCGGTGGAAGGGGAGGTGAGACAAAAAACTTGGTAGCCCAAGACATTGGTGGGGAAAGGCAGAAAGAGCCTAGAGGAAATGAGGCTTGAAGCCCTGCTAGGGAAAGTTCACCAGGCTGACGGGAGGAGAGAAAAAAATGAATAAATAAGGGGAACTGGCATGGACGCGAGCCTCTCTCTCCACTCACCTTACAAAGCTGAGCAAGACAAAGAGCAGGCGCCATTTCGGACACACATAAAGCAGCACCCACCATCAGCCAAGCAGAAAAACTTTGACTCTGGTGGAGAGAAATAACAGGAGGTTAGGACCAAGTGAAGGTGTGGAGCTAATGAACTGAGACTGTGAAAATCTGAGGGTGGGCGAGAGAACTCACAGAGTACACAAACTCAGTAACCTTGGCAACCCAGTGGGAGACTGCAGAGAAATTTGAGACCACATTGAGGGCTGCATAGGCCCTTTGTGTGGTCCTTGGGGTAGAGCAGACGAATACCCACAGGGGCCAGATTTCATACATCTACTACCCTCCATTCCACTCAGCGATATGGAATTACTTCCCTTCTGAGTCAAAGACAGAGAGAGAGAGAGAGAGAGAGAGAGAGAATAACCTGGGTTAGTCACCTTTGGCACACCCTTAACCTTGAAGAACCAAACAGAACTCTTTGGCCACACCCATCACAGCCTCTAAGGATCCATCAAAAGCAGATAGTCCACTTAATCTAGAGTCATAGTATAATGAGAAAAACCACCACAGTGAAGAAAGCAAAGAATATCTCCACAATGCCAAGCAACAACCGTAGAAACCAAGGAAACAAGAACAAGGAAGACACTATGACACCCCCAAATGAACAAGACACTCCAATTCAGGATTATGAAGATGATGATAGAAGAAATGCAAGAAGCAGATCTCAAAAAATTGATAAGAACATTAAGAAGTTCTCAAAAACAAATTATTGAACTACAGAAATCCTTACTGGACAGGATAGAAAATCTCTCTTGCAAAAATGAAATATTAAGGAGGAATCAAAATGAAATGAAGCAATTAGCAGAACATGAAACTGTGACAGTGAAGAGAAATCATAATGAAATGAACAATTCAATAGATCAAATGACAAATGCACTTGAGAGCCTTAAAAATAGAATTAGTGAAGCAGAAGAGAGAATATTGGACTTAGAAGACAGAGAACAGGAAAGCAGACAGTGAAACCAAAGAAAAGAAGAGGAAATTAGAAATCTAAAAAATATTGTTGGGAATCTATAGGATACTATTAAAAAACACAACATTTGGGTTCTAGGAGTTCCTGAAAGCATGGAGAGGGAGAAAGGATTAGATGGCCTTTTTAGTGAGATACTAGCAGAAAACTTCCCGGGTTTGGAGGACAGAGACATCCTAGTACAGGAAGCTCATAGAACCTCTAATAAACATGACCAAAAGAGATCCTCACCACGACCCATTGTAATTAAACTCACCACAGTGAAACATAAAGAAAAGATTCTATAATGTGCAAGAGAGAAACCTCAGATTACTCACAGAGGATCTCCAATTAGACTCACAGAAGACTTCTCATCAGAAACCCTACAGGCTAGGAGGGAATGTTAAGATATAGCCCAGGTACTAAGAGAGAAAAACTGCCAGCCCAGAATATTATATCCTGCAAAGCTCTCATTTGTGAATGAAGGTGAAATAAAGACCTTCCATAGAAAACAGAAATTGAAAGAACTTGTCGCCACTCGTTCAGCCCTGCAAAAAATGCTTAAAGATGTGCTACACACAGAAACACAGAAACATGGTCATCAATATGAAAGAAGATAAAGGAAGAAAACATACCAGTAAAAGATATAGGAAGCTCAAAGCATATACTAGAAAATATCTTTGGGAAAATGGCAGGGCAAAGTTACTATTTATCAATAGTCATATTTAACATTAATGGACTCAACTCTCCAGTTAAAAGGCACAGACTGGCTGAATGGATTAAGAAATAAAACCCATTTGCTGCCTACAAGAAACACATCTTTCCAACAAAGATGCATGCCAACTGAAAGTGAAAGGTTGGAAAAAGATATTCCATGCCAACAGAAACCAAAATAAAGCAGGTGTAGCCATATAAATATCAGACAAAATAAACATTAACACAAAAACTGTTAAGAGAGACAAAGAGGGGCACTATATAATGATTAAGGGATCAATTCAACAGGAAGATGTAACTATTACAAATGTATATGCACCTAATTACAGAGTACGGTTTATTTAAAAGATATGTTAAGGCACTTAAAAGGGATGTGGGGAACTACAGGCTGGCCATCTATGGGAACTTCCTCACTCTTGCTGGCACACGGCCTATGTGGCAACCATATTGGACATAACAGTTCGGGAAGTGCTAACCACATTGAATGACCGTTGCAGCACAAGCATTCCAAAATAACCTGTTGAGATAGCACAAGTGAGCTGCCCCAGTGACTACATGCCCTGCTACTTGATTGGACTTGAATGGCATGTTCTTCACGTGAACTAAGTACTGATTGGACCAGCGGAGCGTGGACAGTGGCTGGGCATGAACTGTTACTGGGGATGGAGAGGCTCAGGGGATATATACCATGAGGACTGCTGTGGGGGGCGGCTTCTTCTTCTGCTTTTCTAGCTTTCTCCTTTCACTGCTGTAACCCTGCTTTTACAATAAAGAAGTCTATAAGACAGATCAACCGGCGAGTCTCGTCGTTCTTCCGCGGGCGGTGGAGTGACAGGTGGTGCCGTGACTCAGATCGCTGGAGTCGCCGGGAAAGGTAAGGTTATTTTACCATAAGAGCATGCATACACTGGAGTCTAGGTGGTGTAAGACCTAGGACTAGACCGCGGTGCCGTCCTAGAGACGGGAGATTAAAAAGGTAACTTGAAGCCATGGGAAATACTCAGTCAACAACTAGGTTGCGTTTACTATTGAGCCGCTTGTTAAAGACTACGGGGACACCCATCAAAGCGGCCACTGTTTGTGCATTCACCAGAGCAGTTGCAAGGGTTTCACCCTGGTTTGTGGAAAAGGGTAATCTCGATGAGGACCAGTGGAAGCGGGTAGGGAGACAGTTACGCACCGCTGGGAAGCCGGCAGAAATGCTTCGCCTGTGGCAGCTCATCGAGCAGGCGCTCAATGACCCCTCAGAAAGAATAGGAGCCTTGCTAGATGAGGGTACTGAAATCTTAGAGAACTTACTGAGGGAGTCACTTTCTGGAAGTCAGGTAGGGAATCAGGAAGAGCTGGAGGGCTCACAAGATGCAGACGGAGGGAGGCCACCGCCAACTGTGCCTCCCTGTGGGGAGGAGCCAAGTACACAGAGAATGGCCAATCTATCCCTTGCAGATCGGCCCGGGTGGTGGCCGCTCACTCTGTCTAAAGGGGAATCCTTTGGGAGCCCTCCCGACGACCCAACTCTGGGAGATGGAAGTCAGGAACCCCGGTCACTGCTAAGGAGTAAAGGGCATAACACTCCAGACTGGACAAAATTCCACCAGCCAGGACAGGTGTTTCCTGTGATCTTGGATGCACAGGGCAACAGGGGATGGTCTCCTCTGGATCATAAATTGCTAAAAGAATTGCAACAGGCCATGCAGTTATATGGCCCACACGCTAATTTCACAAAGGCAGTGCTGGAAAATATAGGGACGCAGGGATTAATCCCAGATGACTGGAGAAATCTATCAAAGGCTGTGCTAGGCAGTGGGGATTTCCTGTTTTATGGCAGCCTACAGAGAACTAGCCATAGAACAAGCTAAATACAATGCCCAAAATGGTCAACCTGCATGGACTGAGGATATGCATACCAGTCAGGGTGCCTTTAATGACGAAAACAGGCAGCCAAGGTGCCCCAACAAGGTGCTGATGCAAGTCAGGGAGCTAGCCCGTAGGGCCTGGAAAGTTACTCCAAAAAAGGGGGAAATCAGGCACAGTCTATCAAAAATTGTACAGGGACCCAGTGAACCCTACGCAGACTTTGTGAACAGGTTCATGGAGGCGGCAGGAAATATTTTTGAGACAGTGGATGAAGCTATGCCTCTGGTCCGCAGGCTAGCCTATGAACAAGCCAATAAGACTTGTTGAGAAGCCCTGAGACAGTGGCAGCACAAGGACATCCCCACATTCCTAAAAATTTGTAGAGATGTTATGGATGATGTTGCCTCGGGGTCGCACGCAGCTGTAGTCATGGCAAAGATGCTGCAGAGCGATATGTCAGGACATAAATGTTTGAAATGCGGGAAGGAAGGACATCTCAAAAGGGAGTGTAAGGACCCCAAACCCCCAGGCCATCAGCCAGGGCTGTGTCCTCTCTGTGGAAAAGGCAATCATTGGGCCAATGAGTGTTATTCTAAACAGGATAAGGCTGGCAACCCCCTTGTCCAGACATCAGTGCGGGGGGTAGCAGGACAGTGGCAGCCAAGAACAAAAAATGGAAATCGGGCCCCAGCACCCAGGGGCCCACAAACTCAATGGGTGCAGGCATCACAGACAGCCCTAGGAAGGGGACAAGCTCAAGGGACAGCCCAAACATTCGGTGTATAGAGTTACGAGCCACCGACTATACAGTGCTAACACCACAGATGGGGGTTCAAGCAGTCAGCGTAGAGTCCCAGGACTCTCTATTAGAATGGGAAGGTATTGGAATCACCATAGGAAAAGCCACAAATGCCCTTAAGGGTTTAATGGTAGTGACAGGAATTATTCAATTACCCTGTAAAAAGCTCAAGGTCTTACTTCATTCTACCAAGGGGATTACACAGTTATTGCCATCACAGCCGGTAGCCCAACTAATAATTATGACACCTGCAATTGATAAATGGGGCATTCAGGGCAGAAATTTTGCAGCCCTGTCCTTGTCACTCAGCAACCACCCCATATGGACCATCACCATAAAGGGAAAAGCCATCCGTGGCTTATTAGACACGGGTGCTGATGTGTCTGTTATCTCTGAGCAGGACTGGTCTAAGTCATGGCCCCTACAGGAGGGGGACAATACATTGGTGGGTCTAGGCACCACATGTGCCCCTCCCAGGAGTGCCCAGGTTTTGGACTGGCAGGACCAAGAAGGCAATAGAGGCAAGGTGCAACCATATGTGTGCACCATTCCTATTACTCTATGGGGTAGGGACATACTAGAACAATTACAAGTTCAATTAACTAATGATCCTACTGCGGCCCATTCCCTGGGGTTGGAAGATGATGAAAAGAATGGGCTATTCATGCGGAGGATTGGGAATAGAAGGACAAGGGAGGATGGAGCCCATCTCCCCAAGGCCCAATGAGGGAAGGCAGGGTCTGGGTTTTTCGTAGGGGTCACTGAGAGGCAGCCCCTGCCACTTACTTGGCTAGATAATAAGCCAGTGTGGATAACACAGTGGCCCCTTTCTTGAGAAAAATTGGCTGCCATACATAAATTAGTCCAACAACAATTGGAGGCAGGTCACCTTCAACCCTCCATCTCCCCCTGGAATACACCTATTTTTGTTATAAAGAAAAAATCAGGCAAGTACCGATTATTGCATGATCTCAGAGCTATTAATCAACAGATGCAACCTATGGGAGCTTTACAGCCAGGGCTCCCTGTTCCAACCATGATTCCTAAGCATTGGCCTATTATTGTAGTAGATCTTAAAGATTGTTTCTTTAGCATTCCTTTGCATGAAAATGATACCCAAAGATTTGCATTTACAGTTCCTTCAATAAACCATGCAGAGCCCAACAAAAGGTATGAATGGAAAGTTCTCCCCCAAGGCATGACTAATAGCCCCACCTTGTGTCAGCTGTATGTACCATGGGCTGTAGAACCTGTTCGCCAACTGTACCCTCAAATATATCTTTTGCATTATATGGATGATCTATTGTTAGCAGCCGCTGTTGAGGAACAACTGCAGGCAGCATTTACCATGCTGAGCAAGTGTTTACAGGCAGCAGAATTACAAATAGCACCAGAAAAGGTTCAATAGGACATGGTAATTCAATATTTGGGACTTAAGCTAACGCCAATAAATTTGGAGTCTACCATTGCAACTACAGGACTAAAAACCTTAAACGATTTTCAAAAATTATGTGGAAATCTAAAATGGATATGACCCTATTGTAAATTGACTACTGAGGAAATGCTTCCACTGTTCAAAATTTTGGAAGGGGATTCACAGCTCACTTCACCATGAGAGCTGACTCCAGAAGCAACTGCAGTCTTGCATGAAGTCGAGACTCGCTTAAAAAACACCCAAATGCAAAGATGTGACCCTTCCGAACCTTTAGAAATCCTGGTGTTTATGGAACAGTTATATCCCTTTGCAGTAATTTGGCAAGGAGATCCTCTATTGTTTGTGTATCCACATGCACATTTACCTCGAATCTTATATACCCATGGCCAGGCCGTGGCAGATTTGATATTAACCGCAGTGAAAAGAACAGTTGAAATTTCTGGAAAGCTTCCAATACGTTGTGTTACGCCATTTAGCAAGGAGGCTGTTGAGGCCTGGACAAGAGAAAATTGGGCATGGGTTTATATTGTTTTAATATTACACATAACTGTAGATAATCATTACCCAAATCACCCCTTTGTTTCCTTTTGTACTTATATTCCAATCAGACAGATTCAAAAGGTGCATAAACAAACTATAGAGGGAGCCCCCACTGTGTTCACTGATGGAGCCAAAGGAGGAACTGGAGTTGCAGTAATTGGCAATCAACGATATTTTGTTTTGGCTGCCTCTCCCTCTCCCCAACATGCAGAATTAGCCATTATTGCTTTGGTTTTAACAAAGAAACAAGGTCCACTAAATATACTTTCAGATAGTGCTTATGTAGTAAATGTAGTAAAATTGCTTGACCAGGCATGCAATGTTTCCAAATTATCCACTGTTTATCCCTATTTAGAAAAACTTCAAACTTTGCTAACACTGTGAAATTACCCCATTTTTATAGACCATATTCGAGCTCATTCAAATTTACCTGGGTCACTTAGTCGGGGCAATGCTTTGGCCGATCATTATTCACGTTTTTTGCTTGTCTGTACAAGTGTTGAACAGGCCAAACAATATCATTCCAATTGGCATGTAAATAGTACCACTTTAAGCATGAAGTACCATATTCCCTGCAAAGAGGCAGAAAATATTGTTAAGGCTTGTGAAAAATGCGTAGTTAATATAGTTCCCAAAATACCCGCTGGGGCCAACCCACGTGGCCTTAAACCCTGTCACATCTGGCAGATGGATGTCACACACATTCCCTCTTTTGGCCGTCAGAGCTGCGTTACAGTGGACACGTACTCGGACGTGGTTATGGCCACGGCCCTTCACAAGGAAGGCACTCAACAAGTTATTCAACATTGCCTACAGTCTTTTGCAGCTTGGGGTGTCCCCCAAATTTTAAAAACTGACAATGGGCCAGCATACACTTCGGCTCAGTTTGCCACCTTTGTAAAAGAATTTGGCATCATCCACATTACGGGCATACCTTATAACCCTCAAGGTCAAGCTATTATAGAACGCACCCACTTGTATTTGAAAAATTTTATTAATAAACAAAAAGGGGGAATAGGGGAATATGCAGTGTCCAATAAGGATGCTTTGGCCTTAGCCCTTTATACTATAAATTTTTTAAACAAAAAGAAAAATGGAAAGATGCCTGCAGAACTGCATGACTCTTTAAATGACAAGGGGCAGACACAATGGATCATGTGGAAGGATTTACAGGATAACAAATGGAAAGGCCCATTCCCTCTGTTACAGAGGGTATGAGGTGTTGCTTGTTTTTTTCCACAGGGAGCTACACAACCCATTTGGACCCCAGAGAGACGAATCCGACTCCTAGCAGGAAACCACAATGAACACCACACAACAGAGGACACCGAAAACAGCCATACGCAACAACCCCTGGGAGAAACAGCGAAGGAGGCCCAAGACCCAGTTATAGCAGAGACCGAGTGAAGACTACGAAAAGATTGTTACTTGTGCTTTTGTTAGTTTTGTTTTTGGCTTGTGTTAGTGGCTTATTGGGAGTATTGATTGATTACTCATTGTTGATAATTGTGATTTATAAAAATAGGACTAGTCATGCTGTTTAGAATTTTTTGCATTATAACATTTAGCAGTGTTGTAAAATGCCAGGAGGAGGGTACGTATTGGGGTCTGCTTCGCACGTTACCATGGCCTTTACCTGTAAGCAATACTTTCAAGTTGCTTCCTGTATTTTTTGCTAACAATGAGTCCGTGTTGCAATTCGGGGTACCCAACTTAACTAAATTTTCTTCAAAGATGGAACAGCTGAATTTAACCATTTCCCTTGATGGATCCCTTTGCTTTCAAGTTACAAGGGGTATTGATGAGGAAAATTGTACTACACCCTGTATCGTTTTAACCAATCAAACCCTGACAGAGTTGCTTTGGCCGTCAGGACCAAACAGTACCTTTGTGGCCTACTCATCTGGCTCCATTCTGACTCGCAGGTCCTGGACTGCTCGCACTCCCCTGATCCGCACGTTGCCACAGTGCAGACCAAGAATAGAAAGCTCGCGGCCCAAATTCACATCCTATCAGAGTGGTTATAATCATCATTGGTTAGCAGAAGGATTTTTTTTTTTTTTTGACAGGCAGAGTGGACAGTGAGAGAGAGAGACAGAGAGGTCTTCCTTTGCCGTTGGTTCACCCTCCAATGGTCGCCGCGGCCGGCGCGCTGCGGCCGGCGCACCGCGCTGATCTGATGGCAGGAGCCAGGAGCCAGGTGCTTTTCCTGGTTTCCCATGGGGTGCAGGGCCCAAGCACTTGGGCCATCCTCCACTGTACTCCCTGGCCACAGCAGAGAGCTGGCCTGGAAGAGGGGCAACCGGGACAGAATTCGGCGCCCCGACCGGGACTAGAACCCGGTGTGCCGGCGCCGCTAGGCAGAGGATTAGCCTAGTGAGCCACGGCGCCGGCCAGCAGGATTTTTTACAACCCACGAGATGGGCTATCAGGGCTGGTGGCATAATTTCTATACCGGCACCTATTCTTATCTTTCCTCTCCTCATTCTAATGCTACCACATATAAAAGCTTGTACCACAAGGGTAGTGTATGGGACCCTTTTGTTGTCTGCAATAGTGCAGGTGCATGTTTTGATGCTACACCGCTGCTGTTTTTAAGATATTTCTCTTGGTCCAATGGCACCTGGGGATACAATAACGGTCGGACCTTTAAGCCCATGAATCTCAGCCACTCCCATGTATCCCCTAATTACACGGCGGAAACGTGTGTTGAGCCCCCTTTTCTGTGGTATGTTTGTTTTTCCACCAATAACAACTCTTGCTCCTCCGGCAATATCACTCAGTGCTGGAATGGCAATGGTGTTGGCGTGGTCATACGAGTCCCCACCTGGTTTCCCGTTCCAGTCAGAGTTAGCCCCAAGGATTTTGCTGCAATGTTACGCTCCCGACGAGATTTTGGAATCACAGCAGCATTGGTAACCACCAGCACTGCGGCGGTGGTGGCTAGCGCTGCTGCAGTCACCCTTGCTGTAACACAAGTCAGGTCTGTTAGCCAGTTAAACAATATAACAGGACAAGCTGCACAGGCGCTAATGGCTCAAGAAGCCGTGGATCAAAGCCTTAGAACAGGACTTTTATTGGTAAATCAGAGGGTAATGAGTTACAAGAAGAATTCAATCCTGTTGATTTCTTCTCTGATTTTAATTATTTCCTTTCTCCTTCTTGAACCATGAAACATAGAAAACCTAAATAGACCCATCACTGAGACAGAAATTGAACAGTAATAAAGGCCCTCCAACAAAGAAAAGCCCAGGACCAGATGGATTCACTGCTGAATTCTATCAGACATTAAAAGAAGAATTAACTCAGTTTCTTCTCAAACTATTCAGACCAATCAAAAAAGGTGGAATCCTCCCAAATTCTTTCTATGAAGCCAGCATCACTTTAATCCATAAGCCAGAGAAAGATGCAGCATTGAAAGAAAATTACAGACCAATATCCCTGATGAATATAGATGCAAAAATCCTCAATAAAATTCTCGCCAATAGAATACAACAACACATCAGAAAAATCAGCCACCCAGACCAAGCGGGATTTATCTCTGATATGCAGGGAAGGTTCAATGTTCGCAAATCAATCAATGTGATACACCACATTAAACTGCAGAAGAAAAACCATATGATTATCTCAATAGATGCAGAGAAAGCATTCGATAAAATTCAACACCTTTTCATGATGAAAACTCTAAGCAAACTGGATATAGAAGAAACATTCCTTAATACAATCAAAGCAATTTATGAAAAACCCACAGCCAACATCCTATTGAATGGGGAAAAGTTGGAAGCATTTCCACTGAGATCTGGTAACAGACAGGGATGCCCACTCTCACCACTGCTCTTCAACATAGTTCTGGAAGTTTTAGCCAGACCTATTAGGCAAGAAAAAGAAATTAAAGGGATACAAATTGGGAAGGAAGAACTCAAACTATCCCTCTTTGCAGATGATATGATTCTTTATTTAGGGGATCCAAAGAACTCCACTAAGAGACTATTGGAACTCATAGAAGATTTTGGCAAAGTAGCAGGGTATAAAATCAATGCACAAAAATCAACAGCCTTTGTACACTCAGGCAATAAAAAAGAATTGCTAAGATCAATCCCATTCACAACAGCTACAAAAACAATCAAATACCTTGGAATAAACTTAACCAAGGACATTAAGGATCTCTACGATGAAAATTACAAAACCTTAAAGAAAGAAATAGAAGAGGATACCAAAAAATGGAAAAATTTTCCATGTTCATGGATTGGAAGAATCAATATCATCAAAATGTCCATTCTCCCAAAAGCAATTTATAGATTCAATGCAATCCCAATCAAGATACCAAAGACATTCTTCTCAGATCTGGAAAAAATGATGCTGAAATTCATATGGAGATGTAGGAGACCTCAAATAGCTAAAGCAATCTTGTACAACAAAAACAAAGCTGGAGGCATCACAATACCAGATTTCAGGACATACTACAGGGCAGTTGTAATCAAAACAGCATGGTACTGGTACAGAAACAGATGGATAGACCAATGGAACAAAATTAAAACACCAGAAATCAACCCAAACATCTACAGCCAACTTATATTTGATCAAGGATCTAAAACCAATCCCTGGAGCAAGGACAATCTATTCAATAAATGGTGCTGGGAAAATTGGATTTCCACGTGCAGAATCATGAAGCAAGACCCCTACTTTACACCTTACACAAAAATCCACTCAACGTGGATTAAAGACCTAAATCTATGACCCAACACCATCAAATTATTAGAGAACATTGGAGAAACCCTTCAAGATATTGGCACTGGCAAAGGCTTCTTGGAAAAGACCCCAGAGACACAAACAATCAAAGCCAAAATTAACTATTGGGATTGCATCAAATTGAGAAGTTTATGTACTGCAAAAGAAACAGTCAGGAAAGTGAACAGGCAACTGACAGAATGGGAAAAATATTTACAAACTATGCTACAGATAAAGCGTTGATAACCAGAATCTACAAAGAAATCAAGAAACTCCACAACATCAAAACAAACAACCCACTTAAGAGATGGGCCAAGGACCTCAATAGACATTTTTCAAAAGAGGAAATCCAAATGGCAAACAGACACATGAAAAAAATGTTCAAGATCACTAGCAATCAGGGAAATGCAAATCAAAATCACAATGAGGTTTCACCTCACCCCGGTTAGAATGGCTCACATACAGAAATCTACCAACAACAGATGCTGGAGAGGATGTGGGGAAAAAGGGACACTAACCCACTGTTGGTGGGAATGCAAACTGGTTAAGCCACTATGGAAGTCAGTCTGGAGATTCCTCAGAAACCTGAATATAACCCTACCATTCAACCCAGCCATCCCACTCCTTGGAATTCACCCAAAGGAAATTAAATTGGCAAACGAAAAAGCTGTCTGCACATTAATGTTTATTGCAGCTCAATTCACAATAGCTAAGACCTGGAACCAACCCAAATGCCCATCAACAGTAGACTGGATATACTATACAGTAGACTGTATAGTATAGAATACTATACCGCAGTAAGAAACAACGAAATGCAGTCATTTGCAACAAAATGGAGGAATCTGGAAAACATCATGCTGAGTGAAATAAGCCAGTCCCAATGGAGCAAATATCATAGGTTCTCCCTGATTGGTGACAACTAACTGAGCACCAAAAAGGAAACCTGTTGAAGTGAAATGGACACTATGAGAAACAGTGACTTGATCGGTCCTTGCCTGACTGTTGATGTACAATTTAATACTTTATCCCTTTTAGTATTTTTGGTTGTTCTACTTAATACTATTGGTTGAATTCTGTAATTAATACACAGTTATTCTTAAGTGTTGAAACTTAACTGAAAATTGAACCCTGTTAAAAATAAGAGTGAGAATAAGAGATGGAGGAGATGTACAATTTGGGACATGCTGAATCAGACTTTCCCTAAATGGTGGAGTTAGAAATGTGCCAGGGGATTCCAGTTCAATCTCATCAAGGTGGCATATACCAATGCCATCTCACTAGTCCAAGTGATCAATTTCTGTTCACAATTGAGCATAATGATAGGACTACAAGTCAAAGGGATCACATAAACAAGACTAGTGTCTGCAAATACTAACCGATAGAATAAAAAAAAAAAAGTGAGAGAACGATCCAACATGGGAAGCAAGATACACAGCAGACTCATAGAATGGCGGATGTCCTAAACAGCACTCTGGCCTCAGAATCAACCCTTAAGGCATTCGGTTCCAGCTGAAAAGCCCATGAGAGTATTTCAGGCATGGAAAGCCAAGACACTCTGGCAAAAAAAAAAAAAAAAAAAAGAAACCCTAAATGAAAGATCTCTGTGAGTGAGATCCCAGTGGAAAGAACGGGTCATCAAAGAAGGAGGTACCTTTCTCTGAAGGGAGGAGAGAACTTCCACTTTGACTACGACCTTGTCTAAATAAGATCAGAGTCGGAAAACTCAAAAGGCTTCCATAGCCTTGGCAACTCATGACAAGAGCCTAGGGTGATTACTGACACCATAAACAAGAGTGTCAATTTGTTAAGTCAACAACAGGAGTCACTGTGCACTTACTCCTCATGTAGGATCTCTGTCCTTAATGTGCTGTACATTGTGATTTAATGCTATAACTAGTACTCAAACAGTATTTTTCACTTTGTGTTTCTGTGTGGGTGCAAACTCTTGAAATCTTTACTTAATATATACTAAATTGATCTTCTGTATATAATGGCAATTGAAAATGAATCTTGATGTGAATGGAAAGGGAGAGTTAGTGGGAGAGGGGAGGGTTGTGGGTGGGGGAAATTATGGGGGGAGAAGCCATTGTAATCTATAAGCTGTACTTTGGGGAATTTATATTCATTAAATTAAAGTTTAAAAAAATCAAGAGTGCGACTAGGAGGAGGAGGAGGAAGAAGGGCGGGAGCATGGGTGGGAGGGACATAGATTGGGAAGCATCACTGTGTTCCTGAATCTGTTTATATGAAAAACATGAAATTTATATACCTTAAATAGAAATTTTAAAAAGAAAAAAATTGGTTTTTTGTTTTAATGACATAATTTGTCTGTTTAGTGTTTGCAAATTCTAATGATTTATGTTTTCTCTTAGAAACATGACCACAGAAGTGTTAATAGGAAGCATTTATGCACAATATGAATCATTTCCTTATTTCTTTAATATTAGCTGATTTGCAAAATCAAATGTGCAATGTAATCTCATTTAGAGCAGAAATGTTTATATTCTTTATTGCTAAGCACTCTCTCAGTTTTAGTAAAGCTTGAGAGTAATATGTTCTAGTGAATGAAAAAACATAATTAATAATTATATTATTATTAATAATAATATATTATATTAATAATATAATATATTATTATTATAATTATTATTAATTATTATTATAATTATTATATTATAATTATTATAATTATTATTAATATATTATTATATATAATATAATATATTATTATATTAATAATAATTAATATAATTAATAATTATATTAATATATTAATAATATATTAATAATAATATTAATAATAATATCATGCAATTCTGAAAAGTGGGAGAAGCCTTGACTGGATAATAGAAGCTTTGATGGTAATTACTAAGGTTTCATCTGAATGAACTGAATTACAAAATTGTCAACTGTATTTTTCTTTTTTTACTTTTTTTTTTTTTTGACAGGCAGAGTGGACAGTGAGAGAGAGAGACAGAGAGAAAGGTCTTCCTTTGCCGTTGGTTCACCCTCCAATGGCCGCCGCGGCTGGCGTGCTGCGGCCGGCGCACCGCACTGATCCGATGGCAGGAGCCAGGAGCCAGGTGCTTTTCCTGGTCTCCCATGGGGTGCAGGGCCCAAGGACCTGGGCCATCCTCCACTGTACTCCCTGGCCACAGCAGAGAGCTGGCCTGGAAGAGGGGCAACAGGGACAGAATCCGGCGCCCCAACCGGGACTAGAACCCGGTGTGCCGGCGCTGCTAGGCAGAGGATTAGCCTAGTGAGCCGCGGCGCCGGCCCTTTTATTTAGTAAATATAAATTTCCTGGCTTGCGCCATGGCTCACCTGCAGAACCGGCACACCGGGTTCTAATCCCAGGCGGGGTGCCAGATTCTGTCCCAGTTGTTCCTCTTCCAGTCCAACTCTCTGCTGTGGCCCGGGAGTGCAGTAGAGGATGGCCCAATCCTTGGGGGCCCTGCACCCGCATGTGAGACCAGGAGAAGCACCTGGCTCCTGGCTTCAGACTGGCGTGGTGCACCAGTCACAGTGGCCACTGGAGGGTGAACCAATGATAAAGGAAGACCTTTCTGTCTCTCTCACTGTCCACTCTGTCAAAAAATAAATAAAATTTTCCAAAGTACAGATTATGGATTATAATGGCTTTTCCCCCCATAACTTCCCTCCCACCAGAAACCCTCCCATCTCCCACTCCCTCTCCCATTCCATTCGCATCAAGATTCATTTTCAATTACCTTTGTATACAGAAGAAACTATTTTATTACATGCATATAATAAACAATTTTCAGTACCACCACAATTCTTTACTTGAAAAACTCCATAGTGATATCACCTGATATCTCCTAGCTCACTTATTTGTTGTATTCCTTTTTTTAACTTTTATTTAATATAAATTGCCAAAGTACAGCTTTTGGATTACAGTGACTTTTTCTCCCCCATAACTTCCCTCCCATCCTCAACCCTCCCATCTCCTGAGATGCAATGACTTTGAACAGCCCTGTCTTGACTGTAGAGAAAGTTTCTTTATTCACTTTTCTTTGACTTTTCTGTTTTATCATACAAATTGGCGAACTCTTGACTTACTATAGACTTAATCTTCTTTGTATAAAGTTAATTGAAAATAGATCTTAGGATAAATAAAACTGATAATAGAGAGGAAGAAGAGGGGTGGGAGTGGGGGTGGGAGGTTAGACATGGTGGGAAGATTCTCTGTATTCTTAAAATTGTACTTGATAAATACACGAAGTTTCTATTCATTCAATAAGAGGTTAAAAAAAGAAAATGACTAAGTAAATGTTGCTTATAGCTATAGATATCCTGAGAATGAGAGAAGCATAACATGCAATTTCAATGATGTTTTTAAATGAAAAAGCTGACAGCATGACACTCTAGTCCAGAGTCACTCTGGGCTCAATTTACCACAAGAAGCTGAGGAGATGTGCAGAATCAAGATGTTGCAGGCCTGCCTGGGAGACTGCTTTCTTGCAGAAAGAAGAAAAACATTAAACATCAGAATCTCATACAGAGTTCAAAAGTTCCTGCGGGGTTGAAACAATGCCTGAGTGAGCCTTCCACATCTGAAAATCATTTCCAATATGTTAGAATACAGTGTTCTAAAAAGAGAATGTGGCATTTCCAAAGACAAGGAGGTTGAAGGGGCTTCTCTAGGAAAATATTGGTTTAGGACCAGAAATGCAACCCTTATTCAGAGTAGAGGACAGGAATGAAGTCTTCCCATTTATGGAGAAATATATATAGTTTGGACACTATCAATATCTGGATAATTTTCAAGTAGGCAGAGACCAAAACAAAAACTGAAACAAAAAGCAGGGTAAGAAAATGAGGCTCATGAGGTCCCCATTGGAATTCCCTTCATTTCCCAGAAAGACATACACATCAACTTTACAGCTCAAAGTTCACTATTACCCCACTCTGTTCTCAAGGAAATCATTTACACTTGCAGAGGACTGACTACATTAGCTTGGACCTGGCAAGAAATGACACCTGTGAAAAGACCAATGCCTGCATCTGAAAAAAACCCACACACAGTTGTCAGATTTTAAGTTTGTAAGGTGAGACCTGACAGGATTCTAATCAGAAAGGAGGGAATGGATCAGGAGAGGCTGAGATAGTCAAGCCTGACCTCATATACAAAAACAAGAATTAAAAGAAGGTGCTTTATTAAAGCAAAAATGATCATCATTGAGCAAAGGAAAGGGAGAGACAGAGCATCATGGAGAGAAAATGACCAGTAATAAAAAGGAAGAACACGTGAATCACCATGAGATGTGGACTATTATCAAGTATAAGAGAATTTCAATTTCTTAGCTGCCCATCAAAAGTATCAGAAAAGGGTCTCAAATTTAATTACGAGCCATGGTGTGTTGGTTATTTCTGGCTCCCTGGAAGGGAGTGAGACTTTCCTTATTTTGTAGTACCTCAGTATGGTCTGAGAAGTACCTAGATCAGAATCAGGTGGATCTTGTTAAGCTCCAGGTAGGCACAGGAGTCTGCACTTACACAGCTCCCAAGGTATTTCTTCCAAGTACAAAGTCTTAAAACTTTGCTTGTTGGGAGCAAGTATGCTTGAGCAGGAGGTAGAGCAATAACTTACCAATGCATACCAAAGGAGAGCTCTCAAGGAAACAGAGATTTTATCACTGATGTACTTCCAAATGGGTCTTCCAAATGACAAGAACACTGCAATAAGAATTCATCATATCTGGTACTGGACCTGCAGGCATATCAGATTTCTTAGGAAGCTCAGATTCTAGAATCTTTTACCTACCTGGCGATATAGAGGATCAAGATCATCATCAGTGAACCAGAGAAAGGAATATAGTGATAGGAAGATCTATGATGAGTCTTATCACAAGTGAGCTACCCCCACCGCATCCTCATTGGGTCTGGGATGTTTCTGTCGGGAGGGAGGCTCCCTGGGCCCAAAGGCACGTCGCCCAGTATCCCCTAGACCTGCCGCTGTGGGGAGGCCTGCAGCAGCTCCAGACGAGCCTGGTATTTGTCCTCACTGAGAGGCGGCTCTGGGGCTGCCTGAGGACCCACCTCACAGCCGGCTGCAGCTACCCCGGGAAGACCTGGGCAGGGGAGGGTGAGGCGTCTGCCTGTGGCGCGGGTGCCCAGCACCACATCTGACCCTGGGGCCCGGGGTTGGCCCCGCTGCCAGGGACCCAGAGCCGGCCTGGGCTGCTGGCAGGCAGGTCGCAGGTGCGGGCCCTGCGGGGTCTCCAGAGGGCAGCAGCAGGAAGAAGAGGGCCCACATTGCCCCTGGGCATCCCGCACCTTCCTTGGTGTGGGGACCACCACGGGGCCTGCGTAGGGGAGAGCCCCACCGCTCCCCTGGGCCATGGCGCCCCAGGGACCGGAAGGCTCAGAGGGGGAGCCCAGGGCTGCCACCCAGGCATGGCCTGGCTGGGCGTGACGCCCCCGGGCATGGCTGCCAGGCTCCCGCGACCAACAGGGGGCCTGCAGGGACGGGGGGTGGGGTGGGGGGGTGGGAGTGGGGATGGCGGGCCCGGGGTGCGGGAGGGGCCGGCGGTAACACCCCGCTGCAGCTGCAGGGGCCGCAGCCTGGAACAGGAGCAGCCCTGGGGCCTCGTTCAAGGCAAGGCAAGGCTCCGCCTGAGCTTCGGCTCTACTGCTGCGGGTGGCAGGCCCTGCGGTTCTGGAACCACACCTGGATTCGGCCCTCGGGGAGGCCCGTGCGTCTGGCCAGCTCTTCCCTGGTCACCATGCCGGGGAAGCGATTCCGCTCGAAGGCCCGCAGGAGGATCTCGGCTGTGGCCCCGAAATGGGCGTGCGCTGGCGCCGGTCGCCCGGTCCCACCAGCTCTCCTGCCGCAGGGGGCCCAAGTCCAGCACGCCTTCGCTGCTTCCTCTCATTTTGAAACCACACCTGCACCCGGCCCAGCTCTTCTCTTAGCCCGACGCCAGGATAAGGGTTGCCGTCAAAGGAAGCGCGCAGCAGGTCCCTCTAACCCGCGGTCAACACGGTCCCGGGTCGTCGAGGTTCTCGGGAGGAGGATGCTTTGTCTATGCCACGCAGGCCATCCATGCTGGCAGGCACGCTGCTGAGTGCTGGCCTGGCTGGCCGCCCCGCCCCTTACATACCGGCGCTCGGCCCACCCCCTCATGAATATCCATCAGCCGCTCGGCGCTCCCACTCACTTCTTCCCCACAGCCTGGGTAGGGGGTGGGGAGATCCTTGGATGGCGCCCCCAAGGCCACCAACCTGCCCAGCTGCACGTCACGGTCAGGCAACAGGTCCCTTCCATCGTCGGGACCGCTGACCCTGCTGGGAGAGGGGTAGGCCCTCGGGCCTGGTCTGTTCTCCCCTCTCCCCCGTCCTTTCGTCCTCTCCCATTCCACCTGTGGTTCAGGCTGGCCGCGGGATGCCTCCCTGGCTCGCTGTCTTCAGGATCTTTGGGCGGCTGCAGAGCTGGTGTGGGGGCGGGGGCGCGTAGAGGCATGGCGTTGGGCTGGGTTGGGGTCAGCTGTGGGTGGGGCGCTGTGGGAGAGAATCCAGAGCCCAGGTACAGCAACTGCCTCCTTGATTAGCGGGCATGATGAGCGGGAGAGTAGCCATCCTGTCCTGGAGGAGGCTTTTGGTGTGGGATGGGGAGGTGGGGGGAGGTGAGACGCAGGAGCCAGTGGTGGCTCCTGTGTTGGTTCCCGAGGGACGGGACGCTTCTCCTCTATCTCAGACAAGCCTTGTGGCCGGGCCTCGGTCAGGGTAGGGAATGAGGTCCCAGGTCCACCTTCTGGTGGAAGGCTGGAGATGAGCGCTGGGGATTCCCTGCTGTGAGCCAGGCCAGGACGCCACCCCTGCGGCCAGCTTCAGAGCTCTGCAGGGGGCCACCAAGTGGCGCCAAGAGACAATGCCCCAGCCTGCCCAGAAGCTGCCCTGGCCCAGGACTGGGACAGGAAAAGGGTTGAGGGCAATGTGGAGATCCCTCTCTGCGTCTTTGGGTGTGTGCTCGTGTGTGTGTGTGTGTGTGTGTGTGTGTGACAGAGAAACAGAGACAGAGAGAGGTGTTTGTGAGAGACAGAGAGAGAGAGGGACAGAGGTCACAGGGAGAGAGAGAGAGAGAGAGAGGTGTGGGAAAGAGAGTTGTTTGTGTGGCAGAAAGAGAGACAAAACAGAGAGGGTGACGGAAAGAAAGAGAGCAAGAGAGAAGGAGGGAGAGAGAGAGAACCCAAACCCAAGCAAACAGCCACCCTTCACCTCCCACCCCGCGACGGGTTTCCCCGGCTTCCATCCCAGGGGCTTCCTGGGCCCAGGAAGGTATGTCTTGCCACAGGCATTCCAGGATTGGTGGTAGTGTGCTTGTGCGCCTACCGGGCCCCGGACCTGGAGTGTGGCAGCGTCTGGTTGTGTCCTCTCCTCCAGGCTCAGAACGCCCTCTCCTGCCTCATGCACCCCCCCCCCCCGCCACCGTCACTGGGTCTGGGCCATTTCTGTCGGGAGGGAGGCTCCCTGGGCCCAAAGGCACGTCGCCCAGCATCCCCTAGACCTCCCACCCTGGGGAGGCCTGCAGCAGCTCCAGACGAGCCTGGTATTTGTCCTCACTGAGAGGCGGCTCTGGGGCTGCCTGAGGGCCCACCTCACAGCTTTCAAGAGGGCCAATGGCTTGGGCCATGTTGAGAAACTCTGGGCTTGGCTGGCGCTGTGGCTCACTAGGCTAATCCTCCGCCTTGCGGCGCCGGCACACCGGGTTCTAGTCCCGGTCGGGGCGCCGAATTCTGTCCCGGTTGCCCCTCTTCCAGGCCAGCCCTCTGCTGTGGCCAGGGAGTGCAGTGGAGGATGGCCCAGGTGCTTGGGCCCTGCACCCCATGGGAGACCAGGAAAAGCACCTGGCTCCTGGCTCCTGCCATCGGATCAGCGCGGTGCGCCGGCCGTGGCGGCCATTGGAGGGAGAAACTCTGGGTTGGACACCAGCTCATCCAGCAGGTTGTGGGCCTTCACCTGGGGCCCAGGCTGAGAGCCCGGCTGTCTGCTGTCCTGGGAAGACCTGGGCTGGGGCAGGTGAGGTGTTCTCCTGCAGTGCAGGTGCCCAACACCATGTCAGGCTCCACGAACAAATGGCCCACCAGGGCTGGGGGGCCCACGAGGTGTGAGATTGTCCAGAGGCAATACACCTTGCAGCTTCAGGGGCTTGACCTGCCGCCCCATGGTGACCTTGTGGCATGAGAGCCTGGTATTAGTCCTCACTGAGGAGAGGCCCTGGACTGCCTTTGGGCCTGCCTCACAGCCTTACAGATCACCAAGGGCTGGGCCATGTCAAGAATCTCTGGCTCTGCGGGTGACCGCTGGGTTGCACCAAGGGGCAATGCCCCATCCTGCCCAGAAGCTACACAGACCCAGGACTGGTTCAGGAAAAGTCTTGAAGGCAATGTGGAGATCCCTGTTTGAGTGTGCATCTTTTTGTGTGTGCTTGTGTGTGTTTGTGTGTGAGAGAGATAAAGAGAGACAGAGATGGAGGGGGCTTGAGAGAGGTGTTTGTGAGAGACAGAATACAGAGAAAGAGAGAAAGAAAGAAGAAAGTGAAGACACACAACACCTAAACAAAGATAACCTAGATGGAGTTAGAATCAGTAATAAAGACCATCCCAACAAAGGAAACCCCACCTTCACTGCTGAATTTTCCCAGACATTTAAAGAACTAATTCCAAATCTTCTCAATCTATTCAAAATAATTTGAAAGAAGGAAGTCTCCCAAACTCCTTCTTTGAAGTCTGCACATCTATTTAATACCAAATGCAGTCTGCATCTATTTAATACCAACTCCTGGAAAAGATGAAACAGAGAAAGAGAACTATAGACCAATATCCCTTGAAACATAAAAGCAAAAATCCTAAACAAAATATTAACCAATAGAGGGGTTGGTGCAGTGGTGCCGTAGGTTAATCCTCCGCGTGCAATGCCAGCATCCCATATGGGCCCCAGTTCTAATCCTGGCTGCTCCTCTTCTTTCTAGATATCTGCTGTGGCTTGAGAAAGCCACAGAAGATGGCCTAAGTGCTTGGCCCCATGCACCCACATGGGAGACTGGGAAGAAGCACCTGGCTCAGATGCTGGCTTCAGATCAACACAGTTCTGGCTGTTGTGGCGATTTGGGGAGTGAACCAATGGAAAGAAGACCTTTCTCTCTGCCTCTCCCTCTGTTTGTAACTCTACCTCTCAAATAAATAAATAAAAACTTATAAAAAGATTTAGAGCTGTTGAATTTTTAAAAAATATATTAACCAATCAAATCTAAAAACACAACAGAAAAATCATTCACCCTGACCAAGTGGGATTTATCCCCAGATACAGAGATGGTTCAACATTCACAAATCAGTGTGATACATCACATTAAAAGATAGAAGCACAAAAACCATATGATTATCTCAATAGATGCAGAGAAAACATTTGAATAATTCAACACTCATGATGAAAATTTTGAGCAAATTGTAAATAAAAGGAACATTTCTCAATATAATCAAGGCTATTTATCACCATCCCATGGCCAGTGTCCTATTGAATGGGGGAAAGTTAGAAGCATTCCCATTGAAATCTGGAACCAGACAAGGATGCCCATTCTCACCATTGCTATTTAATATAGTTCTAGAAGTTTTAGCCACAGCCATTAGGCAAGAAAAGAATGAAAGGGATACAAATCAGAAAGGAGGAAAGTGAAATTATCCCTATTTGAAGATGGCATGATCCAATATAGAGGATCCAAAAGACTCTACTAAGAGACTATTGGAACTCATAGGAGAGTTTGGTAAAGTAGCAGGATATAAAATAACACACATCAACAGCCTTTGTATACATAGACAATACCATAACTGAGAAAGAACTTCTAAAATGAATCTCATTCACAATAGCAACAAAAATTCAAGTTACCTTGAAATAAATTTATCGGCCGGCGCCGCAGCTCACTAGGCTAATCCTCTGCCTTGCGGCACCAGCACACCGGGTTCTAGTCCCGGTCGGGGCGCCAGATTCTGTCCCGGTTGCCCCTCTTCCAGGCCAGCTCTCTGCTGTGGCCAGGGAATGCAGTGGAGGATGGCCCAAGTGCTTGGGCCCTGCACCCCATGGGAGACCAGGACAAGTACCTGGCTCCTGCCATCAGATCAGCGTGGTGCGCCAGCTGCGGCGGACATTGGAGGGTGATCCAATGGCAAAGGAAGACCTTTCTCTCTGTCTCTCTCTCTCACTGTCCACTCTTCCTGTCAAAAAAAAAAAAAGAAAGAAAGAAATTTATCCAAGGCTGTCAAAAATCTCTATGATGAAAATTGCACATTAAATAAAGAACTAGAAGAAGAAACAAAAAATGGAAAAATCTTCCATGTTCATGGACTGGAAGAATCAATATCATCAAAATGTCCATACTACTGAAAGCAAATTAGACTTTCAATGTAATGCCAATCAAAATACCATGGACATTCTTCTAAGATATAGAAAAATGATGCTGAAATTCATATAGAAACACAGGAGACCCTGAATAGCTAAAGAAATATACAACAAAAAAAGCTGGAGCATCACAATACCAGATTTCAAGATATACTACAGGACAGCTATGATCAAAACAGCCTGGTACTGGTACCAAAACAGTGGAACAGAATATAAATGTGAGAAATCAGCCCACACATCTTATTTTTAACAAAGGTGCTAAAACCAAACCCTGGAACAAGGGCTGTCTCTTCAACAAATGATGTTGATTTCCACATGCAAAAGTATGACCCAAGACCTACATCTTACGTCTTTCACTAAAATCCACTCAAAATGGACTAAAGACTGAAATCTATGACCTGACACCATCAAACTATTAGATAACATTGGGGAAATTCTACAAGACATCAGCACATTGGCCGGCGCTGTGGCTCACTTGGCTAATCCTCCATGTGCAGCACCGGCACCCCGGGTTTTAGTCCTGGTTGGGGCACCGGGTACTAGTCCTGGTTGCTCCTCTTTCAGTCCAGCTCTCTGCTGTGGCCCATGAAGGTAGCGAAGGATGACCCAAGTGCTTGGGTCCCTGCACCTGCATGGGAGACCAGGAGAAGGCAGCCAGCTCCTGGCTTCAGATTGGCACAGCACCGGCCATGGCGGCCATTAAGTGAGTGAACCAACAGAAGGAAGACCTTTCTCTCTGTCTCTCTATAGCTCTCTCTTTGTCTCTCTCTCTCTCACTGTCTAACCTGTCAAAAAACAAACCAAGAAAAAAAAGACATCAGCACATAAAAAAGAGTTTTGGAAAAGACCCCAGAGGCACAGGCAATCAAAGCAAAAAACTGACAAATGAGATTATATCAAATCCAGAAGCTTCTGTACTGCAAAAGAAACAATCAGCAAAGTGAAGAGGCAACTGTCTGAATTGGAGAAACTATTTGCAACTATACCTCTGATAATCAATAACCAGAATATATAAAGAGAGAAAAAACTCAACAACAACAAAACAAACAATCCAGTTAAAAAATAGGCAAAGGACTTAAACAGATATTTTTCAAAAGAGGAAATCCAAGCAGCCAACAGACACATGAAAAAATACTCTGGATCACTAGCTGTTAGAAAAATGCAAATCAAAATACAATCAGGTTTTACCTCACCCCAGCTTAGAATGGCTTTCATACAGAAATCAACAAATAAATGCTGGAGAGGATGTGGAGGAAAAGGTACTCTAATCCACTGTTGATGGGAATGTAAACTGGTAAAGCCACTATGGAAGACAGTATGGAGATGACTCAGAAATCCGAATGTAGACTTACCATATGACCCAGCCATTCCACTCCTGTGAATCTACCAAATGGAAATGAAAACAGCATATGAAAGTCCTATCTGTACCTCTATGATTATCTTTGTTCAATTCACAAAAGCAAAGAAATCAAATCAATCCAAATGCCCAAAAACTGAAGCCTGGATAAAGAAATTATGTCCTCTCAACAAGAAAAAGCTCGGGACCAAATGGCTTCACTGATGAATTCTACCAAACATTTAAAAAACTGACTCCAATTCTTCCCAAGCTATTTAAAACAATTGAAAGGGGTGGAATCCTCCCAAATTTCTTCTATGAAGCCAGCATCACCTTACTTCCTAAATCTGAAAAAGATGCGACAAAGAAAACTATTGACCAACTTCCTGATGTACGAAGATGCAAAAATCCTCAACAAAATTCTGGCCAATTGAATTCAATGATGCATCAGGAAGATAATTCACCCAGACCAAGTGGGATTTATCCCTGGTAGGCAGGGATGGTTCAACATTCACAAATGAATCAATGTGATACATCAGATTAACAAATCAAAAAAAATATATATGATTATCTCAAGAGCAGCAGAAAAAGCATTTGATAAAATACAACACCTTTTCATGATGAAAACTCTAAGCAAATTTGATCTAGAAGGAACATTCCTCAACATAAAGAAGGCAAGTTATGACAAACCCATGGCCAGCATCCTATTGAATGGAAGCGCTCCCACTGAGATCTGAAATGAGATGAGGATGCTTACTCTCTGCAATGCTATTCAATATAGTCCTGGAAGTTTTAGCCAGATCCATCAGGCAAGAAAAATAAATCAAAGGGATTTAGGTCGGTAAGGATGAAGTCACACTATCTTTATTTGCTGATGATATGATTTTATATATATATATATATATATATATATATATGTATATATATATGTTTGAGTTCCAGTAGTCTAGTGGAATCTTTTGGTTCCTAGACTACTGGAACTCAAAAAAGTTTTGTAAAATAGCAGGATATAAAATCAACACACAAAAAAACAATAGCCTTTGTATACACAGACAATGCCATGGCTGAGAAAGAACTTCTGAGATCAATCCCATTCAAAATAGCAACAAAAAATTAAATAACTTGGAATAAATTTAACCAAGGAGGTCAAAGATATCTATGATGAGAATTACAAAACTCTAAAGAAAGAAATAGAAGACATAAAAAATGCAGTTTTTTCCCCCTAACTCTTCCCTGAAACTACAGTATCTCCACTTTTATTAAACTATCTTTTCCTGGACTATCAGTGTGCTCCCTCCCTATTCCACCATCTTGGAGGACTCCTGCCCCCTGTATTCTAATAGTCCTTCCTGGTAGCTCAAGGAAGTTTTGCCAGGATCTCTGTAAAAAAGATGAAACAAATTGTATTTCAGGAGAAAAGTGCTTTGTGTAGTGTCACATGATTTGTATATACCCAGCACCTTAACTTCTGTCTAATGTTCTCTATCTTGCCGCACTTAATTAAAAAACATTTATTTTTTCAGATCCATTTCAGAAATTGTCACCAGTTCAAATAGTACTGCTTTAGAAAACTTTCATGAGCATGTCTTCCCTTTTGCTACTAATGCTATGTTTGGAGTGTATGACTTCAAAAAGCATATCATGAGGCTGGTGCTGTGGCACAGCAGGTTAATGCCCTGGCCTGAAATGCCCACATCTCATATTGGCATGGGTTCAAGACTCGGCTGCTCCACTTCCGATCCAGCTTTCTGCTATGACCTGGGAAAGCAGTAGAAGATGGCTCAAGTCCTTGGATCCCTGCACCCATGTGGGAGACCTGGAAGAAGCTCCTGGGTCCTGGCTTTGGTTGGTGCAGCTCCAGCCATTGCAGCCATTTGCAGAGTAAGCCATCGGATGGAAGATCTCTCTCTCTCTCTCTCTTTCTCTCTCTCTCTCTCTGAGTAAATTTGACTTTCACATAAATAAATACATCTTTAAAAAAAAAAAACAAAAAGCATATCATAAAAATTTTCCCCCTTTCAGTAATTTCTTCTTGAACAATATGCAGTATACATGCAGCTACAGAAAATTACTGTGAACCTTTATCCTGCCTTCTGAGATAGTAAAATGATATTAAATTAGATTTCATATGATAATAAGCTTCTTAAAATATAAACCAAAAGAACACAATGGCCATATATAAGCCAAAATGTGAAGAACAACCTTATGGTCTCCAGATAATTTATTTTTATGAATCCCAGGACTTTTTTTTTTAGCATCAGCAGCTTTTCTAAGATCTAATTGATAGGCAAAGATTGTGTTTATAGGAGCTTTTTTCTAAGTTTTTAAAAAATTTATTTGAAAATATTGTATATAGAGGAGAGACCCAGAGAGATCTTCCTTCTGCTTGTTCACATCACAGATGGCTGCATTGAGCAGAGCCAGGAAAGATTGAGGCCAGGAACCAAGATCTTCATCTGGATCTCCCACATTGGTAGCATTTGCCCAAGTATTTAGATCATCTTCCGTTGCTTTTCTCAGGCCATCAGCAGGAAGCTAGATCAAAAGCAGAACAGCCAGAACATGAACCAGTGCTCATATGAGGTGCTTGTATTGCAGACGGCAGGTTTACTTGCTATGTGACAATGCTGGCCCTTTTTTATGGGAACTTCTAAATGAAACTTTGAAGTTGTATGCATTGTAGTTTGCATGTAATTCAACTTTCTGCCATACTTACTGATATATATCAGCATTTGATGTAGGACAAATCAGAAAACACAATGGCTTAACAAATAGCCATTTGATTTGCAGTTCTGACTCTGTGTTGTGGGCTGTGCTCAGCTGAGCAGTTCCTATGATCAGTCCAGGAGCAGAAATGAGAGTTCATTCATTTGGGGAACTGATTGAGGCTTCACTTAAGTGTCTGGGGTTTGTGGTGAATCTTAGCTACATATTATCTCTTTTTTTTCTTTTTTTGACAGGCAGAGTTAGTGAGAGAGAGAGACAGAGAGAAATGTCTTCCTTCCATTGGTTCACCCCCCAAATGGCCACTATGGCCAGCATGCTGTGCTGATCCAAAGCTAGGAGACAGGCACTTCCTCCTGGTCTCCCATGTGGGTGCAGGACCCAAGCACTTGGGCCATCCTCCACTGCCTTCCCAGGCCACAGCCGAGAGTTGGACTGGAATAGGAGCAACTGGGTCAGAACCGGCACCCCAACTGGGACTAGCACCTGGAGTACCAGTGCCGCGGGCAGAGGATTAGCCTAGTGAGCCACGGCACCAGCCTACATACTATCTCTTCAACAGGCAGGCCCCAGGGTTTTTCAGAAGATAACTGTCAGAAAAAGAAAATCTGAGAAGGCAAATACTTTACAAATTGTCTATTTCTGGGGCTGGTTCTGTGACATAGCAGGTAAAGACACTGCCTGCAGTGCCAGCATCCCATATGGGTGTCAGTTCGTGACTCGGCTACTCCACTTCTGATCCAGCTCTTTGCTACAGCCTGGGAAAATAGTAGAAGATGGCCCAAGTCCTTTGGCCCCTGCTCCCTTGTGGGAGACCTGAAAGAAGCTCCTGGTTCATATCTTTGGATCTACACAGCTCCAGCCATTGCAGCCATCTGGAGAGTGAACCTGCAGTTCGAAGACCTCTCTTTCTCCCTCCTTCTCTCCCTCCCTCCGCCCCCCCCCTCTTCTCTGCCTCTCCTTCTCTCTTTGTGTAACTCTTTCATATAAATAAATATTTTAACAAATTGTCTATTTCTATCACATTTCCTGGTATCTCATGGGGTAAATCAAGTGAAATGGTGAAATTCAGGGTCTTTTTTAAAAAGATTTATTTATTTATCTGAAAGAGTTACACACAGAGAGAGGGAGAGGCAGAGAGAGAGAGAGCTCTCCCATCTGCTGGTTCACTCCCCAGTTGGCTGCAATGGCCAGAGTTGTGCCAATCCAAAGCCAGGATCCAGGAGCTTTTTCTGGGTCTCCCACATGGGTACAGGGGCCCAAGGACTTGGGCCATCTTCTACTGCTTTCCCAGGCCACAGCAGAAAGTTGGATCAGAAGTGGAGTAGCTGGGAATCAAACCAGTGCCTATATGGGATGCCAGTCTGCAGGTGGCAGTTTTACCTGCTAGGCCACAGTGCCAGCCCCAATCCAGGGTTTTGTGAAAGGATGAATACAGGGAAAGGTGCTACTTGGAATCATTACTGGTAAAGTGCACTGCATTAAATAAACATTATGTGTATTTGTTAACTTTCTTTAGTAAAGCTTTAATAACAACATAATGTTTATCTCTGATAACATCATTGATTTGAACACTCAACATTTCTTTTTACTTTTACATTATTATTTTACAAAATTTGTAGATAATGCTTTCATTAAACCAATGATAACTTCTGTTTAATCTCTGCTACTTAATATAGGTGGGTGCATTTTTCCAAGTATTTCTATTTTTACAGGTTTATTCCTCCACAGTGAAGCTGATGTTTTCTTGGTTAATGTATTTATTATTCTTTATTCATCCTATTATATCCTTTTTTCCCACTTTTCAGTGCAGAAGGAAACCAGAGGGTTTTTTTTAAGATTTCATTTATTTATTGAAAGAGTTGCAGAGAGAGAAAGTCTTCTATCTGCTGGCTCACCCTCCAAATTATTGCAAAGGCTGGAGCTCAGCCAATCCAAAGCCAAGACCCAAGAGCTTCTGGGTCTCCCACGCAGGTGCAGTGGCCCAAGGACTTGGACCATGTTCCACTGCTTTCTCAGGACATAGCAGAAAGCTAGATTGTATGTTGAGCAGGCAGGACTCGAACCAGAACCCATATGGAATGCTGGCACTGAAGGCAGAAACTTTACCCATTATGCCACAGTGTTGGCCTCTAGAGTTTTCTTTGAACTCCTGCCATTCACCTTCTCTCCCAGGTATGATTCTGGGTCCTCCACATGTTTCTAAGAGGAAAGAAAATTAATATATCACCTGTAAGTGTTTTTTTTAATTATTCCCCAGCTTGTCAGTACTCTTTTTAGGTGTTTAATGCTAGTTTATTTATTTATTTTTTTAGATTTTTTTAATTTATTTGAAAGTCAGAGTTACAGAGAGGCAGAAGGAGAGAGAGAGAGTCTTCCATCTACTGGTTCACTCCTCAGTTTGCCACAATGGCCAGAGTTACACTGATACAAAGCTAGAAGTGAAGAGCTTCTTCTGGGTCTCCCACATGGGTTCAGGGGCCCAAGGACTTAGGCCATCTTCTACTGAATTCCCAGGCCATAGCAGAGAGCTGGATTGGAAGTGAAGCCACTGGGACTTGAACTGGCACCAATATGGGATGCCAGCACTGAAGGCAGTGTCTTTACCTGCTATGCCACAGTGCCAGTCCCAGTATACTAGTTAGTTAAAATGGAAAATATGGGGCCGACTCTGTGGCTCAGTGGGTTAATGCCCTGGTCTAAAGCATCGGCATCCCATATGGGCACCAGTTTGAGACCCAGCTGCTCCACTTCTGCTCCAGATCTCTACTATGGCCTGGGAAAGCAGTGGAAGATGGCCCAGGTCCTTGGGCCCCTGAAACCATGTGGGAGACCCAGAAGAAGCTCCTGGTTCCTGGCTTCAGATTGGTGCAGTTCCAGCCATTGCAGCCAACTGGGGAGTGAACCAGCAGATGGAAGACCTCTCTCTCTCTGCCTCTCCTCTCTCTGTGTAACTCTGACTTTCAAATAAATAAATAAATATTTAAAAATTTTAAAATAGAAAAATAAACATAAAATTTGTTATCACAGAATATACAGAAATGAATTATGAATTTGGCATGATTATGAAACATTATTGTCATCTATAATAATGCAGTTTGGTCTCTTGTCTTTCTGTTGCTATAGCAAAATATATATTTGTTACATGAATTGAGTTGAAACTAAGCACAATATGCTACATTTTTGGGGTCATGTCTGAAACAGTCTACACATAGGTGATGTACTGAGCAGTGTTTTAGTGCTACATATGAAGTAAACACTTAGCATTCTGCAAGAGGAAGAGTTACCTAGTGCTAGAACACAAATCAGTTAAGTTTGTTTTCAAATTGTTACAGTAATGGAGTTCTTAATACCTTTGAGAAGCTGAATTGGATTCTGGAATAGGATAAGGAATGTGTGGAGAAAAGAATCTACTGGAGGCTCATTTATTTTTGAAGATCATTTATTTGAAAGGTGGACTTGCAGAGATTGGGAGAGACAGGGAAACAAAAGGCGATATCTTCTATCTACCGTTTCATTCCCCAAATGCCCACAATGGCTGGGACTGGGCCAGGCCAAAGCCAGGAGCCTGGGACTCCATGGGTCTCCCACATTGGTGGAAGGGTCCAAATACTCAGGCCATTTTCACTGCTCTTTCAATCAGATTAGCAGGGAACTAGATTGGAAGTGGAGCAGCAAGGACTCAAGTCCTCTGTTTACATGGGATGCCAGCATTGATGGTGGAGGCTTAGCCTGCTGGATCACAATTCTGGTGACTATTGCAGGTTCTGAAACAAATCTCTAAGCATTTTTCTCAGTGGGTCACAAATGCAGATTGTAGTGCAGACATTCCCAGGTTCTCTTTTTGGGCAAATAATTCCATTGCTTTCACTTTAACTATGTATAATGTTATTTCAAATGTTTATCATTTGAATGTTTTGGGCAAGTATTTCCATTGCTTTCACTTTAATTAGGTATAATGTTATTTAAATTGTTTATCAGTAGAATAATCATAGCCATGGGCAAAAGCTAAATTGTATTCTTTGCCTTACCTTACTTAAAAATATTTATTAGCTTGATAGAGAAAGAAGTTGATGGACTGAGAGATAGAGAGCTTTGACACATTAATTCACTTCCTAGATAACCATACCAAACAGAGGTGGGGCAGAACTGAAGCCAGGATTGAGGAATGGAATCTAGGCCTCCTTCATTGGTGACATCACCATTGCTTCCCCAGGTTTGCATTATCTGGGAGCTAGAAACTAGAGCTGGCATTGGAAATCATAGACACTCTGAGGTGGCATCATAAACAACACTACACTAAATGTCTGCCCTGTCTTTTAATATATTTTTTCTCTGACATATTGGAAATGATATGCATGGTGTTTCCCTGGAAATTGTTTTCTGTTCATTCCCATCATAGTTTCACTGATGGTTTCTTGCCTTTTTTTTTTCTCAATGCTTCTACATACTTCTCCTTAACATTGCCCCTCTTTTAGCCTGCTGTGCAATTCCCCTTGACAGATGTGGCCTTTGTGATTTGAACCTCCTGTTTCCCTCCAACTTGGGCATTTCTCACAGCCTGTAGGTCATGGGTTTGACTCTGTTGAATGCTCTGTGTGGCTTTCTGAACACTCAACAAGTCTAATGTGAAACCATATCCTTCCTTTTTTCCTTCATATCCCTACACAACTGTCAGTGTTTGTTTTGTGACAGAGTTAATATGTTGACTGGAAGTGTATTATTATAGGTGATGACAGCATTTGAAGACCTGGCTGTGTACTTTATGTGGGAGGAATGGCAAAACATGAACAATGCTCAGAAAATCCTGTACAGAGATGTGATGCTGGAGACCTACAGCAACGTGTTCTCCTTGGGTGAGTGACACCCATCACATGCCCAGTGATAACATTTTCTTGCTTTTTGACAAATAATGGAAGATTTTATAATGTTTAATATTGGGCAGGATTAGAATTTGAGTCCATGAATAATCTGAATATCTACCATCTAATGAAAGATTCAAATTGGAACATTTGTTGCATAGCTCCTGAACCAAGCTGTAGTCCTTTAAATAACCCAAGATAGTGATTTCACAAAGTCTTACTTTGTTTCCATTAATAGGGCACTGCATTACCAAACCTGACTTGATCTTCAAGTTGGAGCGAGGAGCAGAGACATGGATGGTGGACGAATGCTTGAATCAGAGCCTTCCAGGTCAGTCTGCACATAACAGACAGGGAGGCCAAGGCAGAGTGTGCAGATGTTGACTGGTGTTCTTTCCATGAATTTTTCTCAAGCCTTACTCCTGATGACAGCTGGTTTTGTGCATCAGACACAGGCATTTAGAGATACCAGTATCTTTCTAACTTTTGTTCTTAGTAAAGATGTTCTTTGATTTAAAAAAATCCAATCATTTTCTGATGTTACAAAGGCTTTTATCTAGGTTTGATACATTCCCCCAATTCTAACTTGTCCTTCTCCACACTTTCATACCTTTTCCTTCATGCACTTATTAGTTCCTTCAGTGCTTATTAATTAGGCAACATACAGAAACTTATTTTTTTAATCTTAATGTTTCTGTTTTTTGTTTGTTTGTTTGTTTGTTTGTTTTTTTGACAGGCAGAGTGGACAGTGAGAGAGAGAGACAGAGAGAAAGGTCTTCCTTTACTGTTGGTTCACCCTCCAATGGCCACCATGGCCAGTGCGCTGTGGCTGGCACACTGCGCTAATCTGAAGCCAAGAGCCAGGTATTTCTCCTGGTCTCCCATGCAGGTGCATGGCCCAAGGACCTGGGCCATCCTCCACTGCACTCCCAGGCCACAGCAGAGAGCTGGCCTGGAAGAGGGGCAACCGGGACAGAATCCGTCGCCCCAACCGGGACTAGAACCAGGTAGGTGCCACAGGCAGACAATTAGCCTATTGAGCCATGGCACCAGCCTGTTTCTGGTTGTTGTTGTTGGTTTTTTTTTGTTTGTTTGTTTGTTTTTGCAGGCAGGGTGGACAGTGAGAACGAGAGAGAGAGAGAGAGAGAGAGGTCTTCCTTTTGCCATTGGTTCACCCTCCAATGGCCGCTGCAGCCAGTGTGCTGTGGCCTGCGCACCATGCTGATCAGATGGCAGGAGCCAGGTGCTTCTCCTGGTCTCCCATGGGGTGCAGGGCCCAAGCACTTGGGCCATCCTCCACTGCACTCCCTGGCCACAACAGAGAGATGGCCTGGAAGAGGGGCAACTGGGACAGAATCCGGAGCCCTGGCCGGGACTAGAACCTGGTGTGCTGGTGCTGCAAGGTGGAGGATTAGCCTAGTGAGCCACGGCACTGGCCCTGTTTCAGTTTTTTTAAAGATTTATTTATTTGAAAGTCAGAGAGAGAGAAGAAGGAGAGGCAGAGAGAGAAAGAGAGAGAGGTCTTCCGTCCACTGGTTCACTTCCCAATCGGCTGTCATGGCTGGAGCTGTACTGATCTGAAGCTAGGAGCCAGGAGCTTCTTCCAGGTCTCCCACATGGGTAAAGGGGTCCAAGGACTTGGGCCATCTTCTACTGCTTTCCCAGGCCATAGTACAGAGCTGGGTCAGAAGTGGAGCAGCTAGGACTTAAACTGGTGCCCAACTGATGTTGGCAACTGCAGGTGGTGGCTTTACCTGCTATGCCACAACACCAGTCCCTGGAAACTTATTTCTAACTCATTGCTCAGATTGAGTTCCTACTCATGATTTTGCCCAGGCATAGAACTTGCTCAGGACTGAATCAATAAATGTGAACTCTCTCTTTCTTAGTCTCTTTCTTTTTTTTCCTCTGTGCCTCTCAAGTAAATAAGAAAATTATAGTCTGTTGGAAACATTTGAGGAGTGAGCCTAGAGTTGGCAAACCTCTGTTTCAGTCTGTCTCTATCTCTCATTCTGTCTCTCTGACTCTCAAGTAAGTAAATAAGTAAATGCTAAAAGATGGTCATGTGGCCAGCGTTGTGGCACAGTGAATTAACACCCTAGCCTGAAGCACCAGCATCCCATATGGGCACCAGTTCGAGACCCAGTTGCTCCACTTCCGATCCAGCTCTTAGCAATGGCCTGGGAAAGCAGTAGAAGATGATCCAAGTCCTTGGACCCCTGTACCCACATGGGAAGCCCAGAAGAAGCTCTTGGCTCCTGGCTTCGGATTGGTGCAGTTCCAGCCGTTGAAGCCGATTGGGGAGTGAACCATTGGATGGAAGACCTCTCTCTCTGCCTCTCCTCTCTCTGTGTAACTCTGACTTTCAATAAATAAATAAATCTTTAAAAATAAAATATGGTCATGAGTAAGCCTCTGTGCTGTGACATCAGAAATTATGAAGCTAGGAATGACACTGTGGTGCAGTGTGTTAAAGCTCCAGCCTGCAGCACTAGCATTGCATATGGGTGCCAGTTCAAGTCCCAGCTGGTCCTCTTCTAATCCAGCTTTCTGCTAATACACCTGAGACAGGAGCAGAAGTTGGCCCAAGTCCTTGGCCCCCTGTACCCATGTGGGAGACAAGAAAGACACTCCTGGCTCCTAACTTCATCTTGGCCCAGTATTGGTTGTTGTGCCCATATGGGGAGTGAACCAGCAGATGGAAGACTTCTCTCTGTCTCTATCTCTCTCTATAATTCTAGCTTTCAAATAAATAAAGTAAATCTTTGAAAAAAATCATAAACTAATCATGAACTTATATAAAACATGAAAATAAGTGATCCTAGACTCACCAAGAAAGTAATGAGATTTTGAGACCCAAAGTCAAGTAGCCTCATGGGTTTATGTTGAGTGGCTCAGATTTCTTGAAGGGTGGAGTTTGAAGTATGATTTCTCTCTTATTTTTCAACATCACTGAAAAATAAGCAAATAAAAAGATAAGAAAAGCATAGGAAATGAAGCTTTTAGTGAAAATAGGAGGCAACTGATCAAAAGCCTCCAGAAATTCAAATTATCACACACGAATGCTTCTAGAAAGAATTTAGAGGAGGTAACCAGCACTGATGATTTCAGAATGAGTTAGAAAACACTTTTCAAAGAAGATGAGCACATCCCGGTTTGCAGAAACAAATTCTTCAAACTGATTGGGAGTGTTTAACTAAAGTCGTATATTGGGAATTTTCCATACCTGTTGTACTTCTGAGAAGCTGAAGGTGTTGGGTGTCCTTAGGAATTTGGGGAAGCTGTCATAGAGTAGAGACAAAGTAGTTTTTCATTTGAAAAATCCCACAAATGATGTTTACCTAGGAAGAATGAACATGAGACAATCATAGATTCAAATCCTACTCCTTAAATGTTGTACTGCTTAAAGTACAGGCACATTTCACTCTTCTCCACCTGCAAGTAAATGATCAGTGAAACTTTTTCATGTTTATGGTTGAGATATCAGAGAAGCAAAAAACACACAATTTTTCTAAAAATAAACTGGAGAAAAAGCACAGGGAAAAAATGGTTGCTAGGTAGTGGGTGAATATTTTTATTAAACATTTGTCCATTCTTCAAAATATTTTATAGTTATTTCATCTTTGTGAAAGGCAGAGTGATAGTGAGAGAAGAGAGAGAGAGAAAGAGGTCCTCTATTAACTCACTTCCCAGATGCCTGCAACACTTAGGTCTAACTAGTCTGAAGCCAAAACTTTAGAATCCCTCTAGTCTTCCCTGGTTTCTCACAGGTTCCCAGGCACATGAACCATTATCTGCTTCCTTCCAGTTTACATAGGCAGAGAGCTGTACTGAAGCAGAGTAGCCAGGGCTCAAACTGACACTGTTTTGAGATGCAGGCATCCCACACTTCATAGCACAAATGTCATTCTACCATCCTTGACAAATTCCCGTAGTAAAATGGATCATGATTGAACATTGGGAAACCTCATGGTATATTAATGTATTAAAGAGAAAAACCATATAATGGTCACAAGTAAGTACCTCATACTGATTTTGTGAAAATCTTATACCACTTGGATAACAAGTAACTTCATTCCCTTTACATGAGTATGCCAGGAGAAACAGTTACATGTGATTCAGTGACATGATTGCTTTTTTCTCATTTCACTCAGGAGAGAAACCTCATGAATGTAGTGACTGTGGAAAAGTCTTTAGACAAAAGTCATACCTGATAAACCATCAGCGAATTCACACAGAAAAGAAACTTTATAAATGCCTTCATTGCGGAAAAGGCTTTCTGTGGAAGTCAGTCCTCATAGTACACCAGAGAATTCACACAGGGGAGAGACCCTATGAATGTAATGACTGTGGAAAAGCCTTTGGAAACAAGTCAATCCTCAGGAAACATCAGTGAATTCACACAAGGGAGAACCCTTATAAATGTAATGACTGTGGAAAAGCCTTTGGACAAAAGTCACACCTCATGGTACACCAGAGAATTCACATGGGGAAGAAACCTCATGAATGTAATAACTGGAAAAGCCTTTGGCCATAAGTTAGGTCTCATGATACATCAGCAAAATCACACAGGGCAGAAATCTCATGAATGTAATGACTGTGGAAAAGTCTTTGTATGAAAATCACACCTCATATCACACTGGAGAATTCACACAGGGCAGAAACCCCATGAATGTAATGACTGAGGGAAAGCCTCTGGATAAAAGTCAATCCTTTGCAAACATCAGAATTCACACAGGGAAGAAACCTCATAAATGTAATGGCTTTGTAAAAACCTTTGGACAAAAGACAAACCTCATATCACAGCAGAGAATTCACACAGGGTAGAAAACTCATGATTGTAATAACTGTGGAAATCACTTAGCCATAAGTCAACCTTCATCATGCATCAGAGAATTCACACAGGGCAGAAACCTTATGAATGTAATGACTGGAAAAGCCTTTGGACACAAGTCAAACCTCATAATGCACCAGAGAATGCACACAGTGTTGAACTTCATGAGAGTAATGACTGTGGAAAAACTTGATTTTAAGTTCCAACTCCAAATGCATCAGAGGATTCACACAGGGAAATAACCTTATAAATGTAATGACTGCAGAAAAGCCTTTTTCTATAAGTTATATTCATATCAAAACAGAATTAACACAGGGCAGAAACCTTATAAATCTAATGAGTGTGGAAAAGCCTTTATAAATCATATGTTATAAATCATAGCTCATATCACACCAGAGAATTCACACTGGGGAGAAGTGTCGCTCCCCCTCTTCGTGGAGGAACAACACAGGACCCTGCGCTGTTCTTTCGTCTGCTCGGCCCTCCCCGGGTTTGCTGCTGGTTCTTCCCGGGTTGGCTACCGACCCTTCCACCTCCGTGGAAGGGCAGTTCCCCCTGGCCACATTCCCCACTTCCACAGGGGAGCGGCACACCGCCGGCCGGCTTTCTTGGGGGCTGCACAGGTGTTCCTTCAGCTAGATGTTCCCCTTAGATGTTCCTGGTGCATGCCATCTCTCTCCTCCTTTATAGTCCTCCTCCGCCAATCCTAACTCGGCTGCCCACACGCCGAGTACGCTGCTCTCCTCCAATCAGGAGCAAGTCCTACAGTTTATTGGTTGAACTGGAGGCAGCTGTGCGGAAGCTGTTTACTTCTCTCCCAGCGCCATATTGTGGGAGAGCAGATGCATAGAATAAGTCTTAATTCCAGTAACTTAATCTAGTCCGGATTGCTCCCCACAGATCCCCCTTTCTTTTTATTTTTGGCGTTGATACGCGCCTGTCTTCGGTGTCCTGCGGCACACACTCTGCTCTACTTGCTAGAGTTGCCACAGGTGCTTACAAGTCCTATCAATCAGGCAAACCGAATCCGGGTCCTCTCTTCGCCATGTTGTGAGGAGGTTTTTAGGCGCTGATGCGTGCCTGTGTTCGGTGACCTGCGGCTCACACTCTGGTCGAGCCGCTTGCTGGTGCTTACCGCCTTAATCAGGCAGACCGAATCCAAGCCTCCTAATTGTTGTATTGTGGGGAGGCCTTTCTGATGTTAATTCGTGCCTGTCTTCGGTGACCTGCGGCGCATAAGCTGCTAGCCGCCCGCAGGTGCTCATTGCCTCACTTAATCAGGCAGACCGAATCCAAGCTTTCTCATTGCCATGTTGAGGGGAGGCCTTTCTATTTCTCTATTTCTCTATCTCCGGGCATTCCTATTTCTCCCATTTTACTTCTATCTTCCAGCATTGCTATTTCTCTCCTTTTACTTCTAAACTTCTGTTTCTCTTATCCCCGCGGCCTCCCGGCGCCTCGCCCTGCCGGCGCTTCACGGCTCCGCGCGGCTTCCCAGCGCCTCGCCCCGCCGGCGGGCTCCGCCCCGAGGCTGCTTCTCGGCGCCTCGCTGGCTCTGAGCCGCTTCAACCCGCGCCTCTCTCATCTGCGCGGCTCGGCTTCGCGCGCACACTCCGCGGTCTCCGCGCTAGCCCCGCGTTCCCTATGTACTTGAGCCCCGCACGCTCTGTCTGCGCGCGGCAGCCTCTGCGAGTCACACAGCGTAGCTTGCGTCTCCACCACTAGCATTCAATCCAAGTTCCCCTGGCTAACCTGGCGAATTCAACTTTTCGCCCCTTATTCCCAGGCTAACTTGAGAATCCCAAAGTGGCTTTCATTTCCGCCTCGGCCTGCCCCCCGTGGCTTCAATTTCCCTAACATTTTTCTCTACCCGGTATGTTTCCCCAAGCTTCCCTCCAACAATATTCCTCCCTCATTTCTCCTGGCCTCTCCCCACAGTCCGCATCTGAGTCTGTTTGTTCTAGCTTTCACTTTCGCTTTCGACCTTAGAGATTTCTCTCAGCTTCCCCCCGTAGTCCGTATCCGAGTCTATGCCTAGGCTTTCAATAGCTTCTTCCGGCACCTTTTTCGTCCGGCTTTTCCCTAGGCTGTTTGCTAGTCTCTCTCTCCGAAATTTCCCTAGGCTGTTTGCTAGTCTCTCTCTCCGATATTTTCCCAGTTCTT
Organism: Oryctolagus cuniculus; assembly: GCF_964237555.1. NCBI lineage: Eukaryota > Metazoa > Chordata > Mammalia > Lagomorpha > Leporidae > Oryctolagus > Oryctolagus cuniculus. The sequence goes on from NC_091439.1 coordinate 143,931,191, forward strand.
CCCGTTTCTTCCCTCCTAAGTTTGCTATCCGTCCTAGGTTTCCTATCCGAGTCACGGCACCATTATGTCGCGCCCCCTCTTCATGGAGGAACGACACTAAACCCTGCCTAGGCTTCATATCCGAGTCACGGCACCATTATGTCGCTCCCCCTCTTCGTGGAGGAACGACACAGGACCCTGCGCTGTTCTTTCGTCTGCTCGGCCCTCCCCGGGTTTGCTGCTGGTTCTTCCCGGGTTGGCTACTATCCCTTCCACCTCCGTGGAAGGGCAGTTCCCCCTGGCCACATTCCCCACTTCCGCAGGGGAGCGGCACACCGCCGGCCGGTTCTCTTGGGGGCTGCACAGGTGTTCCTTCAGCTAGATGTTCCCCTTAGATGTTCCTGGTGCATGCCGTCTCTCTCCTCCTTTATAGTCCTCCTCCTCCAATCCTAACTTGGCTGCCCACACGCCGAGTACGCTGCTCTCCTCCAATCAGGAGCAAGTCCTACAGTTTATTGGTTGAACTGGAGGCAGCTGTGCGGAAGCTGTTTACTTCTCTCCCAGCGCCATATTGTTGGAGAGCAGATGCATAGAATAAGTCTTAATTCCAGTAACTTAATCTAGTCCGGATTGCTCCCCACAAGAAGCTTCATGAATGCAATGACTGTAGAAAAGCCCTTGGCAATAAGTCACATCTCAGAATGCATCAGAAAATTCACATGAAGAGAAGCCTTTTGGACATAATGACTTGGAAAGCTTTTTCCCATAATTCAGCCCTCATTGCACATCATCTAATTCATATGGGGAAAACACTTTGGATATAATGTATATGGAAAAGCCTTTATATATAAGTAACACCTCATAAAACATCAGAATTCACATGGGGGAGAAACCTTATGAATGGAATGAGTGTTGGAAAACTCTGCCAAAATCACACAATATAACATCAGAAAATTTATTACATGGTGGAAATCTTGTAATAAATGTGGGAAAGCCTTTTGTCAGAAGGAATACCTCATAACACATGTAGTTCAAACAAGGGAGAGAACTTAAGAATATAGTGAATGTGAAGGACTTTTTCCAAAATCAACATAACCATGTGACAGAGCCTTTTGCTGGAAATTACATCCCATACAATAGGCACTCCCATAAGGAAGAAAGGTTGGGACCAGCGCTGTGGCACAGTAGGTTAAAGCCCTGGCCTGAAATGCTGGCATACCATTTGGGCACCGGTTCTAGTCCTGGTTACTCCTCTTCTGATCCAGCTCTCTGCTATGGCCTGGGAAAGCAGTAGAAGATGGCCCCGCACCCACGTGGGAGACCCAGAAGAAGCTCCTGACTCCTGGCTTTGGATTGCTGCAGCTCCAGCCATTGCATCCATCTGGGGAGTGAACCAGTGGATGGAAGACCTCTTTCTGCTTCTCTGTCTCTCTGTAACTCTGTCTTTCAAATGAATAAAGTAAATTGTTAAAAAATGAAGAAGTTCAGAAATATTATTAGTGTGACAAAAAGTCATTTGTCAGAAATTGATCATTATACATCAGAAAATTCACACAAGGGATTTCTTAGGAGTGTAATGAATGTGGAAGTATATATTCATGGAATTCAGGCTTGCACAAATATGCAAATCAAAAAAGGTGATATCCTTCAAGTGCAATAGACCTCAAAAAACCATAGCCAGAAGTTAAACATCAGGCCAGTGCCATGTAGCAATAGGTTAATTCTCCACCTGCTATGCTGGCATCCCATATGGGTGCCAATTCTAGTCCCAGCTGCCCCTCTTCAATCCAGCTCTCTACTGTGGCCTGGGAAAGCAGTATAAGACAGCCCAAGTGCTTGAGCCTCTGCACCCACATGGAAGACCAAGAAGAAGCACCTGGCTCCTGGCTTCAGATCAGTGCAGCTCTGGCCATTGTGGCCATTTGAGGAGTGAACCAACAGAAGGAAGACCTTTATCTCTGACTCTCTCACTGTCTGTAACTCTACATGTCAAATAAATAAAAATCTTAAAAAAAAAAAAAAAAAAAAACAAGAAATTAAACATCAACTAACACCAGAGAATTCATACAGTAAAATGTCAATTTAATGAATGTGAAAAGTTCTTCTGCCATTAATCAATTCACATGAAGAGACTCAGAAATGAAAAAACATACATGCATAGAAAAGTCATGTACCATATGTCACCTCTCAATGGTTACCTGACAACTCACAGAAAGAAAAAATCCTGTGACTGTATTGTAATGGGAAATACCTTTATTATTAGGCAAACTTCCACAAAACATAGCAAGATTACAGAGAGAAGTCCCTGAAATATAATTTGTCTGGAAGAATTCTTTGGTGGAATCACACCTTAGTGAGTATTGGGCAGTTTTCATGATGAATTGTGACAGAGAGTGGTTAACCATTCTTCAGAAATTTTTCTCTGATAGAACCTGAACTTTTGGTTTCTCATTATTGTGAGTGGGATCAAGTATATGAACTGAACTGTGCTCTCTTGTGTAAATTGTGTTAATAAATATTTAAAAGTTGAGTAACAGCTATTTCAACAGTTATTTGGAATACCATCTTCATCAATTACAAAGTTATTTGTTTTATAGCTGCTTTGTTGGCCACCCAGGATTCTTTCCCCTCATTATTGCAGTGCAAACAAGTGATGTGACCATAAGCATATCAAGTGACACATATTCCAGTCATAATAGTGTACCCTGGCCCTGGATAATAAGTGTTGTGTGCAACACAAGGGAATGAGTTTGTGGTGACCTATATACCCATGAGAAATTTCAACTTATTTGTGTGCACATCTGGATTAGACACCACTACCCAAGGTCTATTTGAAGATGCAAGTAGATGTTGTCACACACATTACCCTCATTCTTTAAAGGGACAACCTCAAACCCTATAAGCTGCAACACTCATCTGAATTTTCCTGTATTACTGAGTGCATCATGCCTTTTTCATTCATGATGCCACTTTTCTATGCTTTTTCATTCTATTCCTAATTGCCTTGAGACAAGAACATGGAATGAAGTCTATCCATGTGGTACCCATTGCAACAGAGAAGCAGGAGCATAAATGTAGTATACTTTTTTAAAAAAGATTTATTTATTTGAAAGTCAGAGTTACACAGAAAGAGCAGAGGCAGAGAGAATCTTCCATCCAATGGTTCACTCCCCAATTGGCCACAATGGCCAGAACTGTGCTGATCCAAAGCCAGGAGCTTCCTCCAGATCTCCCATGTAGGTGCAGGGACCTAAGCACTTGGGCCTTCTACTATTTCTCAGGCCATAGCAGAGAGCTAGATTGGAAATGGAGCAGCTGGGTCTTGAACCGGCACCCATATGGGATGCCGGCACTTCAGGTCAGGGCATTAACCTGCTGTGACACAGTGCTGGCCCCTGTAGTACACTTTTGTATTAATTTAACTTACAATTTTTATAACCTTTTTTTGTTGCATTATTCCCTGCTCCTGCAGGTGACCCTCATTTTTATTGAAAATGTGTGTTTTTATTCCTTCTGATTTACAAAGTCCTTTCTGGATTTATATAAATCTGATTTACATTCAGTTAATTCCTCAGGATACCCTCAGGAGGAACACTTTTCCTAGGTTGCATGGCTATCCCATGATAACAGGGCTACAAATGCTATGATGCATCTAGCTGCAGTAGCTCTTTTATTTCCCATTTAGATAATAGCTGTGCAAGTAATCCATTCCACCTCCATTACTACCCATGAGAAATAGATCTTCATCCCTGTTTAAGTCCTCACAGCTTCTTACATGTGTTCATCAAATTAAATCTTATTATAAACAGATTTAATAGAAAATGAATGATGTAGCTGCTGGTAGTTTCAGTGAGGTTGAATGATTTTCTGGACTGCTGTTTTGTCTGGGTTACCTTTCATATTACTTAGAACTATTTTTTCACAATATCACTTGCCTGAGCACTTTTTCCTAGGCTCCCAGCTAAACAAGTGTATGAAGACTAGATTTACTGTTAATTCTCACTAAGGACAGAGGTCCCACATGGAGAGCACAGATCCTTATGTGGTTCTTGGGACATAGCGAATATTATACCCACTTGATTTAGTACTCAGGCACTGGTCTCCATTGAAGAGAAGAACTCAGCTGAACAGAATATAACTCCCTTCTGATTAAAAAAAGAGAGATTTACCATGCCAAACCTGGGTGCGTCACCTTAGGCATACCCTTTACCCTTGAAAACCGAACAGAGCTCTCCTGCCACACCCACTACAAGCCTCTAGAGATTCACTGAAAGCAGAAAGTCCATTTATCTACAGTCATAATACAATGATAAAAACTGCCAGAAAAAAAAAAATGAGTATCTCCACAAATGCCAAACAAATGCAAGAATCCAAAAAGCAAGAATAAAGAAAACATCATCATGCTCCCAAAAGAACGTGATACTTCAATACTAGATCATGATGATGATGAGATAGAAAAAAATGCAAGCAATAGAACTCAAAAACTTGGTCATAACATTACATAGAAGTAATCAAAAGTAAATGCACAAACTACTGAAATCCATGAAGAACATGAAAGAAAATCTTTCCCATGAAATTAAAATTATCAGGAGGAATCAAGATGAAATGAAGAATTCAACAGAACATGAAACTGAGATATTAAAAAGAAATCAAGCCGGCACCATGGCTCAATAGGCTAATCCTCTGCCTTGCAGTGCCAGCACACTGGGTTCTAGTCCCAGTCAGGGCGCCGGATTCTGTCCCGGTTGCCCCTCTTCCAGGCCAGCTCTCTGCTGTGGCCAGGGTGTGCAGTGGAGGATGGCCCAAGTGCTTGGGCCCTGCACCCACATGGGAGACCAGGAAAAGCACCTGGCTCCTGGATTTGGATCAGTGCAGTGTGCCAGCTGCAGTGCCCTGGCCGCGGCAGCCATTGGAGGGTGAACCAATGGCAAAAGGAAGACCTTTTTCTCTGTCTCTCTCTCTCTCACTGTCCACTCTGCCTGTCAAAAATTTAAAAAAAAAGAAATCAAAATGAAATGAAGAATTCAATAGAACAAATAAAAAATGCAGTGGAGAGCCTTAAAAATAGAATCAGTGAGGCAGAAGAGAGAATATCAGACTTAGTAGACAGAGTACAGGAAAGTATACAGTCAAACCAAACCCAAGAACAGGAGATTGGAAATCTAAAAAAGACTGTTGGGAATCTACAGGATACTATAAAAATAAAACATTCTGGTTCTAGGAGTTCCTGCAGGCATGGCAAGAGAGAAAGGATTAGAAGGCATTTTTAGTGAAATACTAGCAGAAAACTTTCTGGGTTTGGAAAAAGAAAGAGACATCCAAGTACAGGAAGCACACAGAACTTTGAATAGGCATGATCAGAAAACATCCTTGCCATGACACATTGTAATCAAACTGCCACAGTGAAACAAAAAGAGAAGATTCTAAAATGCGCAAGAGAGAAACGCCAGATTACTTTCAGAGGATCTCCAATTAGACTCACAGCAGACTTCTCATCAGAAACCCTGCAGGCTAAGAGAAAATGGCAAAATCTAGCCCAAGTCCTAAGAGAATAAAACTGTCATCCCAGATTATTATACCCTGCAAAGCTCTCATTTGTGAATGAAGGTGAAATAAAGACCTTTCATAACAAACAGAAATTGAAAGAATTTGCCACCACTTGTCCAGACCAGCAAGATTTCTTCTTTTTTATTTTTTTTTCCACTGTGGAGGATTTTATCTTTGTACTATGACTCTATAGATAAGTGGACTTTCTGCTTTCACTGAATCTCTGGAGGCTTGTAGTGGGTGTGGCCAGAGAGCTCTGTTCAGTCTCCAGGGTTAAGGGTGTGCCTCAGGTGACACACCCAAGTTTGGCATGTTAAGTCTTATTTCTCCTTTTTTTAATCACAAGGGAAGTATATTCTGCTCAGTTGGGCTCTTCTCCTCAATGGAGACCAGTGCCTGAGTACTAGCCCCAGCGGGTATAATATTTGTCTGCTCTGTCCAAAGAACCACACAAAGAATCTGTGTGGTCCTCAATATAAGTTCAGATTCTCCAGAAATGTCTCTCATCAGGTAACCAGGAACCCCCAAGCTTGTGGCCTCTCCCACTGAGAGTGCTCAAAGTCCCAGCCACACCGTGAGTCTTCCCACACACCCTCAGTTTTTTATTTTTTCACAGTCTTGCTTCAGAAGTTTCACACAGTCACAAGATCCTGGCTTCCTGTTATTTCTCCCTACCAGCATCAGGAGTCTCCAGTCAGCTGCTTGCCTTGTGCAGACACAAGCTGGCACAGCTGTTATGTATGTCCAAAATGGCTCCTGCTCTATCAGCTTGCATGCCTTTGTGAGGTGATTGGAGAGAGAGAAACATGTCTGTACTGTCCCTTTTTTTCTCTCTCCTCTAGTTTGTCTGGCACACTTTCCCCCAGGGAGATTTAAGCCTCATTCCCTCTAGGTTCCTGCCACATTTTTGCTGGTGGCTCAGGCTATTGTGGTCTTGTCTCACCTCACTTTCCAGTTCTGGTGCATAGGCTCTCAGCTGTTGGAGTCATGAGCTGTGGGCACCACACCCTCCATGTGGGTCCACCATGTCCCTCTCATGTCAGTAGAATTTCCTCTGTCATTTTTTTCCCTAACTCTTCCCTGAGACTACTCTATTTCCACTTTTTTAAAACTATCTTCTCCTGGGCTAGAGCAGTAAGCTCCCTCCCTACTCCACCATCCAATTATTAGCCCATCTCTATATGATTATGACTCTGTTTCTGCCAAATTACTAATTTATACACTGTATAATCAAAATTAAATGTCATTTACTACTGTCACCTGCATGTGTAATGAATAACCCAATTTGTGACATTCCTAACACAGGGAAATGATGGATATCATGGTTTGATTTATAATTGTGTGGTCATCAACTCACTCTAATTGCTGGAAGTTGTCCCAGCAACTGTCATGTGTATAGGATTTGAGTACATTGCAGTGTCAGCACTATCATGATCATCAGCATAGGATACATTCTTAATGTTTCTAGATGGTCCTAGAACTTAAATTATTTTCTCATTGTGGAAATTTTCCAAACTACAAATCTGTATCATACTGTAATTTTTCCAGTTTATTCTTGACTGTTTTTTCACCAAATATTCATCCACCTATTTGTTTTTTAATTATGGCTCACATTAAAATACACATTGTTACTAAGGGCAAGCAAAGTTTTAACTTCCATGTGCATCAGGTTTCTATATTTTGTCTTTCATTTTATTAATTTCATCTGAGTATGTCAATATCCACATGGAAAGCAATCTTAGCACTGCCAAGGTATGAAGCTTCTTTTGGGCACTTATATTTTCATGTCATGAATGCACTAAATAATGTTCAAGTTGTCTTAGCAACCTCCATCTTTATGGCCTATCAAACAATTTTAGAACATTACATTCTTTTACACATTCAAGGACACTTTTTCATAGCTTCTTTATATTTTGAGAATCAAAATTGTCATTCTCTTTAAAATTTCCATGCATTAGATCAAGACAATTTTATCTTGGTTTTAAAATTACTGAATTCAATGGCATAAGCTTTCTTTGATTTAAGACAGCACACATTTTCTGTATTTAAATGTGTTTTTAGGGCTATTTTTATTAATATCTCTTACATCTCCTTGTAAACATTCCTGCTTCTAGTAAATTTACCATTTGTACACACAACTGTCAATATACAACATATACTGAAATGAATACATTTCTCTATTTTTCATGTTGATTCAAATTTATTATTAACACCTCAATAAATAATAACCTAATTTGTGCCAATTCTAGTGCAGAGAAGTTCAGGCTACCATGATTTACTTTAACATTGTAAGGTCATCAAATTCTGGAAGATGTCCAAATTTTATTTTCATAGTACATGAGAACAATTTAGGGCCAGTTCCATCACTCATTAGCAGGAGATTTCATTCTTAGCCTGACAGACATTCATGGAACTTGAAATTAACCTTTAATTATGAAAATTTAAGTTAATTCTTAAATTCACTGGAGTCACTCTTTTGCACAAATATTTTAGTCTAGGCCAATCCTAGCTCTGTGAATCTGTGGTCATGGTGATTTCACTTTTATTGTAAGATCATCATCGCCCCCAACATCCTGTAAGTTGCCCTGGAAACTGTCAGGTACACAGTGTCTCAGGGCCATTTTAGCCAAGGGTAATAATTCTTTCTCCTCAATGTAATATATATATGAATATATGTAACATATATAACATACATATATTTTCTACATAGATAAATTTGCCTCTGTGTGTCTAGATACTAGTATATTTCCTGAAAAATATGTGGGAAAATAGTGGGATCTTAATGTTATTTTTATCCCAGAATTATGTATGTTTATTTAATTTTAGAGGTTGGTAGACTTGGAGACACAGAGAAACAGAGATTATGAGCTACAACTTGGTGGATAACTCTTCATTCTTGTAATGATCAAAAACAGGATTATTACAGAAATCTGAGCTATTCTTTTCTGATGATAAATACATTACAAAAAATTTCAAAATGTTGCTCTCTATTATTTATATTACAAATTATAAATATGTACATTTATATTGTAATGTCATAAATTAAACACACATATATATATTATATATAAACACCTTTAAAATTCTGGTTATTGGTATAAATTTTTTTTTCATTGAATATTAGGTTTCTTTTTTTTTAACTTTTATTTAATGAATATAAATTTCCAAAGTACAATTTATGGATTACAATGGCTTCCCCCACATACCGTCCCTCCCACCCACAACCCTCCCCTTTCCCACTCCCTCTCCCCTTCCATTCACATCAAGATTCATTTTCGATTATCTTAATATACAGAAGATCAGCTTAGTATACATTAAGTAAGGATTTCAACAGTTTGCTCCCACACAGAAACATAAAGTGAAAAATAATAGATGATTTTTTTAAATGATGATGAAATCAGATCAGACCTATTGTCATGTTTAATCCCAGTGAGAGTCAAGTTGGGAGTTGATAATTTCTTTTTTTTTTTTTTTACAGAGGATCAGTTTAGTATGCATTAAGTAAAGATTTCAACAGTTTGCACCCCCATAGAAACACAAAGTGAAATATATTGTTTGAGTACTCGTTATAGCATTAAATCTCAATGCACAGCACATTAAGGACAGAGATCCTACATGAGGAGTAAGTGCACAGTGACTCCTGTTGTTGACTTTACCAATTGACACTCCTGTCTATGGCATCAGTAATCTCCCTATGCTCCAGTCATGAGTTTCCAAGGCTATGGAAGCCCTCTGAGTTCTCCGACTCTTATCTTGTTTAGACAAGGTCATAGTCAAAGTGGAGGTTCTCTCCTCCCTTCAGAGAAAGGTACCTCCTTCTTTGAAGACCTGTTCTTTCCACTGAGATCTCACTCACAGAGATCTTTTGCCAGAGTGTCTTGGCTTTCCATGCCTGAAATACTCTCATGGGCTTTTCAGCCAGATCCAAATGCCTTTAGGGCTGATTCTGAGGCCAGAGTGCTATTTAGGACATCTGCCATTCTATGAGTCTGCTGAGTATCTCACTTCCCATGTTGGATCACTCTCCCCTTTATTTATTCTATCGGTTAGTGTTAGCAGGTACTAGACTTGTTTATGTGCTCCCTTTGACTCGTAGTCCTTTCATTATGATCAATTGTGAACAGAAATTGATCACTTGGACTGGTGAGATGGCATTGGTACATGCCACCTTGATGGGATTAAATTGGAGTCCCCTGGTATGTTTCTAACTCTACCATTTGGGGCAAGTCAGCTTGAGCATGTCCCAAATTATATATCTCTTCCCTCTCTTATTCCTACTCTTATGTTTAACAGGGATCACATTTCAGTTAAATTTCAACACTTAAGAATAACTGTGTATTAATTACAGAATTAAACCAGTCGTATTAAGTAGAACAGACAAAAAAAGTACTAAGAGGGATAATGTATTAAGTTGTTCATTAACAGTCAGGGCTATGCTGATCAAGTCACCGTTTCCCATAGTGTCCATTCCACTTCAACAGATTTCCTTTTTGGTGTTCAGTCAGTTGTCACCGATCAGGGAGAACATATGGTATTTGTCCCTTTGGGACTGGGTTATTTCACTCAGCATGATGTGTTCCAGATTCCTCCATTTTGTTGCAAATGACTGGATTTCGTTGTTTCTTACTGCGGTATAGTATTCTAAAGAGTACATATCCCATAATTTCTTTATCCAGACTACCGTTGATGGGCATTTAGGTTGGATCCAGGTCTTAGCTATCGTGAATTGAGCTGCAATAAACATTAGGCTGCAGACCGCATTTTTGTTTGCCAATTGAAATTCCTTTGGGTAAATTCCAAGGAGTGGGATGGCTGGGTCGAACGGTAGGGTTATCTTCAGGTTTCTGAGGAATCTCCAGACTGACTTCCATAGTGGCTTGACCAGTTTGCATTCCCACCAACAGTGGGTTAGTGTCCCTTTTTCCCCACATCCTCACCAGCATCTGTTGTTGGTAGATTTCTGAATGTGAGCCATTCTAACCGGGATGAGGTGAAACCTCATTGTGGTTTTGATTTGCATTTCCCTGATTGCTAATGACCTTGAACATTTTTTCATGTGCCTGTTGGCCATTTGGATTTCCTCTTTTGAAAAATGTCTATTGAGGTCCTTGGCCCATCTCTTAATTGGGTTGTTGGTTTTGTTTTTGTGGAGTTTCTTGATCTCTTTGTAGATTCTGGTTATTAACCCTTTATCTGTTGCATAGTTTGCAAATATTTTTTCCCATTCTGTCAGTTGTCTCTTCACTCTCCTGTGTCGCTCCCCCTCTTCGTGGAGGAGCAACACAGGACCCTGCGCTGTTCTTTCGTCTGCTCGGCCCTCCCCGGGTTTGCTGCTGGTTCTTCCCGGGTTGGCTACTATCCCTTCCACCTCCGTGGAAGGGCAGTTCCCCCTGGCCGCATTCCCCACTTCCGCAGGGGAGCGGCACACCGCCGGCCGGCTTTCTCGGGGGCTGCACGGGTTCCCTTAGATGTTCCCCATAGATGTTCCCGGTGCATGCCGTCTCTCTCCTCCTTTATAGTCCTCCTCCACCAATCCTAACTCGGCTGCCCACACGCCGAGTACGCTGCTCTCCAATCAGGAGCAAGTCCTACAGTTTATTGGTTGAACTGGAGGCAGCTGTGCGGAAGCTGTTTACTTCTCTCCCAGCACCATATTGTGGGAGAGCAGATGCATAGAATAAGTCTTAATTTCAGTAACTTAGTCCAGTCCGGATTGCTCCCCACAGATCCCCCTTTCTTTTTATTTTTGGCGTTGATACACGCCTGTCTTCGGTGTCCCGCAGCACACACTCTGCTCTACTTGCTAGAGTTGCCACAGGTTCTTACAATCAGGCAAACCGAATCCGGGTCCTCTCTTTGCCATGTTGTGAGGAGGTTTTTAGGCGCTGATGCGTGCCTGTGTTCGGTGACCTGCGGCTCACACTCTGGTCGAGCCGCCTGCTGGCGCTTACCGCCTTAATTAGGCAGACCGAATCCAAGCCTTCTCATTGCCTTTTTGTGGGGAGGCCTTACTGATGTTAATTCGTGCCTGTCTTCGGTGACCTGCGGCGCATAAGCTGCTAGCCGCCCAGGTGCTCATCGCCTCACTAATCGGGCAGACCAAATCCAAGCTCTCACATTGCAGTGTTGTAGGGAGGCCTTTCTATTTCTCTATTTCTCTATCTCCGGGCATTCCTATTTCTCCCATTTTACTTCTATCTTCCAGCATTCCTATTTCTCTCACTTTGCTTCTAAACTTCTATTTCTCTTATCCCTGCAGCTTCCCGCTCTCATTCCATTTCTAAACTTCTGTTTCTCTTATCCCCGCGGCTTCCCGGCTGCGCTCGCCCCGAGGCTGCTTCTCGGCAGCTTTCCGGCGCCTCGCCCTGCCGGCAGCTTCACGGCTCCGCGCGGCTTCGCGGCTCTGCGCGGCTCGGCTTCGCGCGCTCCGCGGTCTCCACGCCCTTCGCGTCTGCACCACGGCCTCGCGCCAGCCCCGTTCCCTATCTATTCACGCCCCGTGCTCTCTGCACGCGGCGGCTTCCGCGAGTAACACAGCGTAGCTTACGTGTCCGCCACTAGCATTCAATCTAAGTTCCCCGGGCTAGCCTGGCGAATTCAACCCAGCATACGTCTCCGCCCCACGGTTTGGCTTCCCGTCCTTTGCTCCCCGGGCTAATCAGACGGATCCCAACCAGGCTCACGTTTCAGCGTCTGGTTTCAACCTTTCGCCCCCTATTCCCGGGCTAACTTGAGAATCCCAAAGTGGCTTTCATGTCCGCCTTGGCCTGCCCCCCGTGGCTTCAATTTCCCTAACATTTTTCTCTACCCGGTATGTTTCCCCAAACTTTCCTCCAACGATATTCCTCCCTCATTTCTCCTGGCCTCTCCCCACAGTTCGCGTCCGAGTCTGTTTGTTCTAGCTTTCACTTTCGCTTTCGACCTTAGAGATTTCTCCCAGCTTCCCCCCGTAGTCCATATCCGAGTCTATGCCTAGGCTTTCAATAGCTTCTTCCGGCACCTTTTTCGTCCGGCTTTTCCCTAGGCTGTTTGCTAGTCTCTCTCTCCGATATTTTCCCTAGGCTGTTTGCTAGTTTCTCTCTCCGATATTTTCCCTAGTTCTTCCCGTTTCTTCCCTCCTAAGTTTTTTATCCGTCCTAGGTTTCCTATCCAAGCTAGGTTTCCTATCCGAGTCACGGCACCATTATGTCGCTCCCCCTCTTCGTGGAGGAGCAACACAGGACCCTGCGCTGTTCTTTCGTCTGCTCGGCCCTCCCCGGGTTTGCTGCTGGTTCTTCCCGGGTTGGCTACTATCCCTTCCACCTCCATGGAAGGGCAGTTCCCCCTGGCCGCATTCCCCACTTCCGCAGGGGAGCGGCACACCGCCGGCCGGCTTTCTCGGGGGCTGCACGGGTTCCCTTAGATGTTCCCCATAGATGTTCCCGGTGCATGCCGTCTCTCTCCTCCTTTATAGTCCTCCTCCGCCAATCCTAACTCGGCTGCCCACACGCCGAGTACGCTGCTCTCCAATCAGGAGCAAGTCCTACAGTTTATTGGTTGAACTGGAGGCAGCTGTGCGGAAGCTGTTTACTTCTCTCCCAGCGCCATATTGTGGGAGAGCAGATGCATAGAATAAGTCTTAATTTCAGTAACTTAGTCCAGTCCGGATTGCTCCCCACACTCCTGACTGTTTCTTTTGCAGTACAGAAACTTCTCAATTTGATGCAATCCCAATAGTTAATTTTGGCTTTGACTGCCTGTGCCTCCTGGGTCTTTTCCAGAAACTCTTTGCCTGTGCCAATATCTTGAAGGGTTTCTCCAATGTTCTCTAGTAACTTGATGGTGTCGTTAGTAGATTTAGGTCTTTAATCTATGTTGAGTGGATTTTTGTGTAAGGTGTAAGGTAGGGGTCTTGCTTCATGATTCTGCATGTGGAAATCCAATTTTCCCAGCACCATTTATTGAATAGACTGTCCTTACTCCAGGGATTAGTTTTAGATCCTTGATCAAATATAAGTTGGCTGTAGATGTTTGGGTTGATTTCTGGTGTTTCAATTATGTTCCATTGGTCTATCCATCTGTTTCTGTACCAGTACCATGCTGTTTTGATTACAACTGCCCTGTAGTATGTCCTGAAATCTGGTATTGTGATGCCTCCAGCTTTGTTTTTGTTGTACAAGATTGCTTTAGCTATTCGAGGTCTCTTGTGCCTCCATATGAATTTCAGCACCAATTTTTCCAGATCTGAGAAGAAGGTCTTCGGTATCTTGATTGGGATTGCATTGAGTTTATAAATTGCTTTTGGGAGAATGGACATTTTGATGATATTGATTCTTCCAATCCATGAGCATGGAAGATTTTTCCATTTCTTGGTATCCTCTTCTATTTCTTTCTTTAAGGTTTTGTAATTTTCATCGTAGAGATCTTCAACGTCCTTAATTAAGTTTATTCCAAGGTATTTGATTGATAGCTATTGTGAATGGGATTGATCTTAGAAGTTCTTCCTCAGCCACGGCATTGCCTGTGTATACAAAGGCTGTTGATTTTTGTGCATTGATTTTATACCCTGCTACTTTGCCAAAATCTTCTATGAGTTCCAATAGTCTCTTAGTAGAGTTCTTTGGGTCCCCTAAATAAAGAATCATATCATCTGCAAAGAGGGATAGTTTGAGTTCTTCCTTCCCAATTTGTATCCCTTTAATTTCTTTTTCTTGCCTAATAGCTCTGGCTAGAACTTCCAGAACTATATTGAATAGCAGTGGTGAGAGTGGACATCCCTGTCTGGTCCCAGATCTCAGTGGAAATGCTTCCAACTTTTCCCCATTCAATAGGATGTTGGCTGTGGGTTTTTCATAGATTGCTTTGATTGTATTGAGGAATGTTCCTTCCAAACCCAGTTTGCTTAGAGTTTTCATCATGAACGGGTTTGTATTTTATCAAATGCTTTCTCAGCATCTATTGAGATAATCATATGGTTTTTCTTCTGCAGTCTGTTAATGTGGTGTATCACATTGATTGTCTTGAGCACATTAAACCATCCCTGCACACCAGGGATAAATCCCACTTGGTCTGGGTGGATGATCTTTCTGATGTGTTGTTGCATTCTATTGGCGAGAATTTTATTGAGGATTTTTGCATCTATGTTCATCAGGGATATTGGTCTATAATTCTCTTTCAGTGCTGCATCTTTTTCCGGCTTAGGAATTAAGGTGATGCTGGCTTCATAGAAAGAATTTGGGAGGATTCCCTCTTCTTCAATTGTTCTGAATAGTTTGAGAAGAATTGGAGTCAGTTCTTCTTTAAATGTCTGGTAGAATTCAGCAGTGAATCCATCTGGTCCTGGGCTTTTCTTTGTTGGGAGGGCCTTTATTACTGTTTCAATTTCTGTCTCAGTTATGGGTCTGTTCAGGTTTTTGATGTCTTCCTGGTTCAATTTAGGTAGGTTGCACGTGTCCAGAAATGTATCCATTTCTGATAGGTTTCCCTGTTTGCTGGCATACAAGTCCTTGTAGTAATTTCTGATGATTCTTTTTATTTCTGTGGTGTCTGTTGTTACGTTTCCTTTTTCATCTCTGATTTTATTGATTTGGGTCTTTTCTCTTCTTTTTTTAGTTAGTTGGGCCAATGGGGTGTCAATTTTGTTTATTTTTTCAAAAAACCAGCTCCTCGTTTGGCTGATTTTTTGTAATGTTTTTCTTGATTCAATCCTGTTGATTTCTTCTCTGATTTGAATGATTTCTCTTCTCCTACTAGATTTGGGTCTGGTTTGCTGTAGGTTTTCTAGATCCTTGAGGTGAATTGAAAGCTCATCTATTTGGTGCCTTTCCAATTTCTTGATGTAGGCACCTATTGATATAAACTTCCCTCTTAACACTGATTTTGCTGCGTCCCATAAGTTTTGGTATGTTGTGCTGTTATCCTCATTTACTTCCAGAAAGTTTTTGATTTCTCTTTTGATTTCTTCTATGACCCATTGTTCATTCAGGAGCATGTTGTTCAATCTCCATGTGTTTGCGTATGCTCTAGGGATTCCTGAGTTGCTAATTTCCAACTTCATTCCTTTATGGTCTGAGAAGCTGCATGGTATGATTCTAATTCTTTTGAATTTGCTGAGACTTGCTTTATGGCCTAGTATGTGGTCAATCCTAGAGAAGGTTCCATGTACTGCTGAGAAGAATGTAAAATCTTTAGCTGTAGGATTGAAAGTTCTGTATATATCTGTTAGATCCATTTGGGCTATAGTGTCGTTTAAATCTACTGTATCCTTGTTGATCTTCTGTCCTATTGATCTGTCTATTTCTGAGAGTGGAGTATTGAAATCCCCCAGTACTATTGTATTGGGGTCTAAGTCTCCCTTTAAGTCCGTTAACAAATCTTTTAGATAAACTGGTGCCCTGTAGTTAGGTGCATATACATTGATAATTGTTATATCTTCCTGTTGAATTGATCCCTTAATCATTATGTAGTGTCCCTCTTTGTCTCCCTTAACGGTTTTTGTGGTAAAGTTTATGGTGTCTGATATTAAGATGGCTACGCCCGCTCTTTTTTCATTTCTGTTGGCATGGTATATTTTTTTCCAGCCTTTCACTTTCAGTCTGTATGGATCTTTGTTGGAAAGATGTGTTTCTTGTAAGCAGCAAATAGATGGGTTTTGTTCCTTAACCCAATCAGCCAATCGGTGTCTTTTAACTGGACAGTTCAGGCCATTCACGTTCAATGTGACTATTGATAAGTGGTAACTTTGCCCTGCCATTTGCCAAAGATAAGTTCTAATATATGCTTTGAATTCCCTGTGATCTTTTGCTGTGAGGTTTCCTTCCTTGGTTTCCTTCCTTTACCTTCTTTCATATTGATGACCGTGTTTCTGTGTTTATGTGTGCAACACATCTTTAAGCATCTTTTGCAGGGCTGGACGAGTGGCAACAAATTCTTTCAATTTCTGTTTGTTATGAAAAGTCTTTATTTCACCTTCATTCGCAAATGATAGCTTTGCAGGATATAATATTCTGGGCTGGCAGTTGTTCTCTCTTAGTTCCTGGGCTATATCTCGCCATTCCCTCCTAGCTTATAGAGTTTCTGATGAGAAGTCAGCTGTGAGTCTGATTGGAGATCCTCTGAGAGTAATCTGACGTTTCTCTCTTGCACATTTTAGGATCTTTTCTTTATGTTTCACTGTGGAGAGTTTAATTACAACGTGTCGTGGTGAGGATCTCTTTTGGTCATGTTTATTAGGGGTTCTGTGAGCTTCTTGTACTAGTATTTCTCTGTCCTTCTCCAAACCTGGGAAATTTTCTGCTAATATCTCACTAAAAAGGCCTTCTAATCCTTTCTCCCTCTCCATGCCTTCAGGAACTCCTAGAACCCGAATGTTGGGTTTTTTAATAGTATCCTGAAGATTCCCGACAATATGTTTTAGATCCTAATTTCCTCTTCTTTTCTTTGGTTTGACTGTATCCTTTCCTGTTCTCTGTCTTCTAAGTCCGATATTCTCTCTTCTGCTTCTCCCAATCTGTTTGTAAGGCTCTCTATTGTGTTTTTCTTTTGATCTATTGAATTCTTCACTTCAGTCACTATCCCAGTTTCCTGTTGTACTAGTTGTTTCGTTTCATTTTGATTCCTCCTTAATATTTCATTTTCACGAGAGAGATTTTCTATCTTGTCCATTAAGGATTTCTGTAGTTCAAGAATTTGTTTTTGAGAACTTCTTAATGTTCTTATCAATTTTTTGAGATCTGCTTCTTGCATTTCTTCTATGTCATCATCCTCATAATCTTGAATTGGGGTGTCTTTTTCATTTGAGGGCTTCATGGTGACTTCCTTGTTTTTATTATGTTGGTTTTTGCATTTGTTATTTGGCATATTGGAGATATTTGGTTTCTTCACTGTGGTGCTTTTTCTTGTTATTCTATGACTCTAGATTAAGTGGACTATCTGTTTTTGATGGAGCCTTAGGGCTTGAGATGGGTGTGGCCTGAGAGCTCTGTTTGGTGTGCCAAAGGTGACACTCCCAGGTTAGGCATGGTAAACCTCTCTCTCTCTCTCTCTCTCTCTCTCTCTCTCATTTTTTTTGATTCAAAAGGGAAGTTATTCTGCACAGCTGAATGAAGTTGGATGTAGTTAGCAGGCAAATGATATACCCGCAGGAGCCAGAGATCGGAAGCTCTTTCACAAGGACCACACAGGGAATCTGTTCGGCCCTCAGTGTGGGCTCAGATTCTCCTTCAGTCTCCCACTGGGTTGCCAAAGTTACGGAATTGTAGCGTCTCTGGAGAGTGCTCACGTGAATTCCGTGAGTTCTCTCCCCCACCGTCTCTTTTTTCACAGTCTCAGTTCAGTAGCACCACAAATTTACTAGGTCCTAATCTCCTGTTAATTCGCCCCGCCCAGAGTCAGGTTTTTCTGCTAGGCTCAGGGCCGGTGCAGACCTGAGGTCACTCTGCTTATGATGTATGTCCAAGATGGCACCTGCTCTTTGTCTTGCTCGCCCTTGAGAGGTGAGCGGAGAGAGAGAAACCCGTGTCCGTACCAGTCACCTTTTTTTTTCCTCTCTCTCTCTTCCAGTTAGCTTGGTGAAGTTCCCCCCCCCCCGGGGGTCGTTCCCTCTAGTCTCCTCTCTCCACTTGCCTGCTGGTGTCTCGGGTTATTGAGGTTCGGCTCACCTCGCGTTCCAGCGCTGGTGTGTTGAGTCTGCCGCTGGTGTCCCGAACTGTGGGCTCCCACGCTCTCCACGCAGGTCCGCTCCCCTTCCAGTGCTGATGTGTGGACTCGGAGCCCTGGATGTCCCAAGTCTCCCTGCTGTTGTCTGTGTGGCACGCACTCCCCTTCGAGCACTGGCGCGCAGACCCTGCAGCTTGCGCAGCTCGGTCCCGCAGCTCGGCTTCCGCGGCTCGGTCCCGCGGCTCGGTCCCGCAGCTCGGCTTCCGCGCGGTGGGCAACCTTGTTCTCCCAGTAGATCCTCCGATTCACGGCCACTGGATCCAGAAGAGTTTCCTCTGCAATATTTTCCTGGTTCTTTTTTCTGAGGCTACCGTAACTCCCCTTTTATTAAACTAAATTTTCCCGGACTATCGGTGCGTGCCCTCACTATTCCGCCATCTTGGCTCTGCCCCGAATATTAGGTTTCTCGGTATAAATTTTTTTGAATTTTAAATATTTACTTCCTTTTAAAATTTTATTTAAGTAATATAAGTTTGATATATTTCATATATGCAGATTAAGGAATGTGACACTTCCCCCATACCCTCCCTCCCACACACACTCCAACCCTTTCTCCTCTTCCCTCTCACATTCCCACTTAACTTTTACAAAATCTGTTTTCAGTTTACTTAATGATTGTATAGTTAACCCTACACTAAGTAAGAGTTCAACAAGTCAGCAAATAATATGAAGAAAAATGAATTAAAAAAAAATCACTGTTCCTCAATGGAAGAGACAAGGGCTCTAAACAATCATCAAATCTCAAAATGTGTACCTAACTCCAATACATTACATTTTAGGTACTCTATTAGCTACCTCAGATCAAGGAAAACATATGGTATCTGTCTTTTGGGGACTGGTTTATTTCACTAAGTGTAATGGTTTCCAGTTTCATCTATCTTGTTGCAAAAGACAGGGTTTCTTTTTCTTTCTTTTTTTTTTTTTTATAACTGAGTAGTACACCATAGTGTGTATATACCATAATTTTCTTATGAAGTCAACAATTGATTGATATCTGGATTGTTCCCAGATCTCAGGTATTGTGAATTGTGCTGCAGTGAACATGGGGTTATAGATAACTCTTGCATATGCTAATTTCTTTTGGTTTGAGTAAATTCCAAGGAGTGGAATGGCTGGATCAAATGGTAGGTCTATAATCAGATTTGTAAGATAGCTCCATATGGTCTTTCACATTGGCTTGCACCAGTTTACATTCCCACCAACAGTGGACCAGGGTAACTTTTTTCCACATCCTCATCAGTTTTGTCATTTGCTGATTTCTTTCTTTCTTTCTTTCTTTTTTTTTCTTTTTTTTTTTCTTTTTTTGACAGGCAGAGTTAGGCAGTGAGAGAGAGACAGAGAGAAAGTCTTCCTTCCATTGATTCACCCCCCAAATGGCCACTACGGCTGGCGCACTGCAGCTAGTGCGCTGCGCTGATCTGAAGCCAGGTCTCCCATGGGGGTGCTATTCTTTCTTCCCTAGTTCTGACTCTTAACACTGTTCCAAATTATGGGATTTGATTCAGTGCACCAGGTCTTAAATTTAAGGTTTTATTTCTGACCTTTGAACAACCAAAGAGACAGATTTTGTGTTATTTTAAAGTAATCTATTATGTTCTCTTACTGCCTCTTAAGTTCTAATTGTTTAAAACAACTGAGTTTTAAAGGAGTTATGATTTGATCAAATCTGGTCTAGACTTTGTCATGATGTTAAGGGATCTTATTTCAACCAGATATTTTAAGCCTTCTTGTCATCTTTTACAGGCATTCAAAAAAATCAAAGTTCCAAAGAATTTGGACTTTGATATCTCCAGTTTGGTTCCTGGAAATGTCAAAGGATATATGTCACTCATCTTGGAGAGACACCAGCTAATCAATCAGGCTATTAGGGTTATATTACAGGTATTGTTAAAATAGAAAGTCGTGCTAAATTTTAAGTTTTGATAATGTAAAATGCCACTGATACAAATGTCTGAAAGTTAAAAAGTCTAATGATCTTGTGTTACTAGACATGATGGTTATCTTAATGAGAAAGGCTCAGAGGCCTAAAAGAATTAAATGTTTTGTAAAATCCTACAGGTGCTTTTGAAAATACCGTGTGAAGTAAGCAAATGCCTCTTGTTGGTTAATGAGTTTATCATTTTAAACATAGCTATTTAAAGTCTTTTCTCATCCACAGTTTTGTATATCAGATTTGCTGCTCTAAACTAAAACATTGTTGGTTCTGTGTTTAGCTGCCCTCCTATAGGTTCTGATGGACTTTTTCCAGCCACTTCTATTGAATTCAGTAGTTTTTAATTGTTCTGTAAATGGATGAAGTCCACAGTGCTCTACAGGTTCCAACTGGAAGAAAGTATGGTTAATCAAGGTTACCAAGAACAGAAAGTAATTTTAATTGGTTGGTAATAAAAAAAACAGCTAAAGATTTTAGGAAACTATTACTAAAACTGCTTTATTGTTCTATCTTGTATGTTGTGTTATGTGTGTGTTCATATTGTATGTCTACATGGAAAATTTATTTTGAGTTCTGTCTTAATTGGTTTATCAAGGAAAGATTGCTCATAAATTTAATAGCTAAAATTAATTGAAGATACATTTGATTCATGTGACCTGAATCTCTTTGTCAGATGTTTTAAATTTGTTGATAGAAAGGAACTAAAAAATGTTTTATGTTTCTGTTTGCTGTTTAAACAAGCCACATCATGTTAGATATTTAAGATATATTTAAATACATGTATTCTTAAAATTTATAGAAGGCATTGGACCTACAGTAAATATTTTATAAGCTATTATTTAATGGTTAAAACCACTTGCTAAGATTCCATTTGACATTGTCAGTGGGCATTCTGGCAAGCCTGACTTGCTCCCACATTTCTCTATTCTCTTTAAGATGGGACACTGACTCTGTCCTGAGGGATTCCTCAAGATGTAGTTTGATTTTTAGATCTTATGAAAGGAATGACTAACATATTCTGTGTAACAGCATAGCCAAAATGAGAGCTTAAATCATAATTTCACAGCTGGACTTACTTCACCATGGGATCCCAAATCCCCTTGGGCTAGATGGTAAAAGCGGCATCCTAAGTTTTAACATATATATATATATATATGATTAAGTTTAAAAGTGACTGTATTTGATTGCATTAAGTCTTAAGTTGGTCATATAGAAGGCACTAATTGTTAAAGTGATCATATCAATACAGTTAATAGAATTAAAGAGGAGTAAATGCTTCAACATGGGAAGCAGTCCATACAGCAGACTCATAGAATGGCAATTGCTCTAAGTAACACTCAGTGACCTCAGAGTCATCCCTAAAGGATTCTGGTCTGGCTAAAAAGCCCACAAAAGCATTTCACGCATGAAAGTCAGGACACTTGTGCAAAAAGGTATGCCTACATGGAGATTCTCCCTGGGTGAGACTCCTGTGGAAAGAAGTGGTCACCAAAGAAGGATGTACTCTCTTCAAAGGGAGAACCTTGACTTTGCTTACATCCTTCTCTAAATATTGATGGAGTTTGTGGATTCAGAAGGCTTCCATAGCCTAGACAGCTCATGTCAAGAGCCTTGGGTGATCACTGACATCACACAAAAGAGTGTGAATTGTTAAATTAACCATAGGAGTCACTGTGCACTAACTTCTCATGCAGGACCTTAAGACTATGCTTAAAAAACAGAGGGGAGAGTACAGTACCCCCACTATGAGTGTATTAACTTTGCTCCTTTCACCGTAAAGTTCTTACAGGTCTCACCCCCTAGAGAGCCACCAGCAGTGAAACACTGGAGACCTCTCACAGGTGCAACCCAATTGCCTCTGGTTTGATGGAGGGACCCAATCACCCAACAATGGAAGGGGCCTGATCACCTCATAATGATGGGCAAAGGTTTTGCTTGTGTTTTCCAGAGATCACTCTGCAGCCTATGTGGATAGCAGCCTGAAATACCAAACCCTGCACCCAGTCTCTGAAAGCTGACCCTCTACAAACCAACTTCAGCACCTTTCCCTGAACAAGCCATTCATAGAAAGATCCTCTTCAGATGGGCTACAGCTTAAATGGAAGGGACCTTACCAGGTGCTACTGAACATGACTACCTCAGTAAAATTAGGATTAAACATCTACCTCTCAAGTCTTCACAGGTGTACTCAAAAGACATGCCTGTGGAAAGCCAAGACACTCTGGCAAAAAGATCTCTGTGAGTGAGATCCCAGTGGAAAGAACAGGTCTTCAAAGAGGGAGGTGCCTTTCTCTGAAGGGAGGAGAGAACCTCCACTTTGACTATGACTGTGTCCAAACAAGATAAGAGTCGGAGAACTCAGGGGGCTTCCATAGCCTTGGAAACTCATAACTGGTGCATAGGGAGATTACTGATGCCATAAACAGGAGTGTCAATTTGTGAAGTCAACGGCAGGAGTCACTGTGCACTTACTCCTCATGTAGGATCTCTGTCCTTAACGTGCTGTACACTGAGGCTTAATGCTATAACGAGTACTCAAACAGTATATTTCACTTTGTGTTTCTATGGGGGTGCAAACGATTGAAATCTTTACTTAATGTACACTAAACTGATCTTCTGTAAAAAAAAAAAAATTATCAATTCCCAACTTGACTCTCACTGGGATTAAACATGACAATAGGTCTGATCTGATTTCATCATCATTTAAAAAAAAATCATCTATTATTTTTCACTTTATGTTTCTGTGTGGGAGCAAACTGTTGAAATACTTACTTAAGGTATGCTAGGCTGATCTTCTGTATATTAAGATAATCGAAAATGAATCTTGACGTGAATGGAGGGGGAGAGGGAGTGGGAAGGGGGGGTTGTGGGTGGGAGGGACGGTATGGGGGGGGAAGCCATTGTAACACATGAGTCGTACTTTGGAAATTTATATTCATTAAATAAAAGATAAAAAAAAAAAACATGCCTGATTATTCCTGTAAGCCAGAGATTTTAAGCAAAAAGAAAAGTAAAGCCTTTGCTTTCCTCACATCAAGAGTGCTGTGCCTGAAGGCAGGCATGGTGTACCTGCCTCTTTTGATTCTCTCAGTTATTAATAATAAAACTCCTAATGTGTTCTTCTATTATAATTCTCTATACTCAAGCTAAATGGTTTTATAATGTATCACCACCCACTATCTGGGAGTCTGTAGGATGTGGTCTTTTCATCTTAAAGGGGCACTCCACTTACAATTGGTCATGTTCCAGTTTTGCTCATACTACTTAACATACTTATATGTTCCAGAACTCAACAACTTCTGGGAGTAACTGACCATGCAGCAGACACAGACATTGGTGGTGACCAAGATTGCTCCAGCTCATAAAGAGAATTTGTTAGATGAGATAGGCATAGCCTTCCAGACCCAGGACAGGCAGGGCCTGCACTACATCCCTCATAAACAGGAAGCAGCTATAGAAGATGTGATGATTCTACATCCTTCAACATCCCTAGGATTAAGGGAATGGAGTCTCTGAAGGGGGAATGATGCAGGCAGTCATACATCATTGGACTTGAGAACTGGAAGGCTATGCCTTGATCACACTTTCCCCAGTCCCTGTGTGATCTCATGCCCCTGCTTTCCCATACCTGTGCACCCGCTTGCCAATTACAAAGGCCTGAAACATGGTGGGCCTGGCCTTTTTCCCTTTGCCCTTCTTTTCCTCCCTGCCCTTAATCCCCATGCTAGGCATTCTTCAATTTAATTTAAAGCTTATTGTGGGTTGTGGCTTGTTGCCATGCCATGCTAAGCAGAGTCACACTTGCTCTAAAACAAAGGGGGGAGATGTGGGTGATCCTGTGAGACTTTCTGCCTAGCCCATGTGGCTAGCCTGACTGATGGTGGGAGGTGGAGCCTCAGGCACATTTCCCCCCACCCCCACCTTCTGCCAATTAGGTAAACTGTTGCTGGGGGTGGTCCAGGCCCACCTGGAAAGCTACCCTAACTATGAGACCTTCAAGCTAATTGGAGACGCATATTGGTGCCAGTGTTGGTTCTATCCTATAGAGTTAGGGTTGCCCTGAATTAGTTACGCCCCTTCTGCCTGCCCTTTAAAAGTGTACGTGGTCATTAATAAAGGTGGACATGTTCACTGAAGCCTGTCCCCAGTGCTTCCTGTGGAAGAACACCATTGCCTTACTCTCCTCGATGGTGTGGGCCTCACAGGACAAGTCCACAGCTCTTGGCCTGCTCCCTGCTTGGTATGGCCCCTCCTTAATTTCCAGACTTTCCTTTCTCCTTTAGATAGAGCCCTCACTCTCCTATGCATTCCTCTCACTGAATAAAAGCTTAAAAACTCAGCTTATCATCTGGTCTATTTGAGCCAGTATTCAGAATTTGTCTCTGAATTCATGGCAAGAACCCACACAGATTATTAATTTCAGAAATATTAATAAGTGCTGAAGTCTCAGGGCCAAATTATGGAGTCTTTTATTTCTAAAAGCCTGCGGCTGCACAGGGGCATATGCTCTCCAAATCATACTGCCCTGATAGAACTCAAGGGTAAGCTTCTAAAGGCCAAAAGCATATCTTGTTGAAGTTAATTACAAAGCCAAGCATTTGTTACAGGAGCTAGAGCAAGCAACATTATGCTTATCTCAGGGGCATTAACCAGTTTCCCAGTACTTAATGTAAATAAACTTACAGATAACCTCTCACAAGATTAATTTTTGAGTAGCTAGCAGTTGTGGGACTGGTTAGAAACAAATAGAGGACAATCAGGGACAAAATGGAGTGACTCTGGTCAGGCCATAGCTCATTTGCACTTGAAAATCAGTAAAACTTAGCCTGAGGATCTGCAGCACCTCCTGCATGGACCCAGAGGCTCCTCTGACTTTGACCACCTTGACCTCAGCATGACCCCAGCATGGCTCCCCATTCTCTGTTACAGGAAACTGGGTTGCCAGCATCACTGCAGAGAACAAGGACAGTCCCACAGTGACAGAGGCGGAGCCTGGAGCTGGAGTCTCTACAAGGGGCAAGGACCCATGCCAGTGTGGCCAGGAGTTCCCCATGTCTCACAGAGGACAGTGAGTGTGCCTCTGGTGGATTCTTGTTGCAGGCAGAGGATTGCTCACCTGCAATCCCCTCCTGAGGACTGGTTACTATGTGAATCATGCTAGCTGTGAGGCCTTAGCCCATGCAAAACTTGGCTCATCCCTTGGCTGCCAAGAATTAATCTCAGACATGGCCAAGCAGGCCCCACAACACTGCTCAGTGCATGGCATGGCCTCTGTCAGCAAGGATAGTGTCAACATAAAGAAGCCACACCACTGCCCCTGAGCCAAGCACCCAAAAGCACTTGTCTGTCCCAATGTCTGAACACCAGCCTGTTTTCATAATCAATTTCATTGTGACAGGATGAAGAAGTCAATAAAACTGGAGAAATAGTGGGAAAAACCAATGTAATTCTACACACTTTTCAAAAGACAAAGAGGAAGAATACATCTGGACTAATCCATAATGCAAACATTATCCAACTGCAATGATTGAAGAAGTCAAATTTCCACATGAGCAATAATATAAAAATAAAACTAAATTTTGAAACAGGATATTCTTCAATAGGTGAATGTACGAGTAAACTGTGTTGTGTCTGAGAGACCTGAACCTGGATCAAGGCGCAGCTATTTTAGAATAGGCCTCCATCTTGTAACTCAGGCCTGAACAAGCCCTGAACCCTGAAGCTCATGAAAGAAAAAATAAATAAATAAATGAACTCCCCTTGCAATAAACCCCGCCTAGCAACAGCCAATTGGCAGATAGCAGGGAGATACCTAAAGTTTCAGGTGTCTTTTCAGGCACTTAAGGTAATTGATTATATCCTGAGACCCTGAAGTTTGGCATGTACACCCTAGTGGCTCAGACCCTATACTTTAGCCAATCATTTTAAAAGGCATCAACCCCAAAAGCCATCCTACCACCTTTACTAGGTCCATTCCTGCCGCTGGATGCACTAATCAATTTTAAGAGATGTTCTTTGAATTTCCCGTGGAATGAGATGATTTGCTGAATGGTGCTATAATGTATAGATTGTCTCTGAAAACCCTATAAAAACCTCATTAACTGAAGTTGGGGCTTTCAACCAGACCCGTGGTATCAATGATAGTTGAGCGCCCAAGCCCAGACCTGCAATAAAACTCTCGTGTGTTTTACAACAGTATAGGCTCCTTGGTGGTCTTTGGGGACAATCAAACTGGGCATAACATATCATACAAAAATTTTATTGCTAAAGGAAATGAGCTCACAAATCATGTGGGCCATTAGCATTTAATATCACATCCTATTTCAACAGCCTGAACATGCAGATGAATATCTGTGAGATGGGATAACTTGAAGTTTCAAGATAAAGTCTGGGACCTGGCACTGTGGTGCAGTGTCCTAAGCCTCTGCCTACAGTGCCGTAATTCCATATGGGCTCCAGTTCGAGTCCCTGCTGCTGCACTTCTCATCCAGCTCTCTCCTTTGGCCTGGGAAAGCAGTGGAAGATGGCCCAAGTCCTTGGGCCCCTGCACCCATGTGGGAGACCCAGAAGAAGCTCCTGGCTTTGGATTGGCCCAGCTCTGGCCATTTGGGGAGTGACTAGCAGATGGAAGATCTTTCTGTCTCACTTTTTCTCTGTCTGTAACTCTACCTGTCAAATAAAAAAAATCTTTAAAAAGAAAAGATAAAGTCTGCCTGATTTTTTTTTTTTTGGACAGGCAGAGTTAGACAGTTAGACAGTGAGAAAGAGAGAGAGAAAGGACTTCCTTCCATTGGTTCACCCCCGCAAATGACCACTATGGCTGGTGCACTGCTCCAATCCAAAGCCAGGAGCCAGGTGCTTCCTCTTGGTCTCCCATGCAGGTGCAGGGCCCAAGCACTTGGGCATCCTCCACTGCCTTCCCAGGCCACAGCAGAAAGCTGGACTGGAAGAAGAGCAACTGGGACAGAACCAGCACCCCACCTGGGACTAGAACCCAGTGTGCTGGTGCCACAGGCAGAGGATCAACCCAGTGAGCCACGGCACCAGCCTGAGTAGTAGTTTTACCATTAATTCACATAGTACAACACATTCAGGACAGAGATCCTACATGGGAAGCAGGTGCACAGTGATTCCCATTGTTAATTTAACAATTGACAGTCTTATTTATGATGTCAGTAATCACCCAAGGCTCTTATCTTGAGCTGCTGAGGCTATGGAAGCCTCTTGAGTTCACAAATTCTGACCTTATTTAGATAAGGCCTTAATCAAAGTGGATGTTCTCTCCTCCCTTCAGAGAAAGGTATCTCCTTTGATGGCCCATTCTTCCCACTGGGATCTCACTCACAGAGATCTTTCATTTAGCAACCTGGTTATTTTTAAAGTAACAAGCTGATATAAGTGCATACGAAAATGCAAAGAATCTAGGATAGCCAAAATAACTCTGAAAAAATAATAAAATCAAAGGGATGATTTTTAAGTGTTATAAATTTATACTAATCTAAAGTTTGCTGTTGTGATACAGAAAGCCAGACAGATGAATGGAACACAAAAGAGGATCCAGAGAAGATCCAAACACAAACAGTGAACAGGTTTTCTACAGAGACACTATCACAGTGCAGGGGAGAAAGTATAGCCTTTTCAACACATGGTGTTAGCACAATGAGATATTAATTTCCAATAAAATAGCTTCTATTTACAAAATTAAAAAGAAAATATGCCACAGATCTAACTGTAGTACTGAAAACTACAATACTTCCAGAAAAAAGATCATAGAAGAAATTTTTTTTTCACTTTAAGTTGGGCAAAGATTTCCTAGATACAAGAAAAAATTAAAATCTATAATTGAGTACACGGATAATTTACACTTAATCAAAGTCTAAAACTTCTTTTCTTCAAGACTTATTTATTTGAAAGGCAGAATTACAGAGTGGCAGATGCAGAGAGAGAGAGAGAGAGAGAGATTGCCCATCTGCTGGTTCACTCCCCAGATGGCCACAATGACCAGAGCTGGGCTGATCTGAAGTCAGGAGCTGATAGATTCTTCTGGATTTCCCATGTGGGTGCAGGAACCCAAGCACTTGGGCCATCTTCTACTGCTTTCCCTGGCTATAACAGTGAGCTTTATCAGCAGTGGAGCAGCCAGGACTCAAAGTCATACCCATATGGAATGCTAGCACTGCAGGCAGCAGCTTTACCCAGTATGCCATAGCATGGCCCCAAAAACTTCTTTTCAAAATACTGTTTAAAGAATGAAAGTCAAAACAAAACAAAAAAAAAACCTTGAAAAATATACTGAGACCAGCTCTGTGGCATAGTGAGTAAATCTTCTGGCTAGAATACCAGCATCCCATATGTGCACCAGCTTGAGTACCAGTTACCCAACTTCTGATTCAGCTCTCTGCTATGGCCTGGGAAAACAGTAGTAGATGGCCCAAATCCTTGGGCCCCTGCACCCTCATGGGAGATGTCGCTCCCCGTCTTCGTGGGGGAACGACACAGGACCCTGCGTTGTTCTGTCTGCTCGGCCCTCCCCAGGTTTGCTGCTGGTTCTTCCCGGGTTGGCTACTGTCCCTTCCACCTCCGTGGAAGGGCAGTTCCCCCTGCCACATTCCCCACTTCCACGGGGGAGCGGCACACCGCCGGCCGGCTCTCTCGGGGGCTGCACAGGTGTTCCTTCAGATAGATGTTCCCCTTAGATGTTCCCGGTGCATGCCGTCTCTCTCCTCCTTTATAGTCCTCCTCCACCAATCCCAACTCTGCTACCCACATGCCGAGTACGCTGCTCTCCTCCAATCAGGAGCAGGTCCCACAGTTTATTGGTTGAACTGGAGGCAGCTGTGTAGAAGCTTTTTCCCTTCTCAGCGCCATATTGTGGGAAAGCAGATGCATAGAATAAGTCTTAATTCCAGTAACTTAGTCTAGTCCGAGTTGCTCCCAGTTGCTCCCCACAGGAGATCCGGAGGAAATGCTTGGCTCCTGGCTTTGGATAGGCACAGTTCTGGCCATTGCAGCCAACTGGGGAGTGAATTAGCAGTTGGAAGACCTACCTCTCTCTGCCTCTCCTTCTCGCTCTGTGTAACTCTGATTTTCAAGTAAATAAATAAATCTTTTTAAAAAAAAGAAAAAGGAAAAATATACCTGATAAATTAAATTTTATAGTGCAATACATAAGATGCCAACAAAACAACCCTTAATTCTAAAATAGTAAGCATGTTAGAAATAGTTCACCACAGAAGACAGGAGAGGGAGCTGTTGTTTAATAATGGGTTGAGCCATCTCCTACAATACTGGGATTCTATATGAGTGCTGATTTGAATTCTGGCTGCTACACTTCCAAACCAATTCTGTTAATGCTCCTGGGAAAGCAGCAGTGGATTCCACACATATTCTGACCCCTGGCACGTATGTGGGAGATCGATATGCAGTGATCCTCACCAGGTAATCAGTGAGCCCTGAGTACATGCAACTTCCCACAGTGACTGCCCAAAGTCCCAGCCACACTCTGAGCCCTCCCACACAGCATCAGTGTTCTCACAGTCCCAGCACACAAGCCTCCCACAGTCATGAGCACCCAGCCCCCCATCAGTTCTCCCCATCAAATTCAAGTTATTCAAGTTTCTCTGCTCTGCTGTTTGCTGGGTGTGCAGACACTAGTGCATCTATTACATATGTCCAAAATGACACCTGCTCTCTATCAGCTTGTTACAGAATGCCAGTTTCAGGGTGGTCAGGGAGAGAGAAACAAGGCAGGTACACTGTCCTACCTAGGGCTCCTAGCTGGATTCCCACCAGGATCTTTCTGCAACTTTATCACCAGTGGCTTGGGTTGCTCCAGTCTGGTCTCACTTCCTGAGCTGCTGCTGAGGTTCTTGGCTGCTGGGTTTCTGAGTTGTGCATGTCCACACCCTGCACATGGTCCACAGTGTCCCTCTAATTTATGTGGAGTTTCCTCTGCCATATTTTCCCTAACTCTTCCTTGAGACTGTACTCTCTCCACTTTTTTCATACTATCTTCTACAACAGTAAGCTCCCTCTATTCCTCCATCTTAATCCAATCCTTGATTTATTTTTTCTCAAGAAATTCATCAATAGGCTTTTACTCATCTGTTCAATTGTTTATTATTGGGTTCAACAAATACTTATTGAACAACCAATGCATACCCATAATAGTCACAGTGGAAAGAAACATGGCTTTTAAATTTTAAAATTTTATAATAAAAATGATAATCTGTGATAGATTGCCAATATTTTATTTTCTAAAGTACATATACCAAGTCTTCTCATTTCCCCTAGAGTATAAACAACTATTATACAGCACCCTGAAAAATCATAGCCATTTATGATAACAGGGTCAATGACACTGTCATATATATAATGCTAAGGAATGGCTAAATTTCATCTTTCAAATTGCTTTTATTGGATGCATGCTTGTGAGAACACTGTTAGAAAGGCTTCACCCTTAGTTCATTTTCCTGACCACACCTCTCTCCCTACAAACTGCCCTCTCTAACTTGGATTCTGTATCATCTTCACTCTCTGAAAAAGAATGCACCTGCCAACTAATGTGAAGAGCAAGTCACTTCATCTCCTGTTTAGATGCTGCTTTTTGGCCACTTGTGTGCTTCTACCTCCAAAAACAGCCACTCTGTCATTCAATGGTCACTGTTACATCCTTCAACAAACAGGCACTAAAAAAAAGACAAGAGCAATCCCACGCTTCATGGGTTTTGTGTCTTCCCAGAGCCTGTAGATTAAAACTCTCATGGCTAAAGTCACCAAGGAGTTGGATCAAGACAGACAGCATAGAGTTCCCTATTAAAAAAAAAAAAGGGTCAGGTCTTCCTCTAACACATTTGTGTTAGCCAATTAAAATTTATTAGATTATTAGATCAGCTACTTACTACATTAGGACAAAGAGATAACATAGCATCATGGAATGAATAAGGAAATGAACCTAGGGTGCTGCTATTTTTCCTTTTTTCATGAAGGCAGCTTGTAGTTTGAGGAAGAAAAGAGTTTGGACAAGAGTGCAAGCTCTGAGCCAGCAAAAAGCCAACCCCAGCTGAAAGACTGATGGTCCACACCAAAAGTTATTGCTTTCCAAAATTCAGAAACAAGCTTTCCAGAAACTGAGATGCCCCAGGAAGAAAAGACAGCTAAAGAATCCAGTTAGGCTGACTCCAATGAGACAAGAAGAGAAACACATTTTTCAACATGATGCTTGAAGTATGTTCTCCACCTCGTGAAGCATCTGTCCAGGGTCTGGTGCCCTCTTGGTAATGTCAGCCATCAAACAGATGCCATACTTCCCCCCTAGCTGAACTGTAGCCATCATCATTCATTAGCTGGCCCCTACCCTGGTCAGCAGCACTGAAGCCTATACCCTATCCCCAAGCCCTACTTCAACATCCCCAGCTTCTGTAGCTGGATGGACCAGAGAGACTGGTAAGCCAAATTCGAGTGAAGAAAAGGCACAATAAAAAGAAATATGGAGAAGTGTATAATTCAGGTTTGAGTAGTAGAGACAACATGTGCTTAACTAACCAGTCTTGGTTCCAATCCAGGTCCTGCAACATGTTAGTCTGTCACAAGACTTTGAGCCAATTATCTTGCTCCTCAGCATCTGTCTCCTCATCTGCAGAGATAAAACACCTACTTTGCAGACCTACTATGAAATTTAAATATATATGAAGTTGGCCTTCAGAAAATAGTAATTAAAATTCTTATTTCTTTATTAAAAGACAATCCCAAATGCACGTGAGGCAAGAATTAGATTTTACTAGACACAAATCTTACAGTATAACTAAGAATATAAAAAAATCAAATCTGAATAACATATAGCAGCTACTTTGATGCAGCAAAATATACATGCACACACAACAGTTGTACAAATTCCCAGCTTGTGAAATCAGAATTATCTGAACAAAACAGATGTTAATAACCAAAGTGTATGATGAGTTCTGCTCATTTCTTCACCACAAGTAAAGACCTTCCAGGATGAAATCAATGTCCTCATTTGCTTTCTCTAAGTTTGGGGGTGGTTAGAATCACTTCATTGGCCTCCTGGGGTTTCCAAAGCAACTGTTAGGGTAATTCTCAAAAGGAAAAGAACACCAAGTCTGTGGCAACTATTCTAGAGACACTCTTCCAGTAATAGACATTATTACAAGAAATGCAGTGCTCTCAACAGCAGCTATCTCTTTTGGATAATTTGCTATATTCAAAGCTCTAAGTAGGTAAACTTACACTTCTGCATAAAAAGTAATGATTATTACTACAAGAAACCATCAGAACTCTAAATGGAAAATAAAATTAATTTCATGAAAGTGAATTACAAAACCTGGCACCGTGGCTCACTAGGCTAATCCTCCGCCTTGCGACGCCAGCACACCAGGTTCTAGTCCTGGTCAGGGCGCCGGATTCTGTCCCCGTTGCCCCTCTTCCAGGCCAGCTCTCTGCTGTGGCCAGGGAGTGCAGTGGAGGATGGCCCAAGTCCTTGGGCCCTGCACCCCATGGGAGACCAGGATAAGTACCTGGCTCCTGCCATCGCATCAGCGCAGTGCGCCGGCTGCAGTGCGCCAGCCACGGCGGCCATTGGAGGGTGAACCAATGGCAAAGGAAGACCTTTCTCTCTGTCTCTCTCTTTCACTGTCCACTCTGCCTGTGAAAAAAAAAAAAGTGAATTACAAAACCTAAAGCCCAAATTTGCAGCATAACCCAGTATTGTCTTTCTAATTAAAAAAAAAAAAGTTAATTCTCAAGTGTCTACACCTAAGAGATTCCCACAGCTGCCTCATGTCATTCTTTTCCAGGAGTCCTAGGGAGGGAAAGGACTGGCTAAATTATATTCAGCATGTCCTTAGTGTTTCTGTTTATTATCACATAAATTTATGATAGGTCAACTTTCAGTTCAGCATTTCAATGTTCAGTTGTGCTAGAATATTTCATTTGTGGAACAGGTATGTAACCTAGCAGTTAAGATGCCTGCATCCCATGTCAGAGTACCTGGGTTTCATTTCTGGCTCTAGAACCTAACTCAAGCTTCCTGATAATCCAGACCCTGGGAGACAGATAACTGCTCTTGCTACCCACCTAGGAGACCTTGATTGAGTGCCTTTTCTGCTGACCTAACCCCAAGTGTTTAGGCACTCATGGAGTGGACATGAAGAGTTTAGCTCTTTCATTACATTCCTATCTCTTTGTCTCTATGCCTTCCAAATTTAAAAAAATGAAAGTAATTCTATTTCTGAGCCATTTAATAAAGAATCACATCTAACCATGAACTATAAAGCAATTGAAGTTCTAAACAGAATTATTTTTTAATTTTTTATTTACATAAGGTGAACAAATTCCATGCATTTCATATGTACAGATTTAGGAGCATAGTAATACGTCCCACCAACCCTCTCTCTCACCCTTGCTCCCATCTTCCCTCTTCCTCCTCTTCTTAATTTTTCTTTTAATTTTTACAATGACATACTTTTAAAACTCCACTAAGTAAAGAATTCAATAGATATCAAGTAAGAAAACCACTTTTCTTCAAGAGTATACACAAGGGCACTAAACAATACTCACATTTTAAAAATCTCAATTTTGCTAGCATACATATATTTTGTCACAGTAAATTTATAAAATGTTTCAAGATTTGTACTGCCTACACATGCAAACAAAAGTATATAGAATAAACACAGCCTTCTCTACCAGATCACTTAAAGCATTGTAAAAACATATTGTAATTGGTTAATTTTTAAAAGAAAACTTCTTAGAATTCCACATTCCTCAATTATCACTAACTTATCTATTGCCTTCCTTAGTAAAAATGTTTTAAGTTCTCTGAACTTATCCATATCAGTCAAAATTCCATAGCAACCATCTATTGAAATGGTTCCTTAACAAATTCAATTATCAGCTACCTATAAAGCATTCAAGGTCATTGATATAGTGAAATATTTTCTTGCTATAACCCAGGGAAGATACAATCCTGTTTTATTCCCAGAAAAAGTTAACAATGCTAACATTTTTGCAAAAGAAAATGAAGGATTTAGTTTACCATTTTTTATCCTGATCACATAAACAGTTTTCATCATTCACTTGTAGCAGATTCCTGGATTAAAATCAATTAACTGAGTATTTCATTAAAAAAAAAAAAAGAAGAAAAGCAATTAGCCTACTAATATAGACTGCATCTTTTGGTGAACTAAAGGTAGATATGTCTAGCCTCTGGACACATTTTTGAGGTAAACTTGATAGGATTTGTTTACAGACAAGAGAGGAGTTGTGAAAGAGAGATTAATCAAGAATTGCACTGTGGGCCAGTGCTGTGGCTCACTAGGCTAATCCTCTGCCTGCAGTGCCGGCACCCCAGGTTCTAGTCCCAGTTGGGGTGCTGGATTTTGTCCTGGTTGCTCCTCTTCCAGTCCAGCTCTCTGCTGTGGCCCAGGAAGGCAGTGGAGGATGGCCCAAGTGCTTGGGCCCTGCATCCATGTGGGAGACCAGGAGAAAGCACCTGCTTCCTGGCTTCGGATCAGCGCAGCCCGCCAGCCGTAGTGGCCATTTGGGGGGTGAACCAACAGAAGGAAGACCTTTCTCTCTGTCTCTCTCACTGTCTATAACTCTCTCTCTCTGTTTCTCTCTCACTGTCTACTCTGCCTGGCAAAAATAAATAAATAAATAAATAAATGCACTGTGGATCTCAGCTCAGCAACTGCAGAAGCTGCCATTAACTCAAGTAGGGAAGACTACCTAAGGGACAGGTATGAGAAAGAATAACATTAGTAATATTTTTTACCTGTTGGGATTTAAATACACAATAGATAATCAGAGAGAGGTCTCAAGCAGGCAGTGTGATATACTGATCTGAAATTAAGGAGGGGTTCCTGAGCTGGAGATACAAATTAGGAAACAATTAGAAAAAAAAAATTGTACAAATCATTAGAAAGGATATCAAAGATTGAGCTCTACAGCACTTCTATGTTTAAAAAGGAGGAGATGAGAAATAAAAACAGACTATGATGGGTACACTAGAAAAGCAATAGGAAAACTAGGTGAGTGATAGTTTTCATGCTTATTTCAGAATATGTATGGTTGATAATGAGCAGCATTTGCCATTTTTGATTTTGGATGACAGCCATGCTAACTGGGGCGAGGGGACTCACACTGTAATTTGTATTTGCATTTCCCTGAGGGCAGTGATCCTGGAGTTTTTTCATCTGTCTGTTCCCCTCCCCCTTTTTTTAAGAATTTATTTGTTTATTTCAAAGTCAGAGTTACACAGAGAGACAAGGAGAGAAAGAGAGAGAGGGAGAGGGAGGTCTTCCATCCACTGTTTCACTCCCCAAATGGCTGCAATGGCTGGAGCTGAGCCAGTACGGAGAGAGGAGCCAGAAGCTTCTTCTGGGTCTCCCACATGGGTTCAGGGGCCCAACGACTTGTGCCATTTCTACTGCTTTCCCAGGCCACAGCAGAGAGCTGGGTCAGAAGTGGAGCAGTCAGGACTTGAACCAACACCCATATGGAATACATACTGGTACTGCAGGCGGTGGCTTTACCTGCTATGCCACAGTGCTGGCCCCATGTTGGCCCTTTTTATTTCATCATTTGAAAATGCTGTTCATGTCCTTGGCACATTTTTAACTGGATTATTTTGTTGTTGTTGAGTTTCTGCAACTCCTTGTATATTCTTGATATTAATCCTTTATAGGATGCATATTTTTCAAATATTTTCTCTCATTGTTCTGATTACCTCTTCACTTTGTTAAGTATTTCCTTTTTCATGAAACAATTTCTTAGATTGATGTAATCACATTAGTCTATTGGTGTTTGTTTTATTACTTGTGCTTCTGCTATCTTATTCAAGAATTCATTGCCTAGGCCAATAGCCTTTCCCCTATGTTGTTCACCAGTAATGTGATGGTTTCAGGTATGAGGTTTAGATCCTTGATCCATTATGAGTTGATTCTTGTATAGGGAGTAAGATATAGGTTTCATTTTTGAACTACAGCTGTGGAAATCCAACTTTCCAAACATCATTTATAGAAGAGACTGAATTAATTTCTAAAATATTTATTTATTTATTTATTTATTAACTTTTATTTAATGAATATAAATTTCCAAAGTACAGAATATTGATTACAATGGCTTCCCCCCCATAACGTCCCTCCAACCCGCAACCCTCCCCTTATCCACTCCCTCTCCCCTTCCATTCATATCAAGGTTCATTTTCGATTCTCTTTATATGCAGAAAATCAGTTGAGCATACATTGAGTAAAGATTTCAACAGTTTGCTCCCACACAGAAACATAAAGTGAAAAATACTGTTTGAGTACTAGTTATAGCATTAGATCTCAATGTACAGCACACTAAGGACAAAGATCCTACATGAGGAGTAAGTGCACAGTGACTCCTGTTGTTGACTTAACAATTTGACACTCTTGTTTATGGCATCAGTAATCACCCTAGGCTCTTGATCTAGAAAAAAATGATGCTGAAATTTATATGGAGACACAGGAGACCTCGAATAGCTAAAGCAATCTTGTACAACAAAAACAAAGCCGGAGGCATCACAATACCAGATTTCAGGACATACTACAGGGCAGTTGTAATCAAAACAGCATGATACTGGTACAGAAACAGATGGATAGACCAATGGAACAGAATTGAAACACCAGAAATCAACCCAAACATCTACAGCCAACTCATATTTGATCAAGGGTCCAAAACCAATCCCTGGAGTAAGGACAGTCTATTCAATAAATGGTGCTGGGAAAATTGGATTTCCACGTGCAGAATCATGAAGCAAGACCCCTACCTTTCACCTTACACGAAAGTCCACTCAACATGGATTAAAGACTTAAATCTACGACCTGACACCATCAAATTATTAGAGAGCATTGGAAAAACCCTGCAAGATATAGGTACCGGCAATGACTTCTTGGAAAACACCCCAGAAGCACAGGCAGTCAAAGCCAAAATTAACATTTGAGATTGCATCAAATTGAGAAGTTTCTGTACTGCAAAAGAAACAGTCAGGAAAGTGAAGAGACAACCGACAGAATGGGAAATTATATTTGCAAACTATGCAACTGATAAAGGGTTGATAACCAGAATCTACAAAGAAATCAAGAAACTCCACAACATCAAAACAAACAACCCACTTAAGAGATGGGCCAAGGACCTCAATAGACATTTTTCAAAAGAGGAAATCCAAATGGCCAACAGGCACATGAAAAAATGTTCAACATCACTAGCAATCAGGGAAATGCAAATCAAAACCACAATGAGGTTCCACCTCACCCCAGTTAGAATGGCTCACATTCAGAAATCTACCAGCAATAGATGCTGGAGAGGATGTGGGGAAAAAGGGACACTAACCCACTGTTGGTGGGAATGCAAACTGGTTAAGCCACTATGGAAGTCAGTCTGGAGATTCCTCAGAAACCTGAATATAACCCTACCATTCAACCCAGCCATCCCACTCCTTGGAATTTACCCAAAGGAAATTAAATTGGCAAACAAAAAAGCAGTCTGCACATTAATGTTTATTGCAGCTCAATTCACAATAGCTAAGACCTGGAACAAACCCAAATGCCCATCAACAGTAGACTGGATAAAGAAATTATTTATTTATTTAAAAGACAGAGATGGGGGAGAGGAAGAGAGACAGAGAAAGTGATTTTAAGTCTGCTGTTTCTCTCCCCAAATGGCTGGAATGGTCAGGGCTGGGCCAGCTCGAATTCAGGACCACAGAACTCCTTCTGGGTCTCTCACATGGGTGGAGGGGCCCAAGGTGCATTAGAACAAAGGTGGATTGGAAGTTGAGCACCTGAGTCTTGAACCAGCACCCATATGGGATGCAGAAACTGTAGGTGGAAGCTTGACATTCTATGCCCCAGTGCCAACCCAGAAGCAATTGAATTTTATCAAACTTTGAAGGAAGAACTGATCCCCATTCTTAAATTATTCAAAACAATTGAAAGGGATAAAATCAATCCAAATCTATTCTTTGAGACAAGAATTAGCTCAATTAAAAAAGCACAGAGATGCAATAAATAAGAAATATACACCAATATATGTAATGGACATAGACTCAAAAATCCTCAACAAAATGGTATGAAATACATCAATAAAATCATCAATAATACATCAATAAGACACAAAGTAGAATTTATTCAAGGGATGCAGGGGTAGTTCAACATATGAAAATAAATGTTATTTAAAATCAATAAAATGAAAGATAAATCCATTTGATTTTCTCCATAGATGCAGAGAACCATTTGATAAAATTACATCCTTTCAAGATAAAAACCTTTAAAATTCAGGATATAAGAAGCATACATTGACACAATCAAAGCAATATATGACTAAACCACAGGCAACATCATATTGAATGAGGAAAAGCTGTGAGGAATTTCATTAAGTCTGGAACCAAAGATGATCATTTTCATTATTCTTTTTCAATATACTTCTGGAAGTTTTAGTCAGGCATTAGGTAAAAAAAAAAAAAAAATCAAAGTGATACAAACTGGAAAGGAGAAATTCCAATTATCCCTGTTTGTAGGTAATATAATCCTTTATATACAGGAACCAGAAGACTTCACTAAGAGACTATTAGAACTCATAAGAGAATTAAGAAATTTTGTAGGATATAAGATCAACACACAAAAACCAGTGTCATCCTTATACATGAACAATTCTCTGCCTGAGAAAGAACTGTAAGATTAGGCCCATTCACAATAGAAAAAAAAAAAAAAAAAAAAAAACACCCTTGGGATAAATTTAATCAAGAATGTGAAAGATCTCTACAATGAAAATTACAAAACTTTAATTAAAGAAACAAACGACATAAAAATGGGAAAAATCATATTCATAGAATGGAAAAAGCAATATCATCAAAATGGCTATACTACCCCAAGTAATTGATAGTCAAAGCAATCCTAATGAAAATACCAAGGACATTCTTCACAATTATAGAAAAAACTGATTTTAAAGTTCATATGGAAAGAAAGAAGATCCCGATTACTCAATATTAAGCAGAAATGAAGCTGGAGGCATCAGAAAACCAGATTCCAAGACATAATAGAGGTCTGCTGTAATTAAAACAGCCTAGTACTGGAACAAAAATAGACATGTAAACAAATGGGACAGAATAGAAACCCCAGAAATGAACACACACATTGACAACCAACTAACATTTGACAAATGAGCTAAAATACTTTGCTAGATGCAAATATTTTGGAAGACAAATGAGGAAGCTATTTTGGAGGAGTGTTCTGTTGAGAACAATACTTCTGACAGGTTATATTAAATGACATTGAAGAAATGATCTCTAATTTTATAAAAATAACTGTCAACCTGGAGAGAACAAATTTTGAGTGGTCAGGGGAGTGGAAATTACTGGAATGAGTTCAGGAGTAAAGGA
This sequence comes from Oryctolagus cuniculus, assembly GCF_964237555.1. Classification (NCBI taxonomy): domain Eukaryota; kingdom Metazoa; phylum Chordata; class Mammalia; order Lagomorpha; family Leporidae; genus Oryctolagus; species Oryctolagus cuniculus. Next base: position 143,970,763 of record NC_091439.1, read on the forward strand.
AAAGGCTATTTGAGACAATGCGTAAAGGCAGTCCTTTCACAGTCACCATTGCTGAGTGACATAATCATACACAATCTAATTTTACTTTACTTGTGTTTTCTAATCCTTAAATAATGGTTACAAATTGTATTGGCAATACTTCAAAGCTTTTAAACTATGAAATGAATATATAGCAGTAAAAGGCAGATCAAGGTACTAAATGATACACATCTAAAGCTAAAGAATAAAATGACTTCTTCAAAATTCCCAAATATGTATTATGTATACTATTTATCATCTTGCTTAGATTTGTAGATAGCATAAAATGTTTGAAAATCTTAAAGACTTGGTAATTCTACCCTAGTCAAGTATAAAATGTCTTAATCATATTTAAATTTTGAATTACTTAAAAATGAAAGAAAAAAGCAGAAAGAAACCTTATTTTGTAATTAAAGATTTGAAAGTTTTATTTGAATACCCCCTTGAAAAATGTGGTGTGGCACACAATGGTATCCATAAAGTGAGTAATAACATGCATGCAAGATATTCTGAAAAGGAAGATTCACCACATTAGCAGTTCGTGTAGGCCAAATACACCTCTTTTTGTAAATATTCATTGGAATCCAACCACATCTATTTACTTAAATCCCTTTAACTCAGGAACTTCATAGTACAAATGTTCTCATATTTTGTCACAGGCTTGTTCTGGCTTTACTTGCAGCTGTGTATAGAGAATTATAATTCTTTTTTAAAGATTTTATTTATTTGAGAGTTAGAGTTACAGACAGTGAGAAGGAGAAACAGAGAGAAAGGTCTTCCATCCACTGGTTCACTCCCCAGATGGCCGCTGCAGCTGGAGCTGTGCCAATCTGAAGCCAGGAGCCAGGAGCTTCCTCTGGTCTCCCAACAGGTGCAAGGGCCCAAGAACTTGCCCCATCTTCTACTGCTTTCCCAGGCCACAGCATAGAGCTGGATTGGAAGTAGAGCAACTGAGACCTGAATCGGAACCCATATGGGATACCAGCACTTCAGGCCAGGGCATTAACCCACTGCACCACAGTGCCAGCCCCAAGAATTATAATTCTTAAAAACATAGAGCTGCTGAAAATACAATGAGAGCATTTCAGGCATGGAAAACCAAGACACTGTGGCAAAAAAATGATCTACATGAAGGATCTCTGAGAGCCCAGTAGAAAGAAGGGGCCATCAAAGAAGGACATATTTTCTCTTAAGGGAGGAGAGAACTTCCACTTTGCTTATGGCCCTGTCTAAATACTGATAGAGTTTGTGGACTCAAAAGGCTTCCATAGCCTTGCCAGCTTATTACAAAAGCCTCAGGTGATCACTGACATCATAAATAAGAGTGTCTATTGTTAAATCAACAACAGGAGTCACTGTGCATTTGTTCCCCTTGTAGAACCTCTGTCCTTAATGAATTGTATGATGAGAATTAATGGTAAAACTTGTCTTCAAACAGTACTTTATACTTTGTGTGTCTGTGTGGGTGCAAACTGTTAAAATCTTTACTTAGTATAGAGTTGATCTTCTGTATATAAAGATAATTAAAAATTAATCTTAATGATGAATGGGATGGGAGAAGCAGTAGGAGGTGGGATGACCTGGGAGTGGGAGGGTGGGTATGAGGAGAATTGCTATATTCCAAAAGTTGTACCTATGAAATTTATATTTATTAAATAAAAGCTTTCTTAAAAAGTAAATATATAGGATATGTTCCCTAAGAAGCTAAAAGGGCCTGATATCATTCAGACTAACCTTAGCATTTAAAGCTCTGGCTTTGAAATTGAATGATGACTCCATGTGCTTGAAGATCCTCCCTCTTAGTTCCTTTTCAGTACATGTGGCTCAGGTAATCCTTGAGTGGGAAAAAAGAATTCTAAATTCTAACTTTTGCAAGTTGGATTGTGGAATTGAGGGTTGCCACTGATCTGAAAATAACTGCAGTGCAGCTGTCATCCTACCACGGATTGTTCTCTATCAGTCAAATCCTGCACTTGGAGACTACATGTATCCAACATTCTCCCTTTATGTATCTATTCCTTTGGGTATGTGCAGCCATATCTGTCCATCTTTTTTTAAAGATTGGTTTACTTATTTAATTGAAAGGCAGAGTTACAAAGAGGGAGGGAGAAGAAAAAGAGAGAGATCTTAAATTAAAAAAAAAGAAACATAGAGCCCCAATGAAATAGATCCGCTATGGCCTTTTTTATGAAATGCGTTTTTCATTCTCATAAACTCCATATTTTTGTTGGCAGGCAGAGTGGACAGTGAGAGAGAGAGAAACAGAGAGAAAGGTCTTCCTTTTGCCGTTGGTTCACCCTCCAATGGCCGCTGTGGCCAGCGTGCTGTGGCTGGCGCATCACGCTGATCCGAAGCCAGGAGCCTGGTGCTTTTCCTGGTCTCCCATGCGGGTGCAGGGCCCAAGGACTTGGGCCATCCTCCACTGCACTCCCGGGCCATAGCAGAGAGCAGGCCTGGAAGAGGGGCAACAGGGACAGAATCCGGCGCCCCGACAGGGACTAGAACCTGGTGTGCCGGTGCCGCAAGGCAGAGGATTAGCCTATTGAGCCACGGCGCCGGCCAATAAACTCCATATTTTTCAAGCTTTTTGCAACTGTTAACCTGTTTCTATTTTCATAGTATGAAAATCATTGGCATTCATTATTTTCTTTGCTTGAGTTCAGATCCAAATACTTGAAGAAAGAAACTATTATGGCAAATTAGGTGCAGTTTTTATGCTTGAGATATTTCAGTATGCTGTGTATATTCAAACTGCTACAGCTTCATGCCTCCTGCTTCTGAAGCAGTGTATGCTGAGCACTTGAGAGAGACTGTTATACAGTTGCATGTGCATTTTTAATATAATATGTAACTTCCTTTATACTCTATGTTGCTAAGTCATAATTCACATGTGTGCTTATCCCATTAATAATGGGCCTTGTAAGCTTTGAACCATTTGCAAATATGTACTGCTGCATATTAGTAATATTTACTTTTCTTATATTTACTTCTCTTTTGTAAAGACTAAACATTTTACATTCTTATGTAATATTTGATGCATACAAAAGAGTATAATTGATATGCTGAGATATAAAACACAACAAACTAGCACTCGAAATCACTTAAGATTGGCACTAAGTGATCAATTTCTGTTCACAATTGATCATAATGATAGGACTAAGAGCCAAAGGGAGCCAAAGTGTCTGCAAATACAAACTGATAGAATAAAAAAGGGAGAGAACGATCCAACATGGGAAGTGGGATACACAGCAGACTCATAGAATAGCAGATGTCCTAAACAGCACTCTGGCCTCAGAATCAGCCCTTAAGGCATTCAGATCCAGCTGAAAAGCCCATGAGACTATTTCAGGCATGGAAAGCCAAGACACTCTGGCAAAAAAAAAAAAAAAAAAAAAAACCTAAATGAAAAATCTCCGCGAGTGAGATCCCAGCGGAATGAATGGGTCATCAAAGAAGGAGGTACCTTTCTCTGAAGGGAGGAGAGAACTTCCACTTTGACTACGACCTTGTCTAAATATGATCAGAGTTGGCAAACTCAAAATGCTTCCATAGCCTTGGCAGCTCATGACAAGAGCCTAGGGTGATTAGTAATGCCATAAACAAGAGTGTCAATTTGTTAAGTCAACAGCAGGAGTCACTGTGCACTTACTCCTCATGTAGGATCTCTGTCCTTAATGTGCTGCACATTGTGATTTAATGCTGTAACTAGTACTCAAACAGTATTTTTCATTTTGTGTTTCTGTGTGGGTGCAAACTGTTGAAATCTGCACTTAATATATACTAAACTGATCTTCTGTATATAAAGAGAACTGAAAATGAATCTTGATGTGAATGGAAGGGGAGAGAGAGCAGGTGGTGGGAGGGAAGTTATGTGAGGGGAGCCATTGTAATCCATATTCTGTACTTTGGAAATTTATATTCATTAAATAAAAGTTTAAAAAAATTAAGCTTCAGGAAATAGGTTGAGATTTCTAGAGTATTTTAATAATGTAGCTCTCTGGGAATTTCTATAATTGATCTCACACCTTTTTTGCTAACTTTTTAATTCAAAGTAGATTATTTATAAAAAATAAAAATATATTTAAACTTGCAAAAAAAGATTTGCACTGTATTTGTTTTTGGCAAATGCTTGTTCTTTATTTTATATATACGTTAAAATAAATAAAATAAATATTATAGAGGAGGCAAGATGGCAGAATAGGAAGGGAGCACACTGATAGTCCGGGGAGAGACAGTTTAATAAAAGTGGAGATACTGCAGGTTCAAGGAAGAGTAGGGGAAGAAACAGCAGAAGAAACTCTTCCGGAATGAGTGATTCACAGTGGACCTGCGTGGAGAGCATGGGAGCCCACAGTTTGGGACACCAGCGGCAGACTCAACACACCAGCGCTGGAACGTGAAGTGAGCCAAACCTCAATAGCTCGAGACACCAGCAGACAAGCGGAAAGAAGAGACTAGAGGGAACAACCCCGGGGGGAAAGTTCACCAGGCTAACTAGGAGAGAGAGAGAAAATAAAAGTGACTGATACTGACACGGGTTTCTCTCTCTCCACTCACCTCTCAAAGGCGAGCAAGACAAAGAGTAGGCACCATCTTGGACATACAACATAAGCAGAGCGACCTCAGGTCTGCACCAGCCCTGAGCCTAGCAGAAAAACCTGACTCTGGGCGGGGCGAATTAACAAGAGATTAGGACCTAGTAAATTTGTGGTGCTACTGAACTGAGACTGTGAAAAAAGAGACAGTGGGGGAGAGAACTCACGGAATTCATGTGAGTACTCTCCAGAGATGCTACAATTCTGTAACTTTGGCAACCCAGTGGGAGACTGAAGGAGAATTTCAGCCCACTCTGAGGGCAGAACAGATTCCCTGTGTGGTCCTTGTGAAAGAGCTTCTGATCTCTGGCTCCTGTGGGTATATCATTTGCCTGCTAACTACCTCCAACTTCATTCAGCTGTGCAGAATTACTTCCTTTTGAATCAAAAAAAGAAAGAAAGAGAGAGAGAGAGATCTACCATGCCTAACCTGGGAGTGTCACCTTTGGCACACCAAACAGAGCTCTCAGGCCACACCCATCTCAAGCCTCTAAGACTCCATCAAAAACAGATAGTCCACTTAATCTAGAGCCATAGTATAACAAGAAAAAGCACCACAGTGAAGAAACCAAATATCTCCAATATGCCAAATAACAAATGCAAAAACCGAGGTAATAAAAACAAGGAAGTCACCATGAAGCCCCCAAATGAAAAAGACACCCCAATTCAAGATTATGAAGATGATGAGATAGAAGAAATGCAAGAAGCAGATCTCAAAAAATTGATAAGAACATTAAGAAGTTCTCAAAAACAAATTCTTGAACTACAGAAATCCTTAATGGACAAGATAGAAAATCTCTCTCATGAAAATGAAATATTAAGGAGGAATCAAAATGAAACGAAACAACTAGTACAACAGGAAACTGTGATAGTGATGAGAAATCATAATGAAGTGAAGAATTCAATAGATCAAATGACAAACACATTACAGAGCCTAAAAAACAGAATGGGTGAGGCAGAAGAGAGAATATTGGACTTAGAAGGCAGAGAACAGGAAAGGATACAGTCAGACCAAAGAAAAGAAGAGGAAATTGGAAATCTAAAACATATTGTCGGGAATCTTCAGGATACTATTAAAAAACCCAACATTCGGGTTCTAGGAGTTCCTGAAGGCATGGAGAGGGAGAAAAGATTAGAAGGCCTTTTTAGTGAGATATTAGCAGAAAATTTCCCAGGTTTGGAGGACAGAGACATCCTAGTACAGGAAGCTCACAGAACCCCTAATAAACATGACCAAAAGAAATCCTCACCATGACACGTTGTCATTAAACTCTCCACAGTGAAACATAAAGAAAAGATCCTAAAATGTGCAAGAGAGAAACGTCAGATTACTCTCAGAGGATCTCCAATCAGACTCACAGCTGACTTCTCATCAGAAACTCTATAAGCTAGGAGGGAATGGCGAGATATAGCCCAGGAACTAAGAGAGAACAACTGCCAGCCCAGAATATTATATCCTGCAAAGCTATCATTTGCGAATGAAGGTGAAATAAAGACTTTTCATAACAAACAGAAATTGAAAGAATTTGTCGCCACTCATCCAGCCTTGCAAAAGATGCTTAAAGATGTGTTGCACACATAAACACAGAAACACGGTCATCAATATGAAAGAAGGTAAAGGAAGGAAACCTCACAGCAAAAGATCACAGGGAATTCAAAGCATATATTAGAACTTATCTTTGGCAAATGGCAGAGCAAAGTTACCACTTATCAATAGTCTCATTGAACATTAATGACCTGAACTGTCCAGTTAAAAGATACCGATTGGCTGATTGGGTTAAGGAACAAAACCCATCTATTTGCTGCTTACAAGAAACACATCTTTGCAACAAAGATCCATACAGACTGAAAGTGAAAGGCTGGAAAAAAATATACCATGCCAACAGAAATGAAAAAAGAGCAGGCGTAGCCATCATAATATCGGACAACATAAACTTTACCACAAAAACTATTAAGAGAGACAAAGAGGGACACTATATAATGATTAAGGGATCAATTCAACAGGAAGATATAACAATTATCAATGTATATGCACCTAACTACAGGGCACCGGTTTATCTAAAAGATTTGTTAACGGACTTAAAGGGAGACTTAGACCCCAATACAATAGTACTGGGGGACTTCAATACTCCACTCTCAGAAATAGACAGATCAACAGGACAGAAGATCAACAAGGAGACAGTAGATTTAAATGACACTATAGCCCAAATGGATCTAACAGATATATACAGAACTTTCAATCCTACAGCTAAAGATTTTACATTCTTCTCAGCAGTACATGGAACCTTCTCTAGGATTGACCACATACTAGGCCATAAAGCAAGTCTCAGCAAATTCAAAAGAATTAGAATCATACCATGCAGCTTCTCAGACCATAAAGGAATGAAGTTGGAAATTAGCAACTCAGGAATCCCTAGAGCATATGCAAACACATGGAGATTGAACAACATGCTCCTGAATGAACAATGAGTCATAGAAGAAATTAAGAGAAATCAAAAATTTTCTGAAAGTAAATGAGGATAACAGCACAACATACCAAAACTTATGGGACGCAGCAAAATCAGTGTTAAGAGGGAACTTTATATCAATAGGTGCCTACATCAAGAAATTGGAAAGGCACCAAATAGATGAGCTTTCAATTCACCTCAAGGATCTAGAAAACCTACAGCAAACCAGACCCAAATCTAGTAGGAGAAGAGAAATCATTCAAATCAGAGAAGAAATCAACAGGATTGAATCAAGAAAAACATTACAAAAAATCAGCCAAACGAGGAGCTGGTTTTTTGAAAAAATAAACAAAATTGACACCCCATTGGCCCAACTAACTAAAAAAAGAAGAGAAAAGACCCAAATCAATAAAATCAGAGATGAAAAAGGAAACGTAACAACAGACACCACAGAAATAAAAAGAATCATCAGAAATTACTACAAGGACTTGTATGCCAGCAAACAGGGAAACCTATCAGAAATGGATACATTTCTGGACACGTGCAACCTACCTAAATTGAACCAGGAAGACATCAAAAACCTAAACAGACCCATAACTGAGACAGAAATTGAAACAGTAATAAAGGCCCTCCCAACAAAGAAAAGCCCAGGACCAGATGGATTCACTGCTGAATTCTACCAGACATTTAAAGAAGAACTGACTCCAATTCTTCTCAAACTATTCAGAACAATTGAAGAAGAGGGAGTCCTCCCAAATTCTTTCTATGAAGCCAGCATCACCTTAATTCCTAAGCCGGAAAAAGATGCAGCACTGAAAGAGAATTATAGACCAATATCCCTGATGAACATAGATGCAAAAATCCTCAATAAAATTCTCGCCAATAGAATGCAACAACACATCAGAAAGATCATCCACCCAGACCAAGTGGGATTTATCCCTGGTGTGCAGGGATGGTTTAATGTGCGCAAAACAATCAATGTGATACACCACATTAACAGACTGCAGAAGAAAAACCATATGATTATCTCAATAGATGCCGAGAAAGCATTTGATAAAATACAACACCCGTTCATGATGAAAACTCTAAGCAAACTGGGTTTGGAAGGAACATTCCTCAATACAATCAAAGCAATCTATGAAAAACCCACAGCCAACATCCTATTCAATGGGGAAAAGTTGGAAGCATTTCCACTGAGATCTGGTACCAGACAGGGATGTCCACTCTCACCACTGCTATTCAATATAGTTCTGGAAGTTCTAGCCAGAGCTGTTAGGCAAGAAAAAGAAATTAAAGGGATACAAATTGGGAAGGAAGAACTCAAACTATCCCTCTTTGCAGATGATATGATTCTTTATTTAGGGGACCCAAAGAACTCTACTAAGAGACTATTGGAACTCATAGAAGAGTTTGGCAAAGTAGCAGGGTATAAAATCAATGCACAAAAATCAACAGCCTTTGTATACACAGACAATGCCATGGCTGAGGAAGAACTTCTAAGATCAATCCCATTCACAATAGCTATAAAAACAATCAAATACCTTGGAATAAACTTAATTAAGGACGTTAAAGATCTCTACGATGAAAATTACAAAACCTTAAAGAAAGAAATACAAGAAGATACCAAGAAATGGAAAAATCTTCCATGCTCATGGATTGGAAGAATCAATATCATCAAAATGTCCATTCTCCCAAAAGCAATTTATAGATTCAATGCAATCCCAATCAAGATACCGAAGACCTTCTTCTCAGATCTGGAAAAAATGATGCTGAAATTCATATGGAGACACAGGAGACCTCGAATAGCTAAAGCAATCTTGTACAACAAAAACAAAGCCAGAGGCATCACAATACCAGATTTCAGGACATACTACAGGGCAGTTGTAATCAAAACAGCATGATACTGGTACAGAAACAGATGGATAGACCAATGGAACAGAATTGAAACACCAGAAATCAACCCAAACATCTACAGCCAACTCATATTTGATCAAGGGTCCAAAACCAATCCCTGGAGTAAGGACAGTCTATTCAATAAATGGTGCTGGGAAAATTGGATTTCCACGTGCAGAATCATGAAGCAAGACCCCTACCTTTCACCTTACACAAAAATCCACTCACCATGGATTAAAGACTTAAATCTACGACCTGACACCATCAAATTATTAGAGAGCATTGGAAAAACCCTGCAAGATATAGGTACCGGCAATGACTTCTTGGAAAACACCCCAGAAGCACAGGCAGTCAAAGCCAAAATTAACATTTGAGATTGCATCAAATTGAGAAGTTTCTGTACTGCAAAAGAAACAGTCAGGAAAGTGAAGAGACAACTGACAGAATGGGAAATTATATTTGCAAACTATGCAACTGATAAAGGGTTGATAACCAGAATCTACAAAGATCAAGAAACTCCACAACATCAAAACAAACAACCCACTTAAGAGATGGGCCAAGGACCTCAATAGACATTTTTCAAAAGAGGAAATCCAAATGGCCAACAGACATATGAAAAAATGTTCAAGATCACTAGCAATCAAGGAAATGCAAATCAAAACCACAATGAGGTTCCACCTCACCTCTGTTAGAATGGCTCACATGCAGAAATCTACCAACAACAGATGCTGGAGAGGATGTGGGGAAAAAAGGACACTAACCCACTGTTGGTGGGAATGCAAAGTGGTTAAGCTATGGAAATCAGTCTGGAGATTCCTCAGAAACCTGAATATAACCCTACCATTCAACCCAGCCATCCCACTCCTTGGAATTTACCCAAAGGAAATTAAATTGGCAAACAAACAAGCTGTCTGCACATTAATGTTTATTGCAGCTCAATTCACAATAGCTAAGACCTGGAACCAACCCAAATGCCCATCAACAGTAGACTGGATAAAGAAATTATGGGACATGTACTCTATAGAATACTATACAGCAGTCAAAAACAACGAAACCCAGTCATTTGCAACAAGATGGAGAAATTTGGAAAACATCATGCTGAGTGAATTAAGGCAGTCCCAAAGGGGCAAATATCATATGTTCTCCCTGATCGATGACAACTAACTGAGCACCAAAGGGGAAACTTGCTGAAGTGAAATTGACTCTATGAGAAACAGTGACTTGAGCAGCTCTTGTCCTGACGGTTGATGTACAATGTAATACTTTATCCATTTTAGTATTTTTTTTGTTCTACTACCATTGGTTGAACTCTGTAATTAACACACAATTATTCTTAGGTGTTTAAATTTTAACTGAAAAGTGATCCCTTTTAGGAATTTGGAAAACATTATGCTGAGTGAAATAAGCCAATCCCAAAGGGACAAATACCACTTGTTCTTCCTGATAGGTGACAACTAACTGAGCACCAAAAAGGAAACCTGTTAAAGTGAAGTGAACACTATGAAATACAGTGACTTGATCAGCCCTCACCCTGACTGTTGATGAGCAACTTGATATGTTATCCCTCTTAGTATTTTTTTTGTTTGTTCTACTTAATACTTTTGGTTGAATACTGTAATCAATACACAATTCTTCTTAAGTGCTGAAACTTAACTGAAAAGTGATCGCTGTTAAATATAAGAGTGGGAATAAGAGAGGGAAGAGATGTGCAATTCGAGACATGCTCAAGCTGACTTACCTCAAACGGTAGAGTTAGAAACATACCAGGGGATTCCAATTCAATCCCATCAAGGTGGCATGCACCAATGCCATCTCACTAGACCCAGTGATCAATTTCTGTTCACAATTGATCATAATGATAGGACTAAGAACCAAGGGGATCACATAAACAAGAATAGCATTTGCAAATACTAGCTGATAGAATAAAAAAGGGAGAGAATGATCCAACATGGGAAGTGAGATACATAGCAGACCCATAGAATGGCAGATGTCCTAAACAGCACTCTGGCTTCAGAATCAGCCCTTAAGGCACAAGGATTTGGCTGAAAAGCCCATGAGACTATTTCAGGCATGGAAAGCCAAGACACTCTGGGAAAAAAAAAAAAAAAAACCTAAATGAAAAATCTCCGCGAGTGAGATCCCAGCGGAATGAATGGGTCATCAAAGAAGGAGGTACCTTTCTCTGAAGGGAGGAGAGAACTTCCACTTTGACTACGACCTTGTCTAAATATGATCAGAGTTGGCAAACTCAAAATGCTTCCATAGCCTTGGCAGCTCATGACAAGAGCCTAGGGTGATTACTGATGCCATAAACAAGAGTGTCAAATTGTTAAGTCAACAACAGGAGTCACTGTGCATTTACTCCTCATGTAGGATCTTTGTCCTTAGTGTGCTGTACATTGAGATTTAATGCTATAACTAGTACTCAAACAGTATTTCTCACTTTATGTTTCTGTGTGGGAGCAAACCGTTGAAATTTTTAATGTATGCTAAACTGATGTTCTGTATATAAAGAGAAATGAAAATGAATCTTGATGTGAATGAAAGGGGAGAGGGAGTGGGAAAGGGGAGGGTTGTGGGTGGGAGGGATGTTATGGGGGGAAGCCATTTGTAATCCATATTCTGTACTTTGGAAATTTATATTCATTAAATAAAAGTTTAAAACAAACAAATAAATAAATAAATATTATATATTACTATAATATTATAGTGAATATTATATAATATATAATTATATAAATATAATAAAATATATTATATATATAAAACCTTGTACATTTGGGAAAAAATTCCTTAAATGACATCTGAATTCCTGTTTATTCTACTTTACTGAGCTGGCATTGAAAGGGATCTCAGTATTTCTTCAATCCTCCCATTACAGGCCCTTGCCTAGAGCATTGTGGTTGTAAAACGAAAGCAGCTTTCCCAGTTGAAAACATAAAATGTTGCAAAAAAGGAATCTTCTCTGTAATGGAAACAAGTCTGGGAGACATCTGCTTGGAAGGAATGAAAAGCACAAGTGAGCTCCACCTCTTACTGAACTGGGCAGGTTTTGCTATTGAGGTCCTCGGTTTTCATGAACTTACAGTGTCAGCAGGAAATGATAACATCAGTCACAACACCCATTTTATATTATATGAATTCATAGTTGGAAGAACTCTCTACAAATATTTTGTCAAGATATTGTGGTTGCTACTAAAATTAAGCATCTAAAAATGTAACCATCTAAACTTTGAATTATGTATTTAAAATAAATACTCAGGTGAATTTTTACAAACAGCATTTCAGTTACTCTGGGTAAATACAGTAAATCTTTATAATTCCATAGCATCTGGTTTCAGAGTCAACACAAAGTCAGAAAATTAAATTGCCATGTACACAATATTGAATCCATTCAAGAAACCAGCACTGCTTGCTATGAGGCAAGTGGTGGGAGCAGGCCAGGAGTGGGGGCAGGGAGGCATCAGGACCCTGTCCTGCAGCAGACTTTGGCACCTGGGGAAATCTGGCAGAGCCTGGCAAGATGAGGCACCCCCAGCCTCCAGGACCTGCTTGGAAGCTGAGATACCTCGGCCAGCTCCAGAGTTCTCGGGTCTAATCTCAGAGCTGGACCCCATTGCTGATCTTGGTGCCTTCAGTTCTAGCATCTAAGGCAGCCCACAAGGTGGCCAATGGTCCAGGTGACTTCTTGTGTCCCCATGCCAACCCACTTCCCAAAGCCAATGAACCACAAGAAGATAAAAAGATAAAGTTATTTTAAAATGGGCAGTTTTGAGAACAGGTGCAAAGTCACAGCACTATTAAATCACAAACAGATTTAGGTTTGCGCACTGTTTCTCAGTCCTCCCCTTCCTCTCTGCTCCCATGACTGCATATTTTGCTGCTACTCTGATGGGGGAAAAATGCAAAATGCCTGTTTTCTCTTTTGTGGTTTGAAGAGTTGTCTAGAGCTGGACTTGGGATCAAATCCAAGTTTTTTTTTTTTCCTGTGAAGTGTTTTAGCCATTACATCTACATGCTTGACTGTGAGCATCACTTTTCCAGGCCTTCCTGAGAGGGTGCAGCTTATTTTCACAAGCACTACTCAGATATTATCTTTCATCATAGAGCACAGCCACTGTTGGCACTCAGTTTATTTTCTTATTTGTAGACAATAAAATTCATTTGATCTGCCTTCTATATTGGATTTTTCCACTTAATATGTTTCAAATGATACATTTTCAGCATTTTGTCTGTTTTCCTCCTGTTACAAAGTTTACACTAGGACTGGAGGACCAATCCATGGCAGTTATTCATAAAGCCTCTATTAGACTTCAATCACTGACTGATGTTTTCTGAATTTTTTTTAGCAAGTTGCAGTTTTTTCTCATCCTAACCCACAAGCCTTCCCATAGGTATCACCACAGTGACACCTAGAAGTTTAACAACAATTTGCTTGAAAATGGGGTGTTTTCAGAATTGGTGACTAATGATGGCACCATTCAAACACAAATGGGCTTGGGCTCTCTTTCTGTTTCTCTGACCATTTCAGTTACTCAAGTGTATATAAACCCTGACAGCTCATGTGAATGCAAATTCTGCCATTTAGGGTTAGAAGTAAGTGTAGGGCTAGGTATAGGATGAGTGTTAGGGTTAGTATTAGGACTAGGATGAGAGCTAGGATTGGTGTTAAGGTTTAGATTGAGCATTATTATTAAGGCTATTGTTAGGGTTGGGGTTAGGGTAAGATTTAGAGCTAGGTTGACATACACTGTCAGCACCCAAGGCTCTTGACCTAAGCTGCCTAGGCTATGGAGCTTTTTGAATCCACAAACTCTGTCAGTATTTAGACAAGATCTACAGGTGAATTTGTAAAGAAATGAGATCTACACACAGTGAAATGTTATATACCCAATACAAAGTGGGAAATCCTGTGACTGAATGAACCTTGAGGACATCATAATAATAAGCCAAAGAAAAATATGATTCAATTCCACCCATATAAAGTATTTAAAGCAGTCAAAATCCTAGAAAGTAGAAAGGTGCTTAAGGATGACAGGAGTGGTTTTCTCTTCAGTGCGAAAAGGTTTTGCTAGACAAAGGTTCCCAAGATGTGTTGTAGATTAATGTGTTTGTATTTTCTGTCACTACTGAACTGTACTTGTAGAATGTTAAAGATAGTAAATTTAATATTATATGCCTGTGCCTCTAGAGTCTTTTCCAAGAGCTCTTTGTTCGTGCCAATGTTTTTCATGGTTTCCTCAATGCTCTGTAATAATTTAATGGTGTCAGGTGGTAGAATTATGTATTTAATCCATTTTTAGTGGATTTTAGTGAAAGGTGTCAGGAAGGGGTCTTGCTTCATGCTTCTGCATGTGACAATCCAGTTTTCTTAGCACTATTTGTAGAAGGGACTGTCCCTGCTCCAGGGATTGTTTCTACCTCTTTTGTCAAAGATCAGTTGGTTGTAAATGCCTGATTTCTGGCATTTCTGTTCTGTTCCATTGGTCTATCCATCTGTTTTTGTACCAGTACCAGGCTATTTTGAATATAACTTCCATTTAGTATGTCTTGAAATCTGGCATTGTTTTGCCTCCAGCTTTGTGTTTGTTGTGTAAGGTTGCTTTAGCTATCTGGGGTCTATCGTTTTTCCATATGTATTTCAGCATCATTTTTTCTGTATCTGAAAAGAATGTCCTTGGCATTGCATTGAGTTTGTACATTTCTTTCAGAACTGTGGACATTTTTATGATATTGATTCTGCCAATCTGACATGAAAGATTTTTACATTTTGTGTATCTTCTTCTGTTTTTTTTCTTTAATGTTTTGTAATTTTCATCATAGAGACCTTTGAAATCCTTGGTTAAATTTATTCCAGAGCCGGCGCCGTGGCTCAATAGGCTAATCCTCCACCTTGCGGCGCCGGCACACCGGGTTCTAGTCCCGGTTGGGGCGCCGGATTCTGTCCCGGTTGCCCCTCTTCCAGGCCAGCTCTCTGCTATGGCCAGGGAGTGCAGTGGAGGATGGCCCAGGTGCTTGGGCCCTGCACCCCATGGGAGACCAGGAAAAGCACCTGGCTCCTGGCTCCTGCCAGGATCAGCGCGGTGCGCCGGCTGCAGCGGCGGCCATTGGAGGGTGAACCAGCGGCAAAGGAAGACCTTTCTCTCTCTGTCTCTCTCTCTCACTGTCCACTCTGCCTGTCAAAAAAAAAAAAAAAAAAAAAAAAAAAAAAAAACAAAACAAAATTTATTCCAGGGAATTCTATTTCTTTGCAGCTATTGTGAATGGGATTGATCTTAGAAGTTCTTTCTCAGCTGTGGTATTGTCTGCATTTGCAAAGGATAATAATTTTTGTGTGTTGATTTTTATATACTGCTACTTTACCAAGCACATCTATGAGATCCAATAGACTCTTTTTTTTAAAGAAAGCTTTTATTGAATGAATACAAATTTAATAGTACAGCTTTAAGAATATAGTGGTTCTTCCTCCCCATATCCGCCCTCTCATCCCACTGGCTACTCCCTCTCCCATCCATTCTTCATTAAGATTCAGTATTACTTAACTTTATATACAGAAGACCAACTCTGTACAAAGTAAAGATTTAAACAATTTGTACACACATGCACACAGTATAGAGTACTGTTTGAAAACAAGTTTTGTAGTTAATTATCATAGTACAACTCATTAAAGACAGGGGTCCTGCATGGGGAGTAAGTGCACAGTGACTCCTGTTGTTGATTGAACAATTAACTCTTATTTATGGTGTCAATGATCACCTGAGTCTCTTGACATGAGCTGCAAAGGCTATGGAAGCCTTTTGAGTCCACAAACTCCAGCAATATTTAGACAGGGCCATAATCAAAATGGAAGTTCTCTCCTCCCTTAAGAGAAAAGTACATCCTTCCTTGATGGCCCCTTCTTTCCAATGGGATCTCACTCACAGAGATCCTTCATGTAGAACATTTTTTGCCACAATGTCTCTCCATGCCTGAAATGCTCTCATGAACTTTTGAGAAAGATCTGAATGCCTTAAGGGCTGATTCTGAGGTCAGAGTGCTGTTTAGGGTGTTTCTCATACTATGAGTCTGCTGTGTGGTCTACTTCCCATGTTGGAACATCTCTCCTTTTTAATTCTATCTATTGTTATTACCAGACACTTGGTCTTATTTATTTGATCCCTTTGACACTTAACCCTATCTATATGATCAATTATACACTTAATATAATCACTGTAACACATAAGATGGCATTAAAACCATCCAGCTTAATGAGATTGAGAGTCTCATGGCAAGTTTTTAGGTTTACTCTTAAGGTAAGTCTGTGGGAATGTGCTCCAAACTGTACAACTTGTATCTCTCTTATTTCCACCCTTATATTTTACTGGGATATATTTTCCGTTGAATTAATATACCTGTGATTAATTCTAAGTAAAGAGTACAACCAATGGTATTATGTAGAAAAAAAATGAGATAATAAGCTGTTCCTTGACATTCAAGACAAGGGCTGTTCAAGTCTTTGCTTCTCATAGTATCAGTTTTACTTCTACAGGTTTCCTTTTAGGTGCTCTGTTAGTTGTCACAGAATAGGGAGAACATATGGTATTTGTCCCTTTGGGACTGGCTTATTTCACTAAGTATGATTTTTCCAGATTCATCCATTTTGTTGCAAATGATCCATCTTCCACTGATGGGTGACTAGGTTGTTAATTCCATGTATTAGCTATTGTGAATTGAGGTGCAATACACATGAAAGTGAAGATAACTCTTTTGATGGCTGATTTCATTTCCCTTGGGTAAATTCTAAGGAATGGGATGGCTGGGTCATATGGTAGGACTTGTGGGGAGCAACTGGGAGCAACTGGGACTAGGCTAAGTTACTGGAATTAAGACTTATTCTATGCATCTGCTCTCCCACAATATAGCGCTGGGAGAGGAGGAAACAACTTCTACACAGCTGCCTCCAGTTCAACCGATAAACAGCAGGACCTGCTCCTGATTGGAGGAGAACAGCATACTCGGTGTGTGGGTAGCAGAGTTGGGATTGGTGGAAGAGGACTATAAAGGAGGAGAGAGACAACATGCACCAGGAACATCTAAGGGGAACATCTTTCTGAAGGAACACCTGTGCAGCCCCAGAGCGAGCCGGCCGGAGGTGTGCCGCTCCCCCGCGGAAGTGGGGAAAGTGGCAGGGGGAACCACCCTTCCACGGAGGTGGAAGGGTCGGTAGCCAACCCGGGA
The DNA here is from genome assembly GCF_964237555.1 of Oryctolagus cuniculus. Lineage (NCBI taxonomy): Eukaryota > Metazoa > Chordata > Mammalia > Lagomorpha > Leporidae > Oryctolagus > Oryctolagus cuniculus. The sequence continues at coordinate 143,987,933 of NC_091439.1, forward strand.
AGAACCAGCAGCAAACCTGGGGAGGGCCGAGCAGACAAAAGAACAGCGCAGTGTCCTGTGTCGTTCCTCCACGAAGAGGGGGAGCGACAGGACTATATTCAGATTTCTGAAGTATCTCCAAACTGTCTTCTACAGTGATTTTACCAGTTTGCAGTCCCACCAACAGTAGATTAGTGTATCTTTTTCCCCAAATCCTCACCATCATTTATTGTTTGTTTATTTCTGTATGAAAGCCATTCTAAATGGAGTGAGGTGAAGCCTCATTGTGGTTTTGATTTGCATTTCCCTGATAGTTAATGATCCTGAACCTTTTTTCATGTGTCTGTTGGTCAGTTGGATTTCCTCTTTTGAAAAATGTCTCTTTAAGTCCTTGGCCCATCGCTTAACTGGGTTGATTGTTTTGTTGTTGTGAAGTTTCTTGATCTCTTAGATTCTGGTTATTAATCCTTTATCAGTTGAATAATTTGTAAATAAGTTCTCCCATTCTGTTGGTTGCCTCTTCACTTTCTTGACCGTTTCTTTTGCCATACAAAAACTTGTCAATTTGAAGTAATCCTGTTTGCTAATTTTGGCTTTGACTACCTGTGCCTCCAGGGTCTTTTCCAAGAACTCTGCCTGGCCAATGTCTTGCAGGCTTTCCCCAATGTTTTCTGATAATTTGATGGCATCAGGCCATGGATTTATATCTTTAATCCATGTTGAGTGGATTTTTGTGTAAGGTGTAAGGTAGGAGTCTTGCCTCATACTTCTGCATTGGAAATCCAGTTTTTCCAGCACCATTTGTTGAAGAGGCTGTCCTTCCTCCAGGGATTGGTTAGCTCCTTGGTCAAATATAAGTAGGTTGTAGATGTTTGGATTGATTTCTGGTGTTTCTAGTCTGTTACACTGATCTGTCCATCTGTTTTTGTACCAGTGCCAGGCTGTTTAGATTATAATTGTCTTGTATTATGTCTTAAAGTATAGTATTGTGATGCCTCCAACTTTTTTTTTGTTGTATAAGATTGTTTTAATTATTCAAAGTCTCCTGTGGATCCATATGAATTTAAGCATCATTTTTTCTAGATCTGAGAAGAGTGACATTGGTATTTTGATTGGTATCACATTGAATTTGTAAATTACTTTCTGAAGAATGGACATTTTGATGTATTGATTCTTCCAATCCATGAACATGGAAGATTTTTCCATTTTTTGCGTCTTCTTTTATTTCTTTATTTAATGTTTTGTAATTCTCATTGTAGAGATCGTTGACATCCTTGGTTAAGTTTATTCCAAGGTATTTGTTTTTGTAGTTATTGTGAATGGGATTGATCTTAGAAGTTCTTTCTCAGCCATGGCATTGTCTGTGTATACACAGGCTGTTGGTTTTTGTGTATTGATTTTATATCCTGCTACTTTATCAAGCTCTTCTATGAGTTCCAGTAGCCTCTTAGTGGATTCTTTTGGGTCTTCTATATGTAGAATCATGTCATCTGCAAATAAGGATAGTTTGACTTCCTCTTTTCCGAGTTGTATCCCTTTGATTTCTTTTCTTGCCTTATGACTCTGGCTAAAATTTCCAGTGCTGTATTGAATAGCAATGGTGAGAGTGGGCATCCCTGACTGGTAGTGGATCTTAGTGGGAGTGCTTCCAATTTTTCCCCATTCAGTATGAGCTGCTCATGGGTTTGTTATGAATTGCCTTGATTATGTTGAAGAATGTTCCTCTAAACCCAATTTGCTTAGATTTTTCATCATGAAAGGGTATTGTATTTTGTCAAATGCTTTCTCTGCATCTACTGAAATAAGCATATGGTTTTTGTTCTTCAATTTGTTAATGTGATGTATCACATTGATTTGCAAATGTTGAACCATCCCTGCATACCAGGAGTGAATCACATTTGGTCCAGGTGAATGATCTTTCTGTTATATCATTGGATTCAATTGGCCAGAATTTTGTTGAGAATTTTTGTGTCTATGTTCATCAGGGAAATTGGTCTGTAATTCTCTGTTTCTGTTACATCTTTTTCAGCTTTAGCAATTAAGGTGATGCTGGTTTCATGGAAAGAATTTGGGAGGATTCTCTCCCTTTCAATTTATTAAATAATTTCAGAAGAATTGGTTAGCTCTTTGGTAGAATTCAGCAGTGAATCTATCCAGTCCAGGGCTTTTCTTTGTTGGGAGGGTCTTTATTACTAATTCAATTTCTGTCTTTGTTATGTGTCTGTTTAGGTTTTCTATGTCTTCGTGGCTCAACTTAAGTATGTTGTAAGTGTCCAAGAATTCATCTATTTCTTCTAGGATGAGTAAAAATAGAGGCATACTTGTGTGCCTCATAGTAGAAAATAAAGAAATTATATGTTTACATGTCTTTATATTTAAAAATGCAGTCAGAATGACAATGCTTATTGCACATCTTGGAGTACCAATGGTATTTTTATGTTTTTCATATACAAAATAAACATATGCTATTCAGCTTTAATATACTAGTATGCTCATGAGAAAGTTAGAATTGGAGTCAATACAGAAGATAACCAATTTTTAAATTAAAATATTTTAATTCTAAAATAATTTTAATTAAAATAAAGATGATGGAAGAAGGGCAGATGACATCAGGTAATAGCTATGAAAATCTAGTTATATAGGAATAATCAGTTCTTAGCTTTCCCAGTACAGCAAAGTAACTATAGGTCACAATAATGCATTACATACTATATGAACAATTAGCAGGGAGGAGCTGATGAGCTTAGAAAAAAACTATAAGGAAATGGAAACACTAATTACTTTATTGATCTACTTATACATGTTTTGAAATATTGGATTATACTCCATAAGTTTTACAAGTACCACATGTTAATACAAAAGACAAAATATTTGTTTTCTGGGATTAAAAAAAAAGCTTTATGGAAATGATGTATATGTGGGGCCAGTGCTGTGATGTAGTGGGTAAAGCTGCTGTCTGCAGTGCTGGCATCGCATATGGGCACTGGTTTGAGTCCTGGCTGCTCCTCTTCCAATCCAGCTCTCTGCTATGGCCTGGGAAAGCAGTAGAAGATGACCCAAGTCTTTGGGCCCCTGTGCCCATGTGGGAGAATAGAAAGAAGCTTCTGGCTCCTGGTTTCAGATCAGCCCAGTTCCAGCCATTATGGCCAATTGGGGAGTGAACCAGTGGATGGAAGACCTCTCTCTCTCTCTGCCTCTCTATCTCTCTCTGAGTAACTCTTTCAAATAAAGAAATAAATCTTTAAAATAAAAGAAAATTGAGAGTCACCAATTAAACAAAACTTTTAAAACATGGATGCATAAGTAATGAATATTTATAACATTTATTTTTATTTACTTATGTTTAGTATACATATTTTTGGAAGAAACAGATGACATTTATATCACAAGAGTGCATATATGTGAACACAAGCATCATTTTTACTGTAAGAGTTTAACACTAAGAGATTACCTGTCACTTCAGGATGGAATAAAATGTTTTCCCTGTACCTCTTTAAGAAAAAAACTTACACTATATTGACAATATTTTAAATTGTTTAGGGGTGGGGTGGCATGGTGGCACACTAGATTAATCCTCTGCCTATAGTGCTGGCACCCCATATGGGCACCAAGTTCTAGTCCCAGTTGCTCATCTTCCAGTTCAGCTCTCTGCTGTGGCCCAGGAAGGCAGTGGAGGATGGCCCAAGTGCTTGGGCCCCTGCACCCACATGAGACCAGGAAGAAGAACCTAGTTCCTAGCTTCAGATTGGTGTAGGTCTGGCCATAGAGGCCATTTGGTGAGTGAACCATCGGGAGGAAGACCTTTCTCTCTCTCTCTCTCTCTCTCCCTGTCTATAACTCTACCTGTCAAATAAATAAATAAATAAATAATCTTTAAAAAATTGTTTAGGGACATTTATTTTAATTTTATCAAAAATGTTAAAAATATTTGCTGACATTTTCTATGAAATTATTTTTGAAACTAATGAAAGTATTTGAAATGCTTTTAACACATTGACTATCATATTAATGTCTGTTGTTAAGGTAAATAAATTTAATATAAATTCAAGAATAACACTTCTTTTGTCATCTTTGTTTAAATGAAAAATGGTCTTAGAGAATAGCAGGGACTGACTTTTTAAGAAATAATTTTTACTTATTTATTTATACTTGGATTTTTAATGTTAGATCATTAAAATGTAGAAATAAATTTAATGTTGAGTCTAACATATTGACTTTTCATAAGATTTATAGGTTTTTCTTTGGTTATTTAAGTTTTTCTCTATTGGACTATCAGGTTGACATTGGTGGGGTTATGTTAATTTTGTTCACCACTATGTAACTTTACTACTTACCATAACATCTGATGCAAATATAATGTTTGGTAATTTTAAACCTGCAAATGTCTTACATTGCACTTAATTAGTGGTTGGGTCACTCATGAATATTAACATTTTAAATTAAGATTTTACATGCAAAATGGCTTAATGTGTTTTACATGTTAGATTTTTCAATTAAGCTTTTTATTTTAAAATACTGTCCCACTGCTGAAAATATTTGAGCCATTAGAGAGACAGATCAGATTAGAAAAAATTTTTCATTAACATTTTCTACTTTCTAATGTTCTTTATCAAAGATAATCATTCAAGAACTTGAACTTCATGGCTCCTACATGGGCATATCAGTAACGGGAGACCAATCACACCATGCAAAGTAAACATAGATTAAAACATTTCAACTAAACCACTAGTTTCCAAGCAATGATGTTTGAAGACGTTGATAGTTCCTCAAGAACTGCATGCAGTGCAGGTGTGGTGAGGTTAAGCTATTACATTTCTGAGGGCTCTCTTTGAATCAGTTGATATTATCTGCATGATCAATGAGAATTGGACATAGGGTTTTATTTTATACAAGTGTTTGGAGAAAATGAGCTTGAAGAAAAATGTTTGACAAACAGTGAAATAAGGATGTAAATCAAAAAATAGATCTTGTAACTACTGACATTTTAATTACATTTTGTTTTGTCTAAAAGAGTCTAGTGTTTAGTATCTGTAGGATATGTCATACTGGAAGAAACAGGGAAAACATCTTCATTTAGCCAACCAATTTGAAACATGTTCTGTTCTCACAACACTGACTCATCTAATGACTGAGGAATGTTCCCTTTTGAAAAATGATAAAGAAGTAATGTGGGGCCATCTTGCAGCCATTCCTGGCACATATCACGTGGCCCCCATGGGTGGAGGGGGTGTGGCATATCCCTCATGATGCCAGAGGCACTCCTTCTGGTAGAGCTGGATGGAGCTGCTGACTAGCTGCTCGTACTTCTTACTCAACCAGAAGATAGCATTTCTTCCCTAGAAACACCATTGTCTTTGGTGCCCTCTGACTTACAGAGGACTCCCTGAATGTGATGCAGCTGCTTGAAGATCTCATGTGCCCAATTTGTTACAATCTGTTTGATGATCCTCAAGTTTTGCCTTGCTCACATAACTTCTGCAAAAAGCGCCTGAAAGGTCTCATAGAGGGGACTGTGCAGAATTTATTGTGGAGACTATCATCATTCAAGTGTCCCTCCTGCCATAAGAAAATGTCAGCTGCTGGAGTTAGCAGGCTGCAGGTTAATTATTCCCTGATGGGTATTGTGGAAAAGTAGAACAAGATCAAGATTTCTCCCAAGATGCCAGTGTACAAAGGACTCTTGGGGCAGTCCTCATTGTTTTCTGCCTGACTGATATGCAGCTGATTTGTGGGATCTGTGCTATTCCTGCTGACCACACCAAGTATGTCTTCTGATCTATTGAAGATGCCTATGCTCAGGAAAGGAATGCCTTTGATTTCCTCTTCCAGAGCTTTGAGACAATGTGTAGGGGAGATGCTCTTTCTCACTTGGATACCTGGGACACTAGCAAGAGAAAATACTCACAGTTACTGACTAAAGATTAAGATGAAATTAAGAAAAAAGATGAAATTAAGAATTTTTTTGAAAGTTGAAGCACACATTGGATCAAAAGGATAATGAAATCCTATCTGACTTTGAGATCATGAAATTTGCAGTTCTGCAAGCTTATGACCCAGAGGTTAACCAACTCAACACCACCTTACAGGAACAATGATTGGCCTTTAACATGGCTGAGGCTTTCAAAGACTTGTCAGAACCCATGATATTTCTGCAACAGATGTAGGCGTTCTGGGAGAAAATCAAAGTCATCAAGGAAATCCCTTTACCTGACTCTTAATTTTACCAGAAGCCCTTTGATGAAGAACATTGACCAGTTAGTGTGAGAACATCAAATTAGTAGATGTGGATACTTTCTTTGCCTCAGGACACTGTCACATTCATTAGCAAGATTCCCTGGCACTTTTATCAGTTGTTTGCAGTAGTCTTTCTGCTTGACTTTCTCATTTTCTTCAGTCCCACTGCGTCGCTAAAGTGATCTTTACTTGATGAATATGCAGGCAATTCACTCTGTCAGCCTATGTTCTTTGGGTGTGTGCACCTTATTAGCTGTGGTCTCACCAATCCTTATCCACACTAACACAGAAGGCCTCTATGGCAATCCTGACAGCCAGAACAAGTACAATGGCTTACTGAACTCCTGGAGAAAGATTGATCTGCAAGGGCAGTTCATGACATCAAAGCCACAGATGTCAGGTTAGATAAATAAGATTTAATGCAGAGGTACATTTTGATGGATGAGTTGTTACAAGACTTTATCTGGAAGAACAAGATTTTTGACTAAGTGATATATGAAACTGAAGATGTGAAACATTAGAACTAGAGACCTTTGCACTTAAACTTAGAAAAAATATCATTGATGCCTTAGGAACTGAAGTCCATAGACTTGAGAATGAACTAAAAAAATGAAATCCTGAAGTTCCATGTGTAAATCTGGAGATATTATAAAATGATACAATGAATCACTTCGGAAGCATGTTTGCCCAGCCACTCTGAAAAGCCATTTCCTACCCTTTCATGCTGACTACAGAGCCATTCAGAAGACATTATTTCTAAGCAGAAGAAAATATTCTGTGTGAAGAGCTATTGAAGAGTCCACAGAACCAGAATAACTTCCTAAATTCTATGAGACATTACAAGTTGGATTAATCTGAAAATCCCATTTTTGTGATTCAGTGTGGAACATTTTGGTATTTGAATTGCTTATAGTTTCTCATTTCAGCCTGTCAATGTGTGTTGTACCTTGAAATAATGATTCTTCTCTTTACATTGGTAAAACTAAGTGGCATCCCCAGGATTATGACTTTCAGTTTTGTTTCCACTGAAGTTTTCATTCCATCCAAATCTGCCCATCTTGAATATGTTGGCTAAATCTCAGTATGTGATTTTTAAACAGTCCCTGTTTCAGTCGATCTTTCCTCATAAAATGTGTAAATTGTTACTACATACCTTGTGACTTTGACCTGAGTCCTAACAGAAGCACTATCCTAACCTAATTATCCACATTGTTCATTCCAGAAATGACTTAGTTGCTGAACTGCATGAAGGTATTCTAGGACACTCTTTTAGTCCATAGTTGTTGTACCTTTGTAAAATGTCTTCTTTATCTTTTTTAATATTTCATTTAATTTTCCTTCTTTTATAATCCTACCTTGACTTTTACATTGTTGTAGTAACATTCTACTGAAAGGAAAAGTTTTCCTCATCAGCTGGGTATTTTAATAATTCCCAAATTATGGTTCCTAATAAAAAAAAGGCAGGATCCATACTTCCATAACAAGAACTTCTATTTCACTTTTCTAAAATGTCACAGCCCAAGCACCATGACTCCTAAGAATAGAGTATCTTGTCTGATGAAAGAATAGAATGATTACTTTCTTTTACCCAATAATTTCATTTTTAGGAATTTATTCTAAGGAAATAAAAGGAATAGATCACAAAGACATAATGGGCACGTAATGTTCCTCTCAGTGTTTCTTAAAATAGTAACCCATCAACAAAGAAAAAGGAAAACAATAGGGGGAAAATTCAAATCTCTATCAGAAAATAATATATAAGTCATTGTTGGAGCACCCAACTGGACTAGTCTACACATTGGATCCTACAGTCCAGTGTCAACAAGAGAAGTAATCTCTTTTTTTTTTTTTTTTTTTTTTTTTGACAGGCAGAGTGGACAGTGAGAGAGAGAGACAGAGAAAAAGGTCTTCCTTTTGCCGCTGGTTCACCTTCTAATGGCCGCCGTGGCTGGCACTCTGTGGCCGGCGCACCGCACTGATCCGAAGCCAGGAACTGGTGCTTCTTCTGGTCTCCCATGGGGTGCAGTGCTCAAGCACTTGGGCCATCCTCCACTGCACTCCCAGGCCACAGCAGAGAGCTGACCTGGAAGAGGGGCAACCAGGACAGAATCCGGCACCCCGACCTGGACTAGAACCCGGTGTGCCGGCGCCGCAAGATGGAGGATTAGCCTAGTGAGCCACGGCGCCAGCCGAGAAGTGATCTCTTAAAATCACCAGAGACAAAGAAAGATCTCCATCCTTAAAATTCACTAATAGACTCTCATTTATGTTTCTTATTTATTTATTTGAAAAAATATATTTCAATTAAAAATAAAATATATACATCATACATTCATTTATTATGAACAATGTGTTTTTTTTTTATTTGACAGGTAGAGTTATAGACAGTGAGAGAGATAGAGACAGAGAAAGGTCTTCCTTCTGTTGGTTCACTCCCCAAATGGCCGCTACAGCTGGTGCTGCATCAGCCCGAAGCCAGGAGCCAGGTGCTCTTCCCAGTCTCCCATGCAGGTGCGGGAGCCCAAGGACTTGGGCCATCCTCCACTGCCCTCCCAGGTCATAGCAGAGAGCTGGACTGGAAGAGGAGCAACCAAGACTAGAGCCCGGTGTCCACATGGGATGCTGGCACCGCAGGCAGAGGATTAGCCAAGTGAACCACAGCGCTGGCCCCAACAATGTGTATTTTAAAAAATAAGATGGGAATGGGATTCAAAGGTAAGTTTCTTTTGGTGCATTAAAATTTGAAATTCATGAATCTGGGTGATTTTTAAAAACTCATTGAAAATGTCTATAGACACATTATAATCTATATGGATATAAGTGTTTTAGAATCAAAATAATCTCTCAATGCATTTTACATGAATTGCTTGAATGGCCATTGTACATACTGTTTTGAAATTTATACACATTGTAAAATGGTTTAATTAAGTGAATTACCATAAACATCATAATGCATATTTTTAAAAGTTAAAATTCTTTAAATTTTTCTCAAAAATTTTGGAGAAAACATTTTTAAGTGTAGTCACATTTCACTTTTTTCTTCATCTTCCAAATCTTTCCTCTTTTATCCATTCATTATACATCTATATTTTTCCCCTCATTAAAATCTTTAAATTTGCTTTTCACTTCTGCAGCTTAGATGCTCTTTTCCTAGCTTCTGCACTGAAAGTTACTCCCCATTGTTATGTTTTAAGATCATGTATTATCCATTAGTGAGGACTTTCAAACTCTTCTGGCTAAAGCAACCCTTCTCCCCTCCCCTGGGACCTATCACATTATTTTATTTTTTATCCAGAGCACTTCAAATATTTAAACTATTTTACACAAAGCTATAATTTATACCACTTTCTTCAAATATGCTCTACGAGGGCATAATTTTGACATTCAGGCCACTCCAGAATGTCAAATTAATTAATAGAAAAATCAGGTATGTGAATCTCACTAGCATCAACACAAGTTGGTAATTTGCTGGTAACTCCATAAAGAAAAAAACCTGACAATCAGAGCAGTTCTGTTTGCTATGAAAGATTGATTTAGAAGCAACAACTCAGATGTAGCCAGTAGTATATGTAGAAATGTCTAACTTGGGCTGTCTGGGAAATTTTACCTGCTTCTCTAAAAGAAATCAAGATGTGATATATTTTAAGGGACCGTAGCCCTTTTGCAGACATGGAAAGGGTAGCTGATGGGCTGTGATTACCTGGGCACATGAGTGTAAAAACTGGGTCTCTAATGGCTGAAGCACTAATTTTCCAGTCAGTACATGTGGGTTTCAGAACTGGAGACACACGCAGCCTGTGATGGAAACAGGTTGGGAACACATGAAGGAATAAAGAGGATGCAGTAAACCAGTGCTTAGAGATAGTTTATAACCTTAAATGGTTATGTTAGAATAAAACACTGAAAATCAATCATTACAGCTCCCTTGTTAATTATAAACAAAAAATATCAGAGTATTGAAGAAAAGGAAGAAAAAAGAATAGCAGACATGTATGAAATGCTATACAATGTACCACAAATAAACAAGGACACAATGACTTTTTTTAAGAAAAATATTAACAAAGTTAACCATTAGGAAAAAACGATTAAGGAACCAATGGGGAAAGTAACACAAATAACCAGTTTAGGAATTAAAACAGTATCATTCTTTTGTAGAGATTATAGCTTTGACCAAGATACTAGAGAAAGATATGAAATTCTTAGGAGTAAAATTTGACTACAGAGATCAATATCCACCCTATTTTGAAAATCAGGTTTCCAAAAAACAAATATAACATAAAATTGAAAAACTCCTATATAACCCAAGTAATTGAACCACATTTTGAAAACTCCAGAAAGTCACACAATGACAATTTCAGGTCCAGAATTAGAGAATACTTCAAAATTTTACCAAAGAAAAAACAAATTTACATTTCAAAGACCTGCCCAAAGTGAAAATAAGCAAAGCTATTTTTTAGTTTCTTTTGGAAAACCACCATTACAGTGAGGATGGTGCAAGCAGGCCAAGACTTGAAATTAAAAAAGGGGGCTGTCACTGTGGCACAGCACGTTAAAACCCTGGACTGAAGCGCCAGCTTCCTATATGGATGCCGGTTCCAGTCCTGGCTGCTCCTCTTCCAATCTTGCTCTCTGCTATGGCCTGGGAAAAGCAGTAGAAGATGGCCCAAGTCCTTTTGCCCTTGCACCCATGTGGTAGACCCAGAAGAAGCTCCTGGCTCCTGGCTTTGCATTGGTGTAACTCTGGCTGTTGCAGCCATCTGGGGAGTGAACCAGTGGATGGAAGACCTCTCTCTCTCTGTCTCTACCTCTCTCTGTAACTCTGTCTTTCACATACATAAAATAAACCTTTAAAAAAAGAAATTAAAAAATAAAGTTTTGTATCAGACTTGAAATAAAAATTGTTTTATTAAAAGCATCTCTTTTATAAACAGAGCTACTAGTATCCTCAGAAAAGTATTAATGTAATAAATGAAATCATCTAAGAAAATATATCAATAGGAAGCAGGGATATAATAAAAAATGCAAGGGTGGTTAACATTCCCAGACAAGCCATCCAGGCAGGTAAAAATCACAAGAAGAAAATCCCATGGTCATTTAGATTCCATGTTGGAAAGCATTTAGTAAAGTTCAGCAGCTAGGAAAGAGAAAACTGCTAGCAGAGCAACAACAAAAAAGCCAGCGACTTCTTTACTGTGACTGAGAGTGAAATGAACCTACAGCAAATGCTCATTGAAAGCTTTTTTGCTTACAGTAAGCCTAGGCCACGATTCCTGCACTCTCTCTCAGACTTTCTACTACAGGTGTAATAAAGGAAATAAAACAGCAAAAAGTAATTACATGGTATAAGGATCAATTTCTAAGTCATAAAATATGAATATACTGGGTGATGCTTATATATGCAGATAACCCATAAAAATCTAAAAACTTATAATGAGATTACTGGAAGGATTATATATACATGTGTGTGTGTTCTACTAATTACTAAGTACTAGCAAGAAACAGAAAATAATAATAAAGGACAACAGGCAGAGTAAAAAAAATTTAAATTGGAGAAGGATTCAATTTTGTGATATCCTTAAGTATTCTTTAAATCAATACTTTAAAAACTACAGATGATTCAACAGAAAAAAAGTGTCACATAGATGATGAAAAAGAAAGGCTCTGAAACCAGTAAACAGCCATTAAATGGTAACTGACCTGAGTTAGTTTACTGCAATCTCCAAGTAGGATCCTCTCAGGAAGATGCAGGTGGGAGCCCAGCAGTGAGCAGGACCAGAGAGGAGAAAAAAATCCCACCACTCGCTGCAGGGAGGGTGGCGCACAAGAGGACAAATTTCAGAAATGAACCCAAGACTTCTTGCTTCTGCCTCCAGCAAGACCTGGAGTTATGCAGCAGCGTTATGGAGGACACTGATTGGCTGCATCTTTTATGACATGTGCATCCTCACAGCTATGCAAGCTGTCCAATCAGGCGTGGTAGCATAAGCGCTACGTAATCCCACGGAATCTTGACGTCATAGTAGTCAACCAGTTCCGTGGTGGAGAGGCCCTAGGAGGGGCTCCAACTCTCAGAACTCTGAATGTAGCCCATGTCCATTGTTCTCGTACCTTCTTCCATCGCAGGAAGCTGCTCACCTAGGACCTCGGGACATGGTGCATGGGGCCGAGCTTGAGGAGAGAAGGCAGGGTGGGGAAGTTGTCAGAAAAGCCTGGCAGGATGTGGGCTTCCCAGAGGTTGTCTCTGGAGCCTATAGGCCCCCTGTCGTTGCTGATACACCCCTCCACTCAGCCCCTTCTGGTCTGCAGTACGGGGATTGGACTGGCACCCGGGACCCCGATGTCCTGTTCCTTTCCTGCTCACAGCCCAGGGGCCATCCCTGGGCAGTTGGTGGCATCCCCTTGTCTTCCCCGATTGTGCAGTGGGGACAGGATGGTCATTATGGAGCATATGGGTTGTGTGCTGGGTTCCTGCAGCGAAGAGCTGTCATTTACGGAATCCTCAGTTCCTCCCTTCTCCCCGGGGTGACCGGATTCCCCAAGTTTTCTGAATAGTTCAGAAGCTGAGTCTCAGCTCATGGCCCCTGACTTCTCAGCGTAGCTCTTTCTGGGAGTCTGACCACTTTTTCTGTTGGGAACAGCAGTGTCACAGACCAGGTAAGTTAATTAAACAGTTTTATTTTGATCAGGGCTTTGGTCGAGGTTTTAGGGGGGACAAGAGGACACTGTATTTTGGTCTTGGATGTCATCTGAGCCTTTACATTTCCCTTTACAGGCTGTCATCTGTCTCTGAACTTTCAAATAAGAAATTTTAGCTTGTTACATTTATCAATGTTTTTAAAACTGTTTCTGTTCCATGAAAACCTTCCCAACCCCAAAGATATAAACCTAGTTTTTTGAGTTTTAATTTTTATTTTGATGTAGGGTGATTGTTTTCAAAGTTATTGGAGTATAATTGACAAAATTCGTATATATTCAAGGCCTGCAACTTGATGTTTTGATATGTGAAGAGACTTTTTAAAAATTTATGGAAATTTCACTGTTTAATCCTGTTTTTCACAAACCTTTAGGAGTTCCCTTGTACATATACATTCTGAAATGATTAGGACAATCAAACTAATATATCCGTCACCTTACATAGTTTTTTTTTTTTGTTTTTTTTTTTTTTTTTCAACAGGCAGAGTGGACAGTGAGAGAGAGAGAGAGACAGAGAGAAAGGTCTTCCTTTGCTGTTGGTTCACCCTCCAATGGCCGCTGTGGCCGGTGCACTGCGCTGATCCGATGGCAGGAGCCAGGTGCTTCTCCTGGTCTCCCATGTGGGTGCAGGGCCCAAGCACTTGGGCCATCCTCCTCTGCACTCCCTGGCCATAGCAGAGAGCTGGCCTGGAAGAGAAGCAACCGGGACAGAATCCGGCGACCCGACCGGGACTAGAACCCGGTGTGCCGGCGCTGCTAGGTGGAGGATTAGCCACCTTACATAGTTTTTGAAAGAAAACCTAATGCCCTAACAAGTTGTGAGTATCTAATCATATATTTATAACATTTTGGGCTGTACATTATCTACTAACTGTAAATGTTATTAGTCATTCAACTAACATCATCCATTTCCTTCACTCTCAGCACCTAGCAACCACTGTTCTCTTCTTAAGTTTGACTTTCTGAGATTCCATAAATAAGGGAGACTGTGTGGTATTTATCTTTCTGTGACATTTCAATCAGCCTAATGGTATATTCATACTTTTCAATCCAGATTGTGACAAAATGTCAGAATTTCCTTGTTAAGGTTGAATGTGACTCCATTGTGTGTCTGGCATTTTCTCTACTCATCTGTTGATAGACAGTGTTTATTTATATATCTTATTCGTGTGAATAATGCTCACATGAACATGGTTGTGCCGATGTATCTTTGAGATAGTAATTTCATTTCTTTAGATGCACATCCAATAGTGGGAATGCTTTACCATTTGTTAGCTCCATTTTTAATTTTGTTTGAGACCCCTCCATAGTGGATGTACTAATTTACATTTCTATAAACAATTTATATGTTCCCTTTTCTCCAATGCTGGTTCAATATTTATGTTTTTTACTTTTTTATAATAGCTATCTTTACATATGTGAGATCATAACCATGTGGTCTTGATTAGCAGTGCTGAGTCCCTTTTAAATGCCTGTTAGCTGCTTATGGAAAAACTGATCTGATCCTTTGCCCATTTTTTATTACAATATTTCCTTTTGAATTGTGTCTGTTCTTTATATTAATCCTTTACTCAGCTATGATTTGCCAGTATTTTCTCTCATGCCTTGCTTTCACTTTTCAGCTTTTCCTTTAGTATGCAGAACTTTTATTTTTTTGCAGTCCTACTTCCTTATTTTTGCTTTCGTCACCTGTACATTTGCAGTCATACCTAAATCATTATAAGTCTGGCAAAGCCACAGTTTTAGATGTTGGTGATTTGAATCAGTGGATGAGAATGTCCTCTCTCTCTCCTTCTCCCTCTTCCTCTCTCTCTCTCTCTGTTTCTCTGTGTGTCTCTTTTTCTTTGAAACTAATTAATTGAAAAATTCTTTAAAAACTTCATGGAGTAATTGGTACCAAATCAGAGCTAGATGATAGTGAGTTCCTTGTGTTACATAGCATTGTGGGTGACTATAGTCCACAGTAATCTATCCCATATTTTAGGAACAAATAGAGGAAAGGTGCTCCAAGGCCCTGATTTTGAAGTATAATGTCAGAGAAGGGAAAATGTTGTTTACTCCAATTTATTCAGTACACATTGTATGCATGAATTAAAATCTCTCACTGCAGTCCATAGGTATGTATAATTATTGTCAACAAAATAAACTCAAAACATCGTTCTTGGTGTATAACATTAAGGGGTGTTAAAATACTTAAATTAGTATCACAACTAAAATTCTGATCTTTGGAAAAAGTTTATTCATACAAACATAATCTAGGAATATGTGAATTGGCATTTTTTTAAAGATTTATTTTATTTATTTGAAAGAGTTACAAAGAGAGGTAGAGACAGCGTGAGAGGTCTTCCATCCGCTGGTTCACTCCTCAAATGGTCGCAATGGACTGAGCTGAGCCGATCCGAAGCCAGGAGCTTCTTCTGGGTCTCCCACATGAGTGCAGGGGCCCAAGGACTTGGGCCATTTTCTACTGCTTTCCCAGGCCATAGCAGAGAGCTGGATCAGGAGAGGAGCAGCGGGACTAGAACTGGTGCCCATATGGGATGC
The DNA here is from genome assembly GCF_964237555.1 of Oryctolagus cuniculus. Classification (NCBI taxonomy): domain Eukaryota; kingdom Metazoa; phylum Chordata; class Mammalia; order Lagomorpha; family Leporidae; genus Oryctolagus; species Oryctolagus cuniculus. Next base: position 144,003,383 of record NC_091439.1, read on the forward strand.
CGGCATTCAGGCCAGGGCTTTGACCCACTGTGCCACAGCACTGGCCCCATGAATTGGCATATTGTCATTCTAAGTGGAGTGATTAGGAGGCAGTATTTTACCTTACAATGGTAATTAGTACAACTTTTAAGTTGTTTCATATAAGAAAAATGAAGTATTTCTTTAAGAGTATATGGAATTAATTTTAATTAGGACAATATCACAAGAAATATGGAATTAAATTGCAGGTTAATTTTGTTGCAAAATTTTATTGAAAAACATGCATAGTTCTTTTATACTAAACAGTGTCCATGAATTGTAAGGCCTCTGCATTTATGGGTTTAAATATATTTCAACCAAAATGAACATATTTTAATTTCATGTTCCAGAAAATATGTGAAACCCCCTCATATTTCTTCATTTTATTTTCTTCCATGAGGCCCAAATTCAGTCTGCCCAGTCCTGTCCCATATTTTCAGTGAATATCTTATGCTTTGTGCTGTGTTGCAAGTTATGTAATCATAAGCACATTCTAATATAAACACATTTCCATTAATCCCAAATGCTTCATATTATCTATAGCACTCCTCATTAACCATCAGCCCCAGCACAGGCATTAATCTAAACCTATCTTCAGAGATTGACCTTTCCTGGACATGTCATAATGGGAAACAGGATGTTAGAGTATATAGGGATGGCTTTGAGCTTCTTCTCTTTCTTTGTCTTTTGAATTGCATTATTTTGTGATCTATCATTTCTTAATTAAATTTGATTGTCAGATTGTATAGCATTATAAAAGATATACTAAACATTGCTTTCTTTGCATATCAGCGTTTGGGATGCTTTCACATTTGGTTTCATAAATATTGCTTCAGTATTCATGTGCCTGTGGATTGTGTCTCTCTTAGTGGCATACCTGGCAGAGAAACTGCAGAAGTGATAAATAATCCCATGTAGAAATTGCTTGGAAACTGCCAAATTCTTTTCATAGTGGCTGCAATATTTTACTGGAAATGTATGAGGGTTCCCTGTTCTCCACATCCATGTCAACATTTATCTATAGTGAATCAGAGTCATTTGACTTAATATGAAGTGCTATTTCCCTGAGGTTTTGATTTACATTTCCACAATGATTTATATTAAGTATATTTTTTTAAAGATTTATTTATTTGAAAGACAGAGTTACAGAGAGAGGTAGAGACAGAGAGAGAGGTTCTCCATCCATTGGTTCACTCCCTAGATGGCTGCAACAGCTGGAACTGTGCTGATCCAAAGCCAGGAGCCAGGAGCTTCTTCTGGGTCTCCCACATGGATGCAGGGGCCCAAGGACTTGAGCCATCTTGCACTGCTATCCCAGGCCATAACAGAGAGCTGGATAGGAAGTAGAGCAGCCGGGACTAGAACTGGCACCCATATGGGATGCTGGCACTTCAGGCCAGGGCTTTAACCTGCTGTACCACAGCACTGGCCCCAGAAGCATATACTTGTGCAGTATTAAAATTTCTTACTGAAATCAATGCTTCATTTAAAAATTGTATGGGTTCTTTTGTAATTTTTTAGTATAAAATTCAAGTTTTGTGGGGCCAGTGCCATGGCTCACTTGGTTAATCCTCCACCTGTGGCACTGGCATCCCATATGAGTGCCAGGTTTTAATCCCAGTTGCTCCTCTTCCAGTCCAGCTCTCTGCTGTGGCCTGGGAAGGCAGTGGAGGATGGCCCAAGAGCTTGGACCCTGCACCCACATGGGAGGCCTGGAGAAAGCACCTCTCTCCTGGATTCGGATCGGCATAGCTCTGGCCGTAGTAGCCATTTGGGGGCAGAACCAACATAAAGAAGACCCTTTTCTCTGTCTCTCTCTCTCTCTCTCTCACTGTCTAACTCTATCTGTCAAATATTTTTTTTAAAAAATCAAGGGTTTTTTTCTTAAATTTCTTGTATTTTCACTCTTTGATGCTACCTTGAATGTTATTGTTAATTATATTTTTAGAATGTTCATCGCTGTTAAACAGAAATATAATTGATACTTATATCTTTATATTCTGCAAAAATACTGAATTTTACTGTATTTTTGGAGTGGGATTTTAGTGACTTCCTCAGACTATATGTTACATACAAGACTATGTGTTCAATATTACAAGTCAACTTTGCTCTTTTGTTTGCAATCTGGAGTTTTATTCTTTTGCTTTGTTCATTTTTTTAGTAGAATCATCCACTACACTGTTGAATAGAAGTGTTAAAAGTAGCAGTCTTATTCCCATTTTATAAGAGTTTATTGTAAATTTCCCCTAGGTGCCCTTCCTCTGGTGGAAATTTGCCTCAGTAAACAGTTTATTTAGGGTTTTAATCAAAAATTGAATTTAGTCAATTTTTTTCTTTATTGATGAGGTTATCAAATCTTGATTTTCTGATTATTACATTAAATATTTACACTTAATATTTTTATTTTTTAATTTGAGAGGCAGAGAGAGCTAGAACTCCTGTCTTCTGGTTCACTCTGCATAGGTCTGCAATGACAGGTCTGGACTGGAAACAAAATCCTGGCCTCCAATGAAGGTGACAGGGTCCCAGTTACATGTTCCATCCCCACAGCCTCCCATATTTTCCATTGGCAGGAAGCTGGTTTCAGAAGCCAGAGGTGAGAGTTGAACATAAACACTGTAGTATGCAATGCAAATATCTTACCCAGACTCTCAACTGAGACCAAATCTGTGCCTGTATGTCTGGTTTTGTTCAAATATCACACTGTTTAGATTACATTTGCTTTTGAATTAAGAGAATGTGAGCCTTTAACTTTGATCTTATGTTCAAGAATATTTGGGTATTTAAATGCTTTGACATTCCATATTAATTTTCTGTATAGTTTTTTAAATTTTTGACTAAAAATAACTATTGGGATATTATGAAGAATGATTTGAATCTATAGATCACTAGGAACATTGATTTATTATATATCTATATTATAATCCATGAACAGAGTATATATATATACATTTATTTGTGTGATCTTTAATTCATTTCAGTAATCTTTTATAGTTTTCAATGTTTAGGTGTTTTATTTCCTTGGTTATGTTTATTCCTAAGTATTTTATTACCTTTGATGCTTTTGAAATTTAATTGTTCTCGGCCGGTGCAGTGGCTCAATAGGCTAATCCTCCGCCTTGCAGCAACAGCACACCAGGTTCTAATCCCGGTTGGGGTGCCGGATTCTGTCCCTGTTGCCCCTCTTTCAGGCCAGCTCTCCGCTGTGGCCCAGGAGTGCAGTGGAGGATGGCCCAAGTGCTTGGGCCCTGCACCCCATGGGAGACCAGGAAAAGCACCTGGCTCCTGGCTTCGGATCAGCGCGGTGCGCTGGCCACAGTGTGCCAGCCACAGCAGCCATTGGAGGGTGAACCAACGGCAAAGGAAGCCCTTTCTCTCTGTCTCTCTCTCACTGTCCACTCTGCCTGTCAAAAAAAAAAAAAAAAAGAAAAAAGAAAGAAAGAAAGAAATTGAATTGTTCTCTTGATTGCTTTAATTTATTTATTTTTAATTTTTTATTTATATAAGGTGAACAAATTTCATATGTGCCTTATATTCAGATTTAGGAACAAAGTGATAGTTCCTACCCTACCCTCTCTCCTGGTCAGGCTCCCAACCTTCTTCCCTCCATTATGATTTTACTTTTAATTTTTACAAGACATACTTTCAGTTTATGTTATAATCATGTTTGACCCTCCACAAAGTGAAAGATTCAAGAAATAGAAAGTAGAAGAAAACCACTGTTCCTCGAGAGTAAAGAAAATGTTACAAACAATAATCTCAAAATGCAAATTTTGCTCCTACACATTACATCTTTTATACTCTGTATATTAGTAACATATATCAAGGAAAACATACAATATTTGTATTTTTTGATACTCACTTATTTCACCAAGCATGATAGATTCCAGTTGCATCCATTTTATTGCAAAAGACAGAATTTCATACTTTTTTGTGGCTGAGTAGTATTCCATAGTGCATAGATACCATATTTTTTATCCAGTCATTACTTGATTGGCATCTGGGTTGATTCCATATCTTAGTTATTATGAATTGAGCTGTAATAAACATGGGCATACAGGTAGCTTTAATATGCCAATTTAACTTCTTTTGGGTACATTCACAGTGTGGGATGGCTAGGTCATGTTGTAGATATACTGTCAGATTTCAGAGGAATCGCTATACTGCCTCTAGTAATGGTTGCACTAGTTTACATTCCCACCAAAAGTGTACTAGGGAACTTTTCCTGTACATCCTCACTAGCAGTTATTGCTTCATATTTTTTTGTATGAGAGCCATTCTAACTCTGGTAAGGTGTACCCTCATTGTGGTTTGTATTTGCATTTCCTGGCCAACAGCCAGGAGCTTCTTCTGGGTCTCCCACATGGGTGCAGGGGCCCAAGGACTTGTGCCATTTCTTCTGTTATCCCAGGCCATAGCAGAGAGCTGGATCAGAAGTGGAGCAGCCAGGACTTGAACTGGCACTCATACGGGATGCCAACACTTCAAGTCAGAGCTTTAACCTGCTGCGCCACAGATCGGTGCAGCTTCGGCCATTGCAGCCATCTGGGGAGTGATCCATCAGATGGAAGATCTCTCTGTTTCTACCTCTCTCTAACTTTCTCTTTCAAATATATAAAATAAAGCTTAAAAAAAGAATAACTAAAAAAAGTATGGTTATCTCAATAGATGCAGGAACCATTTGATAAAATACAATACTCTCTCAGGATGAATAAATAAACAGTTTTCATTCTTCTATTTGTTATTGTGATGTGTCACATTTGCTAATTTGCATATGTTAACCATTCCTGCATACCAGGGATACCACTTGGTCCAAGTGAACAATCATATTTTGTTCATCTGTGATACTGGTTTATACTTCTCTTTGTTGTATGTTTTTCTGGTTTTCGAATTAAGGTTATGCTGGTCTCATAGAAGCAGTATGGGAGAATTTCCTCCATCTCAGTTTTTTTAAATAGATTGAGAGGAATTGGAATTCATTTTTCTGTAAAAGTTTGGTAGAACTCAGCATGTAACCATCCAGTCTTGGGCTTTTTCTATGTGTGGAGGGTCTTTATTTCTTATTCAGTCTCCATCTCGGTTATTGTTTTGTTTAGGTTTTCAGTGTCTTCATGCATCAATGTTTGGTAGTTTGTGCTTGTCTAGGAATCAATCCATTTCTTCTAAATTTCCCTATTTTTTGGAATATAGCTTTTTTCATAATTTCTGATGAATTTTATTTCTGTAGTATCTAACATTTCCTTTTTTATTTCTGAATTTATTAATATGTGTCTTCTCCACTCTTTTTTTTTTAATTAGTTAGGCCTGTGGTGTATCAATTCTAATTTTTTTCAAAAATAATTGCTCTTCAGTTCACTGATCTTTTGTTTCTTTTTTGTTTCAATTTTATTTCTTCTTTAATTTTAAGAATTTCTCGCTGGCACCGCGGCTCACTAGGCTAATCCTCTGCCTTGCGGCACCGGCACACCGGGTTCTAGTCCCGGTCAGGGCGCTGGATTCGGTCCCTGTTGCCCCTCTTCCAGGCCAGCTCTCTGCTGTGGCCCGGGAGTACAGTGGAGGATGGCCCAAGTGATTTTTTCTATGACCCACAGTTCATTCAGGAGCAGGCTGTTCAGACTCCATGTGCTTGCATGCTTTCTAGAGTTTTTTATGTTCTTAATTTTCAGATTCATTCCATTGTGGTCAGAAAAGATACATGGTATGATTTCATTTTCTTTTAATTTGCTGAGATTTGCTTTATGGCCTAACATATGATCTGTCCTAGAAGGAGTTCCATGCACTGGTGATAAGAATGTGTATTCTGCAACTATGGGATGAAATGTTCTGTATATGTCAATTCTGTCATTTTGGTCCATAGTGTAGATTAGTTGTCTTCTTTGAGTTTTCTTTGTCTAGTTGTCCTGTGTATTGATGAAACTGTGATATTGCTGTCACACATTACTATTGGATTGAAGTCAATGTCTCTGTTAAGATCCATTAACCTTTGTTTTAAATAATCAGGCACTGGGGCTGGAACTGTGGCAAAGCAGGTTAAGCATTCCATATGGGCACTGCTTTGAGACCTCACTGTTCCACTTCTGTTCCAGCTCTCTGCTGTGGCCTGGAAAAGCAGTAGGTGGCCAAAGTCCTTGAGCCCCTGCATCTGAAAAGTTAAAATTTTATATGTGTGGGTGTAAAAAGTTAAGCTTAAGCTTACAGGTTTAAACCTTCCTGGTACAGCTGTAAAAATAAGACAGAGTGAAGTAGCACCTTGACAGTAGGGACTCCATTTTGGAGCACTTGAGACTCCATTCTGAGAAAGCACCCCCCAACCGTGAGACTCTGGTCTGAAACTATGATCTCAAATAGTCGGACAATAGCAGCGCACTACATCACTCTTGGCAGAGCACAAAAACCCCCTAGCATGATTGCTCAAGCTTAAAAGTAGAAAGGTTGCACCTGGGTTACCTGGGCTAATAATAAAGATGTGATTTGTCTGTGTCTTACATTAATGTCAAGTCCTAATTGCTAATTGTAATATTGTAACTGGTATTGTCAAGATTATGATAAATAATTTCACTTAGGTTTTAGGTTATGTTGACCCCAGTAACCATATACTCTCTTTTGATTTTATGTACTCTCTTTTGATTTTAACAACTGTGTATAGCAACCGTGCATAGCAACCATGTATTCCCCCCCTCCCGGTTTTGCAGTTTTTGCCTTTATAAACCCTAACCTGTCGCTCCCCCTCTTCGTGGAGGAACGACACAGGACCCTGCGCTGTTCTTTTGTCTGCTCGGCCCTCCCCGGGTTTGCTGCTGGTTCTTCCTGGGTTGGCTACTATCCCTTCCACCTCCGTGGAAGGGCAGTTCCCCCTAGCCACTTTCCCCACTTCCACGGGGGAGCGGCACACCGCCGGCCGGCTCTCTCGGGGGCTGCACAGGTGTTCCCCTTAGATGTTCCTGGTGCATGTTGTCTCTCTCCTCCTTTATAGTCCTCTTCCACCAATCCCAACTCTGCTACCCACATGCCGAGTACGCTGCTCTCCTCCAATCAGGAGCAGGTCCTACAGTTTATTGGTTGAACTGGAGGCAGCTGCGTAGAAGCTGTTTCTCCCTTCTCAGCACCATATTGTGGGAGAGCAGATGCATAGAATAAGTCTTAATTCCAGTAACTTAGTCTAGTCCGGGTTGCTCCCCACAGATCCCCCTTTCTTTTTATTTTTTGGCGTTGATACGCGCCTGTCTTCGGTGTCCCACAGCACACACTCTGCTCTGCTTGCTAGAGTTGCCCACAGGTGCTTACAAGCCCTACCAATCAGGCAAACCGAATCCAAGCCTTCTCATTGCCGTATTGTGGGGAGACTTATTGATGTTAATTCATGCCTGTCTTCGGTGACCTGCGGCGCATAAGCTGCTAGCCGCCCGTAGGTGCTCACCACCTCCCTAATCAGGCAGACCGAATCCAAGCTCTCTTATTGCCATGTTGTGGGGAGGCCTTATTTTTCTCTATTTCTTTATCTCCGGGCATTCCTATTTCTCCTATTTTACTTCTTTCTGCCAGCATTCCTATTTCTCTCATTTTACTTCTAAACTTCCCGCGGCTTCCTGGCGCCCGCCCCGAGGCTGCTTCTCGGCGGCTTCCCGGCTCTGAGCCGCTTCAGCCCGCGCTTCTCTCATCTGCACGGCTTCCCGGCTTCGCGTGCCTGTACCACGGCCTCGCACTACCCCACGTTCCCTATCTATTCACGCCCCGTGCTCTCTCTGCACGCGGCAGCTTCCACGGGTCACACAGCACAGCTTACGTTTCCGCCACCACCGGTATTCAATCTAAGTTCCCCGGGCTAACCTGGCGAATTCAACCTAGCTTACGCGTCTCCGCCTTATGGTTTGACTTCCCGTCTTTTGCTCCCCGGGCTAATCTAACGGATTCCAACCTGGCCCACATTTCCGCCTCTGGTTTAACTTTTCGCCTTTTGCTCCCTGGGCTGACTTAAAGAATTCCAAGCTGGCTTACGTTTCCGCCTCAGCCTGCCCCCGCAACTTCATCCTCCCTAACATATTTTTCTCTACCCGGTATGTTTCCCTAAGTTTTCTTCCAACAATATTCCTCCCTCATTTCTCCTGGCTTCTCCCCATAGTCCGTATCCGAGTCTGTTTGTTCTAGCTTTCACTTTCGCTTTCGACCTTAGAGATTTCTCCCAGCTTCCCCCCGTAGTCCATATCTGAGTCTATGCCTAGGCTTTTGATAGCTTCTTCCGGCACCTTTTCCGTCCGGCTTTCCCCTAGGCTCTTTGCTAGTCTCTCTCTCCAGTATTTTCCCACTTCTTCCCGTTTCTTCCCTCCTAGGTTTCCTATCCCTCCTAGGTTTCCGATCCAAGTCACGGCACCATTATGTCGCTCCCCCTCTTTTTGGAGGAACGACACAGGACCCTGTGCTGTTCTTTTGTCTGCTCGGCCCTCCCCGGGTTTGCTGCTGGTTCTTCCTGGGTTGGCTACCAACCCTTCCACCTCCGTGGAAGGGCAGTTCCCCCTGGCCACTTTCCCCACTTCCGCAGGGGAGCGGCACACCGCCGGCCGGCTCTCTTGGGGGCTGCACAGGTGTTCCCCTTAGATGTTCCTGGTGCATGTTGTCTCTCTCCTCCTTTATAGTCCTCTTCCACCAATCCCAACTCTGCTACCCACATGCCGAGTACGCTGCTCTCCTCCAATCAGGAGCAGGTCCTACAGTTTATTGGTTGAACTGGAGGCAGCTGCGTAGAAGCTGTTTCTCCCTTCTCAGCGCCATATTGTGGGAGAGCAGATGAATAGAATAAGTCTTAATTCCAGTAACTTAGTCTAGTCCGGGTTGCTCCCCACACTAACCTTGGGTTATTTGGGGCTGCTCTGTTCATGTATGATCAGACAGCCCCAGCATGCTGGGTAATCAATAAATCTTTAACCCTTTGCTAGTTGCATGAGAGAAAAGTCTCTTGGAGTCGTTCCTCGGGCGGTGGGCTTTTTCAGACTCTAACACATCCATGTGGGAGACCCAGAAGAAGCTTCCGCCTCCTGGCTTCTGATTGGCTCAGCTCTGGCCATTGGCCATTTGAAGAGTGAACCAGCAAATGAAAGACCTCTCTCTCTCTCTCTCTCTCTCTCTATCTCTGTAGCTCTGCTTTTCAAATAAATAAATGAATCATAAAAAAATGAAAAGCAATCATGCACCTGGCATTGGGTACATATACATTTACCATAGTTTCATCTTTCTGTTGGATTGATCCCTTCATTAATACAATATGCCTTTCTTTGTCTTGTTTAATAGTTTTTTCTTTAAATTCTGTTTTGCATGATATTATCATGGCTAATATTTCTCTTTTTTACTTTTTGTTATCATGGAATATCATTTTCCATCCTTTAACTTTCGAAGTCTGTCTGTATCTTTGTAGCAGAGATGTGTTTATTACAGGCAGTAAAAAATGGATCTTGTGTTTTAATACATTCAGCTAGTCTGTATTTTTTTTTTTTTAGATTTATCCACCCATTTGAAAGTCAGAGTTACACAGAGAGAAGGAGAGGCAGAGAGAGAGAGAGAGAGAGAGAGAGAGAGAGAGAGGTCTTCCATCTGCTGGTTCACTCTCCAATTGGCCACAATGGCTGGAGCTGTGCCAATCCAAACCCAGGGGCCAGGAGCTTCTTCAGGTCTTCCTCATGAGGACAGGGGCCCAAGGACTTGGGCCATCTTCTACTGCTTTCTCAGGCCATAGCAGAGAGCTGGATTGGAAGTGGAGCAGCTGGGACTTGAACCAGTGCCCATATGGGATGTCAGCACTGCAGGCAGCAGTTTTACCTACTACACCACAGTGCCAGCCTCTTGATTTATTTTATTGTTTTTCTTTTGGGAACTTCATGGCTTTAAGATTGAGTTAATCTTACTCCTTATTGTGATGCATGCTCACCATTTATCTAGACTGTATATTTAATTACTAACAGTTTTCATTGGGCATAACTAGTTTACAAAAGTCTCACACACTAACATGGCATGCAAGAAGTTGTAGCTCATAATGATTATTAATACAGGACTGAGTTTCACCTGAATATCAAATGAAGCTAAGTTGGTTTCTCCAGACTCCTTCACTCTGTATTTTGCTGTCACTTGCTGCTATTCAGGGGTATTAGATTGTGGGCTGTATATTCCTGCTATTTTTCTGTGCAAGGGTATAGGAGTCAGCCCTGAATCATGAGAACATTACTCTTTATCTCTAAATGGATTTAAGCAAGCAACACTCACTCAGGCTGTGTGCTTCAGTGTGGAACTATATAATAACAGATGCATAATAATTGTATATAATATTTCTTTTTAAAAAAACATTTATTTGAAAGTCAAATTTACACTGAAAGAGGAGAGAAAGAGAAAGAGAGAGAGAGAGAGGTCTTCCATCCACTGGTTCACTCCCCAATTGGCCACAATGAACCAGAGCTGCACCAATCTGAACCCAGGAGCCAGGAGCTTCTTCCAGGTCTCCCATGTGGGTACAGTGGCCCAAGGACTTGGACCATCTTCCACTGCTTTCCCAGGCCACAGCAAAGAGCTGGATCAGAAGTGGAGCAGCTGGGTCTCAAATCAGTGCCCATATGGGATGCTGGCACTGCAGGCGGTGGCTTTACTCGCTATGCCACAGTGCCAGCCCCTATATTTTATAAGTTATTTCAAAAGGTCCATGGGCAATACACATTATCATTTAATTTTATAACCATGAAATTTTTAGTGCTTTTATATAAAGCTTAAAGAACTAAAAATCATTAGTATTATAGAATGTATGTATGTTAATTCCACAGAAGAGAAAAATCTACCCAACCTGGATCTCCATATCTGTTCAAACTGATGTACTAAGATTTTAAATTGGTATAATGATTGAAAATGTTAGAGATTCCCAAAACAAATGTACCTATTATTAATCTATTTGATTGTAAGTAGAATATGCAACTTATTTTGTATTATTTTTAAAATAACTGAGGGCCAGCACTGTGGAAATAGTAGGTAAAGCCAGAAACTATGGTGCTGGCATTCCATATGGCCACCAGTTCAAGTCCCATATGGTCCAAGTATTTGGGGTCCTGCACCTATGTGGGCAACCCAGAAGGAGCTCCTGGCTTCTGGATTTGGATCAGCCCAGCCCTGGCCATTGTGGCCATTTGGGATGTGAACCAACAAATGGAAGCTCTTTCACCTCTCTCTCTCCATTTCTGTGTCCCTCTCTATATTTCTCTATATCTCTGTCTCTATAGCTGTCTCTATAATTCAAATTTTAAATTTTAAAAATCTCTGTAAAATGGGTATAAATATTTTCGGCTATTTCTTACAATACAGAAGAATAAAGTACCTTTGAAGAAACATTAAAGAATTCATTTTAGCATTAGATAAAATCACCTATTTTTTCTCTTTTTAAAGATATATTGTACTCATTTGAAAGGCAGATTTGTAAGGATGGAGAAACAGAGTCAGAGACTTTCCATCTGCTGCTTCACTCCCCAGATGGCTGCAATGGCCAGAGCTGGGTAAAACCAAAGCCAGGAGAAAGAAGCTTCATCCTGGCCTTCCATGTGGATGGTGGGGACCCAATCATGTGGGTCATTTCAGCCACTTTCCCAGGCCATTGGCTGGGAGCTAGATAGGAAGTGGAGCATCAGGACCTGAACAGGTACCCATATGAGATGCCAGCATTGCAGATAGGACATAACCTCCTCAGCCATATTGATGAGCTCCTAAAATCACCTATTTCTAAAGAGTTTATTTTCATTTATATTCTTTTTATAAAAGACTTATTTGCTTATTTGAAAGTCAAAGTTACAGAAAAGAGGGAAAGATCTTCCATCATCTGGTTCACTCCCTAAATGGCTACAAAGGCAGGGGTTGGGTTAGGTCAAAGCCGGGAGCTTCTTCCAGGCCTCCCATGTGGATGAAGGAGCCCAAGCACTTGGCCAATTCTCTGATGTTTCCCCAGGCCATTATCAGGGAGCTGGATCAGAAGTGTAGCAGCCAGAACTTGAAATGGCACCCATATAGGATTTCATTCTCACAAATGTTGGCTTAAATGCTAGCCCCTCCTTGGCCAGCACCATGGCTCAATAAGCTAGTCCTCTGCCTGTGGCACTAGTCCTCCATCTGTGGGTTCCAGTCCTGTTCAGGGAGCCAGATTCTGCCCCGGTTGCCCCTCTTCCTGTCCAGCTCTCTGCTGTGGCCCGGGAGTGCAGTGGAGAAGGCCCAAGTCCTTGGGCCCTGCACCCACATGGGAGACCAGGAGAAGCACCTGGCTCCTGGCTTCGGATCAGCACAGTGCACTGGCTGCAGCGGCCATTGGGCGATGAACTAACGGCAAAGGAAGCCCTTTCTCTCTGTCTCTCTCTCTCACTGTCCACTCTGCCTGTCCAAAAAAAAAAAAAAAAAAAAAAAAGCCAGCCCCTCCTTATATTCTTTATGTAATTACTTTTAAAAGTCTCCTTCTAAATAAACAAAAGATATCTCTATTATTTATCAAGATCATTGTGCAATTTACTAATTGTCTCTATTTACAAGTCAAGCTAACACCAGGATTTGTTAGAAGACCTAAATGGGGAGCAGTGCTATGAGGCAAGAGGTTAAAGCCCTAGCCTGCAGCACTGGCATCCCTTATGGGCACCAGTTTGAGTCTTGGCTGCTCCTCTTCTGATCCAGCTCTCTGCTATGGCCTGGGAAAGCAGTGGAAGATGGCCCAAGTCTTTGGACCCCTGCACTCATATGGGACACCTGGAAGAAGCTCCTGGCTCCTGGCTCGGATCAGCTCAGCTCTGGCCATTGCAGTCACTGGGGAGAGAACCAGTGGAAAGGAAGACATCTTCACTCTCTTTCTCTCTCCCTCTCTCGCTCTCGCTCTCACTCTCTCACTCTTGCTCTCGCTCTCGCTTTCACTCTCGCTCTCACTCTACCTCTCTCTGTAACTCTGTCTTTCAAGTAAAGAAAATACATCTTTAAAAAAAGAAATTTAATGAGTCATACCCCTTAGGCACAAACTCAGCTAAATCTACAGTGTCTGTAATCTGTCCATAGTAAAACTCAAGTCTGGTACCTATCTGTCTTCAGGTAGACATTACTGTGTCCTTCCTTTAAGAATCAAGAACAGGGGCCAGCATTTTGGTGTGGATTAAGCAGCTGCTCACAATGCTGGCATCCCAGATGAACTCAGGTTCAAGTCCCAGTTCTGATCCAGTTCACTACTAATGTGCCTAGGAAAGCAGCAGAACATTGCTGAAGTACTTGGGCACCTCCCACCTATATGGAAGAACCAGTTGGAGTTCCATGCTCCTGGTTTTTGCCTGGCCCAATCCCAGCAATGGTAGTCATTTGGGGAGTGAACCAGCAGGTGGAAGATCTCTCTCTCTCTTTCCCTATCTCCCCCTTTCCCTCCTCTGTATGTCTGACTTTCAGATAAGTAAATAAATAAATCTTTTTTAAAAAAAGAAACCAAGAAAGCAGAATAGATTCAAGAAAAAAATGAAACAATTATTTTTAATAGAGTCCAGAACAGACTATAAATGTGCTACTACTCTACATTTGTCACTATGATGTGCTGAATAAAAAATAATTAATGTATATTATCATGTACTTATTTGGATGATTGATTACTGGTAATTAATATTTAATTTTAAAGAAAAAAATTTCAAGTGACAATATTCATTGCAAGGTGTCCGGCACATAACAAATCTTCCCAGGCAGATGAATCAATTAATTCACAGGCTTTTATTGGGGTTCCGCTCCCAGGCGAGGTTCCCCGGTCCCAACAGAGCAACAGAGTGGGGGCTGGGGAAGTCTCACATCAGAGATTGGGAGGGCTCCTTTTATAGATTCAGGGCATGGGGGTTAAAGGTTGAGACGGGTCTGATCCTCATTGGTTGAACTTTAGGCACCCACGGGGACCTTGACAAGGACTTTTCTTCCCAAGAAGTACAGGTAGGGACTTCTCCATTCCCAGAAGTATAGGCCTTCCTTTCATGCAGATCCCAAAGCTACCATCCCGACCTTTTGATGATAGGAAAGGGGGCGAGTCTCTTTAGCTACTTCCTGCTGACTGGAGACATCATCTACAGGGGCCCACTGTGGGTATCTTGGGGCTCCACAGGGACAGGCATGTATGAATGAAGAAGCATCTGGTTGACTGCCTGGTTGCTGAAGGCCTTGGTTCATTCCATTATCACCTGCTGTAAACACTTAAACAGACACTGTAGTATTCAAGTCAGGGTGAGAATAGCAACCAATAATCCTAAGAGTGGCATTAAGCAGGTAATGAAAGGATTTCATAGAGGAGAGGAAATGAGGGGGGTCTCTGGACCCTTGTGAGGATTGTTTGATGGACGTGGTTTAAATCTGATCCCAGCCGAGACCAGGAGAAAGGCCACTCAATTTTTGCAGGTAGAGGGGTTTGTCTGTAGAGAAATTCTGAATAATCATAAATGATAAAAGTATAAAACAATTAGCCTAACAGACTGAGAAACCAGCAAGCAGAATACACCTGGTAATTTCGTCAATTAAAAAAGAATAAATGTTGTTACCATTTATGGAAATGCTTTTGTAAAATTTCCTAACCAGGAGGCTGATACGGGAGGACTGTTGGCTCAGGGAATTTGGGTGCTCCTCTAGCTTCCATTTGTACCGTAACTTGGATCCTTAGCTAATCCTGCTTAGTGTTGATTTCCAGCCACCGCTTTACCCAGGAAACTTGGAAGTAAAGCTACTTTGAATTCCTTCTCTCAGCTCTCTTAGGTCTATAGGGGTGGGGAATGTATGGAATGCAGGCCATAGAAAACCTGCTAAATCACTAGTCTGGCTCTGCCAAGGTAACTGCAGGTGGGACTCAAAATACAGTAAGTAGATCACAGGCTAATATTTAAAATTATAATTTTGTATGGCCTATGAGCAGAACCCCAATAAAAGCCTGTGAATTAATTGATTCGTCTGCCTGGGAAGATGTTATGCACCAGACACCTTGCAGATGGTGCTGAAACCTGGGAGCTTGTCGCTCCCCCTCTTCATGGAGGAACGACACTAAACCCTGCCTAGGCTTCCTATCCAAGTCACGGCACCATTATGTCGCTCCCCCTCTTCGTGGAGGAACGACACAGGACCCTTGCGCTGTTCTTTCTGTCTGCTCGGCCCTCCCTGGGTTTGCTGCTGGTTCTTCCCGGGTTGGCTACCGACCCTTCCACCTCTGTGGAAGGGCGGTTCCCCCTAGCCACTTTCCCCACTTCCGCGGGGGAGCGGCACACCGCCGGCCGGCTCTCTTGGGGGCTGCACAGGTGTTCCTTCAGATAGATGTTCCCCTTAGATGTTCCCGGTGCATGTTGTCTCTCTCCTCCTTTATAGTCCTCTTCTACCAATCCCAACTCTGCTACCCACACACCAAGTACGCTGCTCTCCTCCAATCAGGAGCAGGTCCTACAGTTTATTGGTTGAACTGGAGGCAGCTGCGTAGAAGCTGTTTCTCCCTTCTCAGCGCCATATTGTGGGAGAGCAGATGCATAGACTAAGTCTTAATTCCAGTAACTTAGTCTAGTCCGAGTTGCTCCCAGTTGCTCCCCACAGGAGCTGAGGGTTTGTGCCTCCCCTTTCTGTGTTCTAGGCCCCCTCATTCCTTGAACCTGTCTTGTGCCCCGGGACTATGGACCATGCTCGACCAACTGTAAATAACTCCTCCCTTGCTCTCCCTCCCTCCTCTGGGTTGGCCCAGTCTCTGTGATCTCTAGCTAGCTCTCAGTCCGGACAGAGACCTCCAAATCATGTGCACATGGGCTCTGTTCTCTGCTGTTTAGCCTCCCCATGTCTGTGGAGATGTCCCGCTACTGGCGTGGCCCCATAGAGGACTGACCTCTAATCCATCTACTGAAGTCTGGGACAGGGGATGCCTTGACTGAATTTCAGTAGATCCGGGCTATCGGGGAGACCATGGGATCTGGCCAATCCCAAGGGTGGGACTCAAAATGCCCCCTGGCCTGCCTGCTAAAGAACTTGAAGAAACTGAGACTGGCCCAGGACCTATGGAGTAAACGCCTAATCTTCTACTCCACCCAGGCATGGCCTAATAACCTTGAGAATTTCTGTCTCAGGGAGAGAAAGTGGTCAGAGGTCCCGTATGTCCAGGCTTTCTGAGACCTCCGTTCCCAGGCGAGGTTCCCCAGTCTGAAGCACAACTTCCCCGGCCCCCGCTCTGTTGCTCTGTTGGGACTGGGGAACCTTGCCCAGGAGCGGAACCCCAATAAAAGCCTGTGAATTAATTGATTCATCTGCCTGGGAAGATTTGTTATGCACAGGACACCTTGCATTCATCAGTAGAAAAAAGTTGAAGCAAAGCACTCTCTTAATCTCACAAAGTCATGTGGCTAGGAGAAGGCATATCTGATTTTTTCTAATCAGCCTTCCTAAAATTTACAAATATTTTTCTGGCAACAGTGAATTTGGCTCATCATAGAAAGTTCTTTGAAGGCTCTTGTTAAACTTGTTCCTCTTTGAAAAAGTAAATTTTACTGCACGATACTGCAAGAGGTAAATTTTTGATGTGTAGGAAATTTGAAAACCAATTATGCTTAGTCTCTAATTTCTGATTTACTTATAGAACAGAAATTACACAGACAAATTTCACTTTGTCTAATTTTTTAAAAATAGTTATTTATTTGACAAGCAGGCACAGACAGACAAGGGGAAAGACCGAGAGAGAGGTCTTCCATTTGCTAGTTCACTCCCCAAATGGACACAATGGCCAGAGCTGGACCAACTCAAAGCCAGGAGCTTCTTCACACATGGGTGCAGGGGTCCAAGCACTTGCACCGTCTTCTACAGGGGTTGGGGGGAGGGGTACAGTTCAACTAGGCTGTGGCTGGTGGGGGAAGTGAGGGTTGAGTCTTGGGCTAAGGTCTGGTGGTGCTCACAGGGGCCTAGCTATCCTAAGAGCCAGGGCTGCTGTTACCTTCTTGCTGACCCAACCACACAAGATTAGAGATCCTCCCTCCACTGTCTGTGATCCTGCTGGGATCTTAGGACCTGGAGCTTCCAATAACCTCCTTCACAAGGGATGCAATTCACTCACAATTTACTGAATGTGGAGCTTTTCATCCTCCTCATGTTGTTGGCTTAATTGTCTTTTAGGTTTTTCATTTTGGTTTTTTAATGAGGGTACGAGAAGCAGCTCCCCAGGGGCCAGCAGATCCCTCCACTCTCCCTTCACAGGCAGCAGGGAAACCCCTGCTGTGCCATTAGCAAGTGCTGAAACCCCCTGTGTGTTCAAACAAAGCTGGCCCTTTGAGCCTCAACCTGCAGGACTCAACTGGGGCCCAGGAATGGCAGGCGGAGGATGGGAAGGCGCGCCTCCTGACTTATTCCTCAGGATCCTAACTCCCCAAGCCATACCCGTCCCCCCAGACTGACTCCCCATGGCCGACCAAATGGGGCAAATGGATGGATCTCCTGGACTTCAGGACCTGGTAAATCGCCCTGGGGCACTCAGTACTCAGGCCCGCCTTTGTGTGGAAGGGGGATTCTGTTGCCCCTCTACCAGGGACCTGCCTGGTGTCTGCAATGGAAAAGAGCGTGTGTGTGGTGTAAATGTGTTTGTGGCTCCACGGCCCTGCAGCTACAGAGTCTAAATGGGCCGTAACCTGCAGCTTCGTGTTCACCAGGCAGGCGAAGCAATCTCACTCCGGATCAGTGCCTGTTCCGGAGGTCTTTATCTCTTGTTTTGTACAACCAAGGGGGACACATTATGGGAAAATTCCATTCAGAACCAACTGTTCTAAACTGTATAATAAAAACTTTAAAAATGTTGTCTTAATTTAAAAGTTCTTAACAGGTTATTCCAAAATATAAATGGGTTTTTATCAGCTCTTTTCTGTGCTGCTGTCCCTGACTTAGCTGATAAGAGTTTCATTTGTCTTGAAGGTTTCATGTTTTTCTATTTGTAGTACTGAGACTACGTTGTTTACCTGTTTTTAATGTTTGAGTGGTTACCCAACTGATCAAAAATGTACTAATTTTGGCTAAATGGTTTGACTCTGACAGCTTAAATTCTAAATCGAGTCTTCCAACTTTGGGCTTCCAGTCAGATCCCTGAAACTCTCAAAGGATGAGACTCTGAATTTGTTAAAGTAACAGCTGCTTGAGTCAATTCAGATTATGTGAAATGTATTAAAATGTTATAAATGGTGTCAGACCTATGCTGTATTCATGTTTTTACTTTCCAGCTAAAATGGTCTTATAAAAATAAGAGTAAATTCTGTGTATACAAGCCTTTATGTTGTTAACTAAAATAAGCCAATGCAGATTGGTTCAGAAATTTGAGGTAATGCAAATACCCTTCGGTTTGCTCAGTGGCTTGCTTGCTCAGTTTTACATGTCTTTGATGTGCTTTAAACTTGTTTCTTTTAATGATAAAGATCTTTTCAAAGTTGTAACCATGCACTAGTGACCATGTTTGCTGCTCAGGAGGTGTTGTCCTTATATTACTTAAAAGCATGGAAATATAATTTTGACTTCTATTTCAGATACTGGTATGGTATTCATGAATAACTGTGTCTTAAGTCATCTAGGCATCAGTACTAAGTAAAACTTGAGAGAGTGTACTATGTGTACTTTTAACATCTCAAATTCGATAAGAGAGACTGAGTTTGTTAGCATGTATTCTCATAGGTTGTTCACACATGACAATTCAAGGCTATATAAAAGTAACTACGGGTGTAAAGTTTCCAAAGGTGTAAACAAGTCATAAAAAGTTTTAAAATGTTTAAAAATGGTCTAAATCATAAATCTTAAAATCTGTTTTCACAAAAACTGTAATGTCTATTTTAACAGTGTCTGCTTAATCGGCTACCCTGCCATTTCTAAAATTAGGTCCTGTAAGCTCTTTTTGACTCTGTTAAATTATTCTGAGTTATGTGATAATTTT
The DNA here is from genome assembly GCF_964237555.1 of Oryctolagus cuniculus. Taxonomy (NCBI): domain Eukaryota; kingdom Metazoa; phylum Chordata; class Mammalia; order Lagomorpha; family Leporidae; genus Oryctolagus; species Oryctolagus cuniculus. The sequence goes on from NC_091439.1 coordinate 144,022,323, forward strand.
ATGTACTAACTCTAATGTTCAGGGTTTTTATTTCTGGCTTACTCGACAACAAGAGGGATAAAATTCACGTTCTGGCTAAGTAATTTATTGTGTAACAACCAGGCATTGCTAGTTCAAATGTAGATCAAATGGAGGTCTAGCCAAAAGGAAAAAGTGTGCCAAAAGAGACTTAGAGGCGACGGGAGATGGTTATGCGGCAAATGCTAAAAAACTGGGTTCCAGGAGCCCAAAAAGGCTCTAGTGTCCACAGGCTACACGGTGAAAACCCAGAAACCCAGGCCCATAACCCACTGACTACACAGTAAATATCCGGAGGCCAAAGGATGGCAGAGACCTCTGCCACAATTTCTCCTCTAAGTCAGGCTACGCAGTAAGCGCTGGTTAAATGCTGGTTAAATCTGAAAGCCCAGGAAGTCAGGCTAGAGACCCGACTCACTGCCTCACTTCTCCTCTTTTCTTTTCCAGAAGGAAAGTTACCACTGTTCTGCAGGACTCTCCACAGTAATATACAGTTTGATCCCCAGACCTTATGTAAGGGATGACTGACCATTTCTATAATAATGCCTGGTCACAGTATAGAGGACCCAACAACATAACCAGAATAAGAGGTTAAAATGTGACAGCTAAATTGATTTTTCAGTGTACGCAGCAAATGGGCAGAACTCCCCTTTTAAACCAAACTGAAAAATAGATAAAAAGTTACACTAGTAATCTCAAAGTCCAAAAATCAGGAACGGGGTTGAGCACCCCCTTGACTGACATCATAGAGGCTGCCTCCTTGGTCCACTTTATTAGAGACCAGGAAAATGAGGAGCAAGCTAGCAGCAGGAGCAATGTAAGGATGGGCAACAGGCCAATCAGTGGCTGCTTTACACGGTGATCCACTGTCAAGAAAACCCAGCAAAGCCAATGCATCCCAAACGGCGCCTGTTGCTGACATAAGGAGCCAGGGCATTGGGCAAGCAGCTGTTGTAACAGTGACTGCCTTCTGTCAGCTCTGCCAAGAGCAAGACTACTGGACATGGAACTGCCCTGGGTGTCGAAGGACTCCTGGTTCAGAACCGCAGACCCTGTGGCCCCGAGCTAAAAAGCCTTTGGCTCTGCCCAGCTTCCAGCTCCAGCCACTGCTATTGGGGATGGCCTAGGGTCAGTAAAATGTAAGTTGCCTATTTCCATCAGCCTCCTATTCAGCTCTCCTCCTAGTCCAGCCATGTAATGCAAGTCAACAGGGTGCCTCCCTTAAGGGAGATTTACATCTCTTACAATTCTCTTAACAGCACCCCGTGGATAGGTCTGGGCCTCACACACCCAGCCAGGCCTTAAAAGTCCATCCAATAGTATTAAACTTAAAAAGCCCTCCCTGCCAGTTCCAGGGGAAAGTGGTCCCCTCCACTCCTGTACTGAGACTATAGACTTGATCTATGCCAGAAGAAGGGACCCAAGAGACAACCCCTGACTAACGCAGATGAGGTTTGAGTCACAGATGGAAGCAGCTTTGTCAGACGGGACCTGCTTCTCAGGGTATGCAAGAGTTACAGCATGCTCTGCCCCCAGGAACTTTTGCTCATTTAGCAGAACTGATTGCCTTAACCAGAGCTCTAGATCACACAAGGGATTTGTAAGGCATCTTCACTCTGCATGGAGACCTCAGTCTTCCAGTAACAGTAAGGCAAAAAGAGCCAACCAGGCTCTATGAAAAACATCACAAGGATAAAAATGAGTGCTTGGTAAGTAAGGTTTAGAAGGAAAGAGCTTTTTAAATAAGGAAAAAACATGGTTTGTAAGAATCCTGATGGCTAGTTTACTCTAGACTGAAATGAAAATGATGGAATGTTTCAAGTAAGTTGAAGAGGGTATGTGAAGTCACAAAAAGTTATAAAAAAAAAATTGGACATGCTAAGTGCTGTTCTGGGGGGTGTCTGTGCCATGTTCTAGGAAGAATGTTGTCTCTGGGTCAATCAGACTAGACAGGTACAAATCCAAATTCGTACTTTTCCTGGAAAAAGCCAAACAGCTCCAGGACCAGGCAAAGCAGGGCTGGGATTTCTGGCCTGATATCTGGTCACGGAAATCCTGGCTGTTTCCTCTCCTTGGCCCAATAACTTCTGCAATCTTGATGCTTCTCTTTGCACTGTGTGTTTTTAATGCCCTTGTTCGTTTTGTCTCTAACAGACTAAAAGCTGTTAAACTCCAAATGGTCATCAGGCGAGGCTTCCAGCCGATTCCACTGGATGACCTGAGCAGCCCTCTGGACCGAGTGGCACCGTCTTTCCAAGGCCACTGTTGCAAGAGGAAATACCCAAACCCCCCTCGACGCCCACATGCCAGCTTCGAAGAAGTTACAGAAAACGGAACTCCATCCATAATCCCAAAGAATTTTGGGTATTACCTCTTGAGGGAAAAATATTAGGCAGAAAGTCAGTTATGAGCTTATGTGTGTGTGACATAAAAGTCTAATGTGTCCAGCATATGCATCTGCACCTCAGTCATCCTGACAATGTTTCACTGGAAGCCCGGCCTTTGCATCCTGCCCTGCCCCCTTCTACCTGATAACCTGCCAGGTGGAGATCCCCACCCCTTCTGCCTGACAAATCTTCCACAACCTCCCAGATACAGCCCAGTATCTGCATTTCAGTATTGCAGAACAGGCGGGGGTTGGATCTCATTTTCATAGAGGAGGGGGGGTTATGCACAGCCCTTAAGGAGGAATGCTGCTTCTATGTAGACAAGACAGGGGTGGCGAGGGACAACATGGCTCAACAACGTAAACGCTTAGAGGAAAGACAGTGGGACAGACTTCAGCAACAGGGATGGTTTGAGTCGTGGTTCACTAAGTCTCCCTAGCTGAAAATGTTAAACTCATGGTAATTCGTCAACAATATGTAACACACGGGGAAGGGAAAACAGATGGTCTCTAAGATTAGAGACCCTGGCCTAAGAGGAGTGGGGAATGAAGGGTTAAAAAGTTAAAAGCCGCCCCCCCCAACCTCCTCTGGTGAACTTTCCTGACCTCATTAGACTTGCTCTGCATAGCCATTCTCTGTAAAGTTAATTAGTCAGTAAATTACCCCAATGTGAGCGTAACCTTAGTTTCACCTAAGTAAGATAGAAGAAGTCACCGTATATCTCTTTGCCTCCTGGAACTCTGACCCCACCATGTGTCCCTTATCGCCATTCAGCTGCATTCCTAGGTATCATCAAGGCAGTTCCTGCAATCTTGTGTGGCCCTCCCTTTTGGCAATAGGAGGCTTTTTGATACTCCCTGTATAGGCCATATGGTTCTTTGAGGTCTAATCAGGCCCTTACTCGGTATCCTATACTCCCTGTATTCATAAATCAACTGGTTGTAAAATCACTTAACTTGTATCAATTGTTTACTCTATACCTCTGTCTGATCTATGCAATGATTGATTTTCTTTGTTTAAACGTGTATAAAAACCCCAACCCAAGACTATTTGGGGCCGCTCGCCTGTACTGGGACGGGGCCCCGACATGTCGGATCATCAATAAACTTTACCCTTTGTTAATTACATGAGAGAAGGTCTCTTGGAGCGTTTTTGGGGTGGCAAGAGTAATTCAACTCTAATTCAACTGTAACAGTGTCTGATTTCAAAATGACATTATTCCTTCTCATATATGCTATATATATATGTGTGTGTGTGTGTGTGTGTATTTGTGTATGTTGTATATTGTTGTATTTTATGTCTGAATGGTAAAAAATTCCTTAAGAGCTCTGTTTTAACTGACATAGGCAAATGAGTGTTCACATAAATTAAAACTATTTAATTAACCCAAATATCTTTTTTTTTTTTGAGAGGAAGAGTTAGAGACAGAGGAAGGTTTTCCTTTTTCTGTTGGTTCACCCCCCCAATGGTGCTGTGGCCAGCGCTGGGCAGATCCGAAGCCAGGAGCCAGGTGCTTCCTCTTGGTCTCCCTTGCGGGTGCAGGGCCCAAGCACTTGGGCCGTCTTCCACTGCCTTCCCGGGGCCACAGCAGAGAGCTGGCCTGGAAGAGGAGCATCTGGGACAGAATCCGGCACTCCAACCAGGACTAGAACCCGGGGTGCCAGCCCCACAGGCAGAGGATTAGCCTAGTGAGCCATGGCACCGGCCTCAAATCTTTTGATTCATGTGACCTAAGTAAGTATCTGATAGATTGTTTTAGCTTTGTTGATAGATACAAATTAAAATATTTTCAGGGTTATTGACATGTTTTGTGCCTGGGTTTGCTGGTCAAGCAAAAGTTATACTTACTTTTTTGGATATTCAAAGTCATAAAAGTTCAATTTTGACAAGAAAAAATGATGCAGGTTAGTGGTATAACGCAATGTTCATTAATTCCTATTTGAAGTAAAATTTAACTCGAGTTGTTCTTTGGCAAAACATGACTCAAGATTATAACCATACTAGTCTAATATTTTAGTTTCTTAAAACATCTGTAATTGTTAATAGTAAGTGGGTAAACATAAAAGAAATGTTTTCAAACTTTTGTACTGTTGGTCTTGTAAAAGTTGTAAAAGACTTTTGGATTTGACTACTTTAAAATAATTTGAAATTTTATGTTTCATTAAAATGCTTTGTTCTTATTTTAGAGGCTTTTTAGGATCATTTTAAATTGCAAATTAAGGAACCAATGCATAGCGGAGAGAAAAATGTTAAGGAAGCTATAAGAATGAGAATGTGTCTTGGTACTCAAGATGTGTTTTGAATAACAAAGAAAGCAAGTGATCTTTGTCTAACTGGAAATAAAACCGGTGTTTGGCAAGGAGAGAGAGGAACAAAACAGAATAAATAACTTAGGTAATATAAAAATGTTACAGAAGATTTGTAGCAGATAATTTTGTGTGAGATTACTTTGGCTGAGATTAGAAGGAAATTAATTCTATGAGTTTCTCAAAATTGAGCATTGTTAATTGTTAGGAAAAGAGTTGCAGATTTTTGCTTCCCCACATGGGGCACCAAAATGTTAGGGAAAGAGGTGCAGAATAGACAGGGGGCAGTGTACAAATTTACAGCCAGACTGCATTTATTCAGAGAAAATAAGTCTGTAGAGGTGGGTGATCAACTGCCCACATGCACATTAGTGGAGCACAGGGCAGAAAGCCCAACCCCAGGGGCTGGGCCTTTTTATGTTTTGGGTAGGGGCCAGCAGGTAGAGGGGAATTCCTGGAACTGGTCTTTCAGGTGTTCAGAGCAACTGATCTTTCAGGTGGCTGAAAGGGGTGAGGTATGAAGGCATTAGGGTGTGAAATCCAGTTGAGGCCAGTGCCTCGGCTCACTAGGCTAATCCTCCACCTGTGGCACTGGCACACCGGGTTCTAGTCCCTGTCGGGGCACCAGATTCTGTCCCGGTTGCCCCTCTTCCAGGCCAGCTCTCTGATGTGGCCTGGGAGTGCAGTGGAGGATGGCCCAAGTACTTGGGCCCTGCACCCCATGGGAGACCAGGATAAGTACCTGGCTCCTGCCATCAGATCAGTGCGGCGGCCATTGGAGGGTGAACCAACAGCAAAAAGACCTTTCTCTCTGTCTCTCTCTCTCTCACTGTCCACTCTGCCTGTCAAAAAAAAAAAAAAAAAAAAGAAAGAAAGAAAAAAGAAAAGAAATCCAGTTGAGTTTCAAGGGCAAGGAATACATTCCAAGGAATACATTCCAGTGTTTACCTCTTTGGGGCAATGAGGGAGAATGGCTGAGGTTTATGCCATTGTTCCATCAATCCTGACTCTGAGTATAGATAAGGAGAGGGGTGCTGATTTTTCTCTGGCTACTTCCTGCTGATAGGGGGCTTAGACATGGAGCCAGGACTTGAGCAGTGACCTATATTTGGGATCGGATTGATTGAAGACGAAGAGCAACCTTGCATTGCACCTGTGAGTTGGCTTGAGATATAGCAGTTATTTGTTTCTGCAAGAACCTTTGGAATGGGTTAATTATGCATGGCAGAAATAGGAGCACTATGATTATGAGGGCAAAAGGAGACACTAGAGCCATAGCCCATGGTGGAAACAAAGGCCAAAATGAGACAGAGTTACCTTGTAAATGCATCGTGTTAGCGTGTTGACATGAGAGGTGGGTCCTGTGGGGGTGGACTTATATGAGGGAGATGTAACTAGTTTTAATGAAGTAAAATGCACCCAGGGAGGTGCCCTTTGAGTTTGGCTGTGGTGGAGGTAGTCAATATCACCTGGTAGGGCCCGCTCCACTTTGATTTAGAGCAGCCTCATTTTGTTTTAGATAAACCCAGTCACCAGGTGGAAAGGTAGGGATATAGTCGGGAGGCAGAGAGTGTGGTTTGGGTAGGTGTGTATCTGCATACATCCATAAGTCATCGCACATTTCAGTAAGAAGAGAGGAGGAGGAATAGCTTCAGAGCTCTGTAGGGGAGGGAAGCTAGGTGAAAGAGGCCTTCCATAGGGAATTTCAGATGGGCTAAGCATTAAGGGCTTCTGGGGAAAAGATCCGATTCTTAACAGAGCTAAAGGGAGGAGTTTTACCCAGTCCAAGTAAACCTGGGTGGAGAGTTTAGTTAGAGCCTGTTCTAAAATTCCATTCATCCATTCTACTTTTTCCTGAGGAGGGGGGACGATAGGGGATGTGAAAATGCCATGAGCTATGAAGAGAGGCAGATACTATTTGAGTTATTTTAGAGATAAACTCTGGTCCATTGTCTGACTGATGGAAGCAGGCAATCCAAATCTTGGGTTAATATCATTTAATAATATAGTGGAAATGGTGGAAGCTCTTTTGTTAGTAGTGGGGGAAGCTTCCACCCACCCCAGGAAGGTGTCCACCATCACCAGAAGGTACCGTGTTTGCCTAACTGGTGGCATATGGGTGAAGTCAATCTCCTGGGAGTGATCCATGGGCCTGGTGAGTGGGGAATGGGGTGGCCTGATATTAGAATTGGGGTTAGCAGTTTGACAGGGGCTACAAGTCTGAGATATGTTATGCAGAGTTTCTCTTATGGCAGGAGTTAGGTGTATATGTGATCTCAGGAAGTGAAGAAGAGAGTTTGAGTTTGAGTGATAGAGAGAATGGAGGTTCTTTAGAAAGGTAACTTGGGAGCTGGCGCCGTGGCTCAATAGGCTAATCCTCCACCTTGCGGCGCCGGCACACCGGGTTCTAGTACCGGTTGGGGTGCCGGATTCTGTCCCGGTTGCCCCTCTTCCAGGCCAGCTCTCTGCTATGGCCAGGGAGTGCAGTGGAGGATGGCCCAGGTGCTTGGGCCCTGCACCCCATGGGAGACCAGGAAAAGCACCTGGATCCTGGCTCCTGCCATCGGATCAGCGCGGTGCGCCGGCTGCAGCGGCGGCCATTGGAGGGTGAACCAATGGCAAAAGGAAGACCTTTCTCTCTCTGTCTCTCTCTCTCTCTGTCCACTCTGCCTGTCAAAAAAAAAAAAAAAAAAAAGGTAACTTGGAGAGAAGAAGGGAGTATTAGTTTTTCATCTAGAAACCACCATGAGTCCTTTCTAGATGCCCCTTGTTGTTGGAACTGAGAGATTTCTAGGTCTGAATACACAGGAGCTAAGTTACAGAGAAAAGATGGGATCCTCTCCCCAGGAGCCACTGTGTTAGCTGTCAGATCAGCCTTGTTATTAGCTTCAGATAGGGATTGTTTACCTTTCTGGTATCCTTTCCAGTGAATAACAGCAGCTTTTGTTGGCAGCTGGGCAGCCTCAAGTAGAGCTTTAATCAACTTGCCATTTATTATAGGGGTCTCTCGGGCTTGCCGTATCTGGGCATTGGAATGCAAAATGTTATAGGCATATCGGGAATCTGTATATATATTGACTGTCTTTCCTTTGGCTAAGGTGAAGGCTTGAACCAAGGCTAATAACTTGGCCTGTTGGGAGGTAGTGCCTTGAGGTAGGGGCCCAGCCTCTATGACCCTATGCAGGGAAAGGAGGAGGTGACATCACGATGCCCCTCAATTATTGCATATCCAGTGGGAAAAGGGGGAGCTTTAGAAGCACTACCATTAATGATCCAATGCAGGGCTTTGGGAATAGCAGTGTCTGAGGTGATGAAGGTCTGAGGTGATGAGGTCAGGAAAAATCAAGGAAGTCAGGACAGGAATGGGGTTCGAGGGGATGAGAGAAGTGGGGAGGAGAGTAGCTGGGTTGAGAGAAGAGCAGGGATGAAAAGTAACAGTGGGCTGGAGAAGGGTAGAGTGAAGAACAGTTTAAGTGGGTTAGGAAGGCTCAAGGCGGGTGCTTGTAGAAGAGCCTTATTTAGGATTTGAAACAGGGTCACTAGGGAGGAAGTCTCTTGCAAGGGCTCATCTAGATTGCCTTTGGTAGCATTTATGAAAGTTCAAAGAAATAGAACTATGGATTTTTCACTATGCAAAAGCAATAAGGTTATTCAAAACATATATATGTTAGGTAGGAAGTCAGGAATTTAGCCTATGTGTTTGTGAGGCAGGCCTGAAGAGCAGCACCTACTGTGAAAGCTCTGGAAGCCCAGCAACTTGCACTTCAAAGTCCTGCTCAGACCCCAGACCCCCGATAACCTCCCAGGGGGTCCCAGCCCTTCCCCTCCCCCCCCAGGAAAGCTCCCAGGGGAATTCTCTCTGCTCAGGACCAAATGGGTTACTTGGTTACATGGGGCAATAAAACCTCCTCAGATGCCCTAAGGGAAGCCCCCCTAGTCTGCCAGCAAATCTGGGGAGGAATTTGCTAATTTTCACCCAACAAACCCTTCCACCTGGACTCTCCATCCTTTGTCCTGGAGGAGAGGGGGAGGAGGGTAAACAGACTCCCTTAAAAACCTAGGGAGTCTAAGCAGACTGCTTGCTCTGCCCTCTGCCTCTCTGCTGAGCCACCTGCCCAGGTGTATTCTTTCCACTCAACCATGTAACCTCACTCTCCCCAGTCTGAGCGAGTGGGTGCTCTTTCTGTCCCTTCTGTCCTGAGAGATGCCCTATCCCAAATAAAGCCTTAGCACTCTGCCCTCTGTCTCACACCTGAATTCTTTCTTGTGTGAAGACAGAACCCCACAGCTTCCATGGCCTTCCCTCTGGTAACATACATATTTGTAATAATCTTGCTGTTTCATTTTGAAATCTATTTTAATGCAGTTTCTCCTTTTAGTAGTTTCTACTTAATTGGTCATTTTCTTTGTCAAATTTCTAGGCATCTCCTATAAGTTATTTCTTCCTCCTTGGTTCTGACTCTTGTGACCTAACATTAAAACTGTTTATCTTAGAAGCCTAAGGTCATAGGATACTTGATTCTTCTGTTTTTTCTTAATGTGTTTAATTTTTTTCATGTAATCAGACAATTCCTTCAGCTTTTGTTTTTAAGGGTATTCTTCTATTCAAGGTTTTCATGGGGCAGGCGTCATGGCTCACTTGGCTAATCCTCCACCTGCCGGCATCCCATATGGGTGCTGGGTTCTCGTCCAGGTTGCTCCTCTTCCAGTCCATCTCTCTGCTGTGGACCAGGAAGGCAATGGAGGATGGTCCAGGTGCTTGGGCCCCTGCACCCACATGGGAGACCAGGAGGAAACACCTGGCTCCTGGCTTTGGATCGGCATAGTTTTGGCCATAGTTGCCATTTGGGGGGTGAATCAACAGACAGAAGACCTTTTTCTCTGTCTTTCTCACTAACTCTATCTGTCAAATAAATTTAAAAAAAAGATTTTCATGCTCTTAATAATATTTTTAGGCAGGAAGATAGAAATTAGCCTATGTGTATGAAAGCAGCCATGGGAAACAAAACATGTGCCCTGCAGAAGGAATGCAGCAGCCTTAGAAGCAGGCCTAGGAAAGCAGCCCAGTACTTTACACTACAAAACCCTGCCCCTCCAATAAAGGCACACCAGGAGAAACCTGTTTGCTTGGTGCAAAGGAGGTTATTGAGTCTGATAACATTACCTAATTTTGCACCTGGGAAATATTTTGTCCATCAGTGGTGTGTGTGTGTGTGTGTGTGTAGAAACAGTGAGAAGTAGACACCCAGACACCCAACCCTTAGAAATCCCAGTGATTATTAAGTCTTCTACTCACAGTCAACTTCATAGGGGCATCTGTGGAAATTTACAGTAGGTTTTTAAAAGAGCAGGGGAGCCCCAGGTCTCTGTTCTACCATTAGGCTGAGGCAGAGCTGAAGGACACAGGTGCTGACCACCAGGAGGAATCAGAGAACTTAAGCCTTGTCATCGATCTAGCGACAAGCCATGACATCTGAAACCAGAGACCGTCAACTCTTCCATGACCTCACCACACCAAAGTAATGGGGGGGAAATGGTGATGAAGGAGGGTGATGGGGATGCATGTCTCACAAGGAATTTCCATGTGGACAGGCAGTGAGCAAAGCAAGATTTATTTACATGAGAAACCTCTTGCCACAGCAGCCACTAGGGGGTCCCCAAGAGAGGGAGACCTGAAAAATGGAGTGGAGTTTTTTAACCACAATTTGGATGAGCAGAATAATAACAGCTAACAATCTATCAGAGGGACAGAATCATAATCTTGTCTAGCCTGCTCTTGTTAAAACAAAAAACCTTGGGAACGATCTGATAGGCAAATTCTGTGGTAAAATTAGGTTAGAAGGGTGGGATTGTTAACTTCCCTTCTATTCTCATGAGAAAATGAAACTCAGAGGAGTGGGCAGTCCACTTCTGTCTTGCTAATAGACAGGTTCTGGGGAGAAGCAAGTGTCTTGCCCACTCTTAAAAGGACTCCCCATTAGGTCATCTAGTCCTTACACCAGCACACCCTTCCTTAAAACCTCTTTATAAGCCCTCAAATACCCTCCTCCAACAGAATGGTACTCCTGTAACCACAATAAATGCATTTTTCCTTTTCAAATATTTACCTTAATGAAGGCACCCTCTGTTGCTGTAATCTTGTGAATAATATTTGCATAAGAATTTCAGAAGCCCACTGAAAAAAGGAGATGATTAGGAGTGTCAGGCTTTTGCCCCAACTGACAAAGAACCCTTTCCCCCCTCCCCCAACTGAGGCAGAAAGCCCCTGGGGTGACACCCTGGACTCCTCTGACTGGGTGGTGGGATGTGCCTCAGAACAAAGCCTGAAAATCTGCATAATTGTCAATTGAATAGATTCATTGTTTTATTTGAATCCTCGCCCTCCAATTACCCTGTCTCTTTAAAAATCCTCTGTACTGCGTGGTTTGGTAGAAAAGCACCTGTTTGGATTGAGAGAAACTTCTTTTTCTTTCCCCAAGGCTGCTGCTGCCTTCTTGCAATAAACCTTTTCCTCTGGCCAGGCCTCATCTTTGGTGAATTGAAGTGGCGAGCATCAAGAGCTGGATTATTCGCTCAATAACCACATTGGTGAGTGAACCAGAAGTTGGGTGTATTCTTCAAGTGGCCTGACCCTCTCACACTGGTAAGGAGGGCAATGGCCACTTGTACTCCCTCCCCAGAGCAGCTTGTGAGCTAACATGGTGGCTGGGACTCTGGGGACATCCAGCAGCTGTCCTTTCTCTTCCTGCTGCACATTAGCTACCTATTAGCACAATGGCTTCCATTTGTGTACAGAGTCAACAGCTCTGAGACTGAAATTTCTGTCTCTGCTCTTTGGGTTCATGGAATTTGGACCTGGCTTAGGTCATTTTTTGTGGTACTGGTTTGTGTGAAATCGGAGAATACCCCATAAAATCCACACTAAATTGTGGCCCCTTAAAGTTCCCTAGAAATGCTATCCGGGGTGCCACATGTACTACCGCAATTTGGGGTGCCATATGATTCACCATGGGCTTATTACTAAATCCTCGATATTAATAAGCTGAAGAGGGTTCTTGCCTAATATTTAGAGAAAAATTCTAAATACCAGCACAGATAAACGAGGCAGCATGGTACGTTTTAAGCTTTTATTTAGTGAGAAAGATGCATAGGAGAGTGAGAGCTTTATTTAAGGGAGAGAGGTGAATAGGGGTTCATACCAAGCACCAGGAACCAGCCATATGGATGACCATTAGGCCTGGAAGCCTAGAACACATGGCCTGAAGGCCTTGCACCCTGGAGGTGCAGGGCTACAATAAGCCCTGTCCTGGCAAGAGGCCAGGGAAGAAGAGCAGGTGGCTACACTGTGGCCAGACTGTTAACCCACTTCCAAAGGGGAGTGCTTAATTAACCTGATTGGCTTGTGGGCACCCAGGTGTGGGCAGGTAGGGGAATGAGGCCACACAGGGGCATGGCAAAGGCATCAGGTAGGGGCATGAGGCCACACAGGGGCGTGGCAAAGGTGTGGTCTTCCAGCTCACAAACCTAATCCTATTACTAAGAAGAAAGTGGTGTCCTATTGTAATACTGCATGGCCTGTGTATGTGTTAAATTTAAGAGAAGATGGCTGTTAAGTGGATTTTTAAAATATTTATTTCATTTGAAAGTCAGAGTTGAAGTAGGCAGGCATACAGGTTAAAATTGATTAGGTTTGTGAGCTGGAAGGCCATGCCTTCACCACGCCTCTGTGTGATGTCATGCCCCTACCTGGCCACACCTGGGTGCCAACCAGCCAATCAGGTTAATTAACCACTCCCCTTTGGAAGCTGGTTAAACTCCTAGGACATGATGTGTCTGGCCCTTCTCTCCCCTGACCTCTTGCCAGGAGGGGGCTTGCTGTAGCCCCATAGGCTTCCAGGCCTAGATGCTCCTCCATGTGGCTGGTTCCTGGTGCTCGGTATGAACCCATGTTTACGTCTCTCTCTTAAATAACACTCTCTGCCTCTGCGTTGCTGCTGGTGATAAGTGGTGGATAGCAACTCGAGGTGCTTGCTGCACGTGGCTTTGGCCTGCTCTCTGAGTGTTATGGACACTACCCTAGTTTGCAGACTTTCCCCTCTCTCCTACCTGAACTAAACCCTCACTTTCCTGGCTCCCTGATCTCTTAAAAACTTGTTGTAAATTTCCACAGATGCCTCTGATGAAATTGACTGTGAGGAACAAGAATTAATGCAATAAAAGGTGTTTTTCAAGCAGAGTGCCAACTGAACCTGAAATGAAAATATAATTATCTTTATATATGTTAGTGTCCAGTACCATCACAGGGACTAGAGTTGCTTTCCAAATTAAATGCTCAAGTAAGTTTCTCAGGTTTCAACTGTGGAACAATAGGGTTAACTGAGGTTACTAAAAGCAAGAAGTAATTGTATTTAATTGATTAGAACATTTATTTATTTTTCTTTGATTGGCAGTTTTAAAACGGAGTTGTAACCATAATAAAACCATCTTCCTTCCCTTTTCCTTTTCACATTTTGTATAGCAAAAACCACTTACTGATATTCTGAATTACCTGAATTACTCTGGAGCTACCAGAGTAATTCAACTACCAGAGCTGTGCCGACCTGGAGTCAGGTCTCCCATGCAGGTACAGGGGCCTAAGGACTTGAGCCATCCTCTACTGCTCTCCCAGGCCACAGCAGAGGGTTGGATTGGAAGAGGAGCAGCCAGGCTTAGAACCAGTGCCCATATGGTATGCCAGCACCACAGGCAGAGGATTAACCTACAGTGCCATGGTGCTGGCCTCATAATGGTGGACTTTTGACCCCACTGACAAAGGATCCTCCAACCAACTGATGCTGACTCCCCTGGTTAAGAGGTCTCCATCAGAAAAAAGCTTGAACATCTACATATCATCAGTTAAGGTGACTCATCATTTTATTTCTAACTTCCCCCTGAAGCTACCCTTGTCCTTTAAAAACTCTTTGGGAGAAAGAGAACATTTTACATCAAGAGCTCTCTCTTGGAGCCATGCTGTGGCATAGAGAGCTGGGCCTTCACCTGTAGTGCTGGCTTCCCTTGTGGGCACCATTTCATGTGCATGTTGGCTTCTCTCCTGATTCAGCTTTCTGCAGTGCAGGATGCTCCAGGTGCTTGGGCCCAACACCCAGCTGGGGAGGTTCCTGGCTCCTGGCTTTGAATCAGCCCAGCTCTGGCCATTTTGGCTATTTTGGGGGTGGGCCAGCAGGTAGAAGACCTTTCTCTGGCTCTCCCTCTCTCCATGGCTCTGTTTCTCAAGTGAATGAATAAAATATTATTTAGTTATTTATTTGACAGGTAGAGTTATAGATAGAGAGAGACAGAGAGAAAGGTCTTCCTTCCATTGGTTCACCCCTCAAATGGCTGCTGCAGCTGGCACTGTGCTGATCTGAAGCCAGGAGCCAGGTGCCTCCTCCTGGTCTCCCATGCGGGTGCAGGGCCCAAGCACTTAGGCCATCCTCCACTGCCCTCCTGGGCCACAGCAGAGAGTTGGACTGGAGGCGGAGCAACCGGGACTAGAACCCGGTGCCCATATGGGATGCCAGCGCTGGGCCCCAAATGAATAAAATCTTTAAAAAAAAGGATAAATATTTTTCCCCCAAGATGCCAGCTTCTAGAAATAAGCTCTTTCCTCTTGCCAACATTCATCTCTGTTGAATTGGCAACCCACATGGTGAGCCATAAGGGCCTGATTATTTGTCAGGTAATGGAGTTAAAAGATTTAAAAACTGTTGCAGAGATTTCTATATTTTTCTGTCTCATAACATATGCTATGCCTTATATACATGTACATGTAGTATGTTTAAAAGTTTGTTGTGCTTATTGTGTTAAAATCAAAATATAATTTTTCAGCTAAGCACAAACAATATATGAAAGTGATGCAATGTTCATTGCTTTCTATGAAGTTCAATTTTAAAGTTGTTCTTTGGCAAGATCATAACCTAAGAATAACCATACTTATCTAATATTTTAGTTTTTCAGGCAATCTAAGTATAAATGCTCAAAATGAATTGGTGGTCTTTGCTTTCTCTGCACTTTGCTGTGGCACCTTGTGCATCATCATGTCCTTGCAACCTAAGGGTGTCTCCCTCTCCTCATCTGCCTGAGAAATGGACTCAAGTATGCAGTGACTGGAGAGGAGGTAAAGAACTGTATGCAGTGCTTGATCAGAATCAGCAACCAGGTTCAAACTGATGTTGCATACCTTGCTGCATTCATAGATGCATGTGAGATGGAGCAAACATTGGCATCGAGAAGACAGGTGAGCATTTCTGCCTCATCCTTGACACCAAGGAGCCATTTTGCTGATCACTACATCACAGCAGAAGGCATGTGGTGGCAGACATGAGCAGGAGGTGGTATACAAACTGAACTACAAGCTGTGCAAGGTGAGGAGGATGACTAGGTACAAAGGGAATCCCACCCCTGATGGCTCATGATGCTTGTGCCGTGTGCAACCCAGATCCTCTCATCAAGGTGATCATGGGATGGATTACTGATTTGGGGACCCTATGCAATTTGACATGAGGTAATAAACCTCAGGTTTTCCTGCCCAGGGATAAGAGCATCTCTGACTTACAGTGGCTGCAGAGAGATAAAGCAGTGTAGCAGCTAGAGAGACCAAGGGCTACTCTGCAGTAGCATGACTTTTTTTTTTGCTCCAATAAATGATAAATGCTCATGAAAAAATAAAAAATGAATTGCTAAATGTAAAAGATAGATTTTTCTAAATACATGTACTCTTGGCTTAAAATATATAGAAGGGATTGGGCCTTTTGGTAAATGTTTTTATAAGTTGTTATACACAGCTGTTCAAAATTACTTGCTAAGTTATCACTAAACAATAAGTTACCTACAAGATGGTAGAGTCAAAATGAAGCCTTTGGTAGGGGTGGTATCTGTGCCTTTAACAGATAAAAACAATGGTCTAGGTGGGAGTGATTTTATTTTCTGCTCTTTTCTTCCACATGTGCAGGGGATGAACTCTAAGAGCATCAGCTTGACCAGCCCATGATATGTCAGTGGATTGTTCAGCTCAGGCCTTAAAGCTTTTTGGAAACCAACAGCATCACAGCTCACTTGGACTTCACACTGTTATTTTCAACATGAAAATGTGTGGTTTGGTAGGGGTTTCTTATTCCTCAAAGAGGCAGAGAGCCTGACTGGCAGAGGAAGGCTGCAGAATAGGAATGTGTGTGTTATTTCTTTCACATGCCCACAGTTTACTTTAAAACAGGAAAATAGGGCTTCTGCAAAATGGAAAATTTTGGTTTATGACTGATTTTGAGGAGTGGCTTTCCTTTTCATGGACACTTAATTTTGTTCTGATGTTAATATACCAAATTTCTTCTGTGTATCAGATAACACCACCATTCACAAGTTAAAATTCTTGGTATTTGGATATCTGTTAGATGCTACTAAGAAAATATAAATAAGCTTTCTTTTTAAAGCTTTTGAGGTGGTGTCACAGAATAGCGTGTTGTAGATACAGTCAACTGCTTTGTTACCTTCCAAGTAGGCATCTGTAAGTACTGAAACTTAAGATGGCAGGTGATATCCTGTAGACACTGCTGTTCAGATTGAACATAACTGACAGTTCATTCTTTCTCTCTAAAAGTGATAGGGGATTTGTAGCTTAGTGGTTTTTCATTTATTTATTTCTAATTTGCTGCTAATAATGTATATGAATTTAACATTCTGTGTAAATTGTCATTTGTTACTGCACAGTTTATGCAGTGTTGCTTTGCCAAATAAAAGTTCAAAGTAAAAAAAAAAGTTATCAAGGATAAGAAATATTGTTTTAAGATTTATTTAAGTATTTGCAAAGCAGAATAACACAGAGAGAGAGAGAGAGAGAGAGGTCCTCCATCCACAGGTTCACTCCCCAATGGCTGGATCTTGCTGATCTGAAACCAAGAGTCAGGACCCTCATCCAAGTCTCCTACATGGGTGCAGAGGCCAAAGGATTTGTGCCATCCTCCACTGCTTTTCTAGGGCATTTTGAACCAGTGCTCTTATGAAATGCCAGCACTGCAGGTGGAGGTTTAACCTACTATGCCACAGTGCTGGCCCCAATAAAAATAATTCTAAATCAACATACCAAAATTTAGAATTCTTTAAAGTTTTATTTATGTATTTGAAAGGCTGAGTTAGAGAGTGGGACAGAAATCTTCAACCTACTGGTTCAATGCCAGACGTCTGCAGCAAGCAAGCACTGGGCCAGACTGAAGGCAGGAGCCTGGAGCTCCATTCAGGTCTCCTACATCTGTGGCAAGGATCTAAACACTTGTGCCATTTTCCTCTGCTCTTCCCAGGCCATTAGCAGGGAATTTGATCTGAAGCAGAGCAGCCATGACATGGGACCATATGGATGCCAGCATCATAGGTGGTGGCCTTACCCACAACATCACAGTTCCAGCCCTGACATTAAAAATGTTCAAGGTACAGCCAGCATCATAGGTTAAGTGCAGTCTATCATACCTGCATCCCATAAGAGTACATGAGTCCAGACTGCTCCACTTCTAATCCAGCACCCTGTGAATGTGCCTGGGATAGCAGAAGATGGCCCAAGTGCTGGGACCCCTGCCACACATGTGGGAGAACCACATGGACTTCCCTGGCTTCTGGCTTCTTCAGTCTGTCCCAGCTCTAGCTGCTGCAGTCACTTGGGAAGTGATCCAGATGATCACTTTCTCATTGTCTTTATTTTTTTGGAATTCTTTCAAATAAATAAAACTAGGATTTATACCCCACATTAAGTTAGTAATTTTTTTACAAAAATATAAATATTAATGATAATTTTTTGCAAGAGGTTTTCATATTTGATTTTAAAGTCTAATAACTTTCTACAACACATTTATTTATTTGAAAGGCAGAGATACAAAGAGAGAAAGAGGGAAAGAAAGATTTTCCATCCAATGACTCTACCCAAATGACGGGGTTGGGTCAGGCAGGAGCCAGGAGCTTCTTCTGGGTCTCCCATACAGGTTCAGGGGCTCAAGTACCACATTTCTCTGCTTTGCCCAGGTGCACTAGTAAAGAGCTGGATTAGAAGTTGAGCAGCTGGGATTCAACTGAGCTGGTACCCATATAAGAGGCTGGCACTGCGGTGGAGGTTTAACCTTCTATGCCACAGTACCTGCCCCAGTCTAATAACTTTTAAAAATTTTGAGAGAGATAAAGAGAGGGAGAGATAGAGTGAAATATCTTCCATCTACTAGTTCACTCTTCAAATACCCACAATGGCTGGAGCTGAGCCAATCCAAAACAGGAGCCAGGAGCTTCTTGCATATCCCCCATGCTCAAGCACACCTTGCACTGCTTTCCTAGGATTAGCCTACAATGCTCTCTAAATAACATTTTCAACCATCTAATCAACTGCAACTTCTTTTTTTTTATTTATTTATTTGACAGATAGAGTTAGACAGTGAGAGAGACAGAAAGGTCTTCCTTCCATTGCTTCACCCCTAAATGGCTGCTACAGCCATTGCAGTATGGATCCGAAGCCAGGAGCCAGGTGCTTCCTCCCTGTCTCCCAGGTCTCCCATATGGGTGCAGGGGTCCATGCACTTGGGCCATCCTCCACTGCCTTCCTGAGCCACAGAAGAGAGCTGGACTGGAAGAGGAGCAACTGGGACTATAATCCAGCACCCATATGGGTTGCCAGCACTGAAGGTGGAGGGTTAACCAAGTGAGCCACCAACTGCTTTTCTAGGATTAGCCTACTACGCTACAGTGCCTGGCCCCTCTAATAACATTTCAACCCTCTCCTCAACTGTGTGGGGAGCAACTCGGACTAGACTAAGTTACTGGAATTAAGACTTATTCTAT
Source organism: Oryctolagus cuniculus (assembly GCF_964237555.1). Taxonomy (NCBI): domain Eukaryota; kingdom Metazoa; phylum Chordata; class Mammalia; order Lagomorpha; family Leporidae; genus Oryctolagus; species Oryctolagus cuniculus. Next base: position 144,040,879 of record NC_091439.1, read on the forward strand.
GCATCTGCTCTCCCACAATATGGCGCTGAGAAGGGAGTAGCAGCTTCTACACAGCTGCCTCCAGTTCAACCAATAAACTGTAGGACCTACTCCTGATTGGAGGAGAGCAGCGTACTCGGCGTGTGGGTAGCAGAGTTGGGATTGGTGGTAGAGGACTATAAAGGAGGAGAGAGACAACATGCACCAGGAACATCTAAGGGGAACATCTATCTGAAGGAACACCTGTGCAGCCCCCGAGAGAGCCGGCCGGCGGTGTGCCGCTCCCCTGCGGAAGTGGGGAAAGTGGCTAGGGGGAACCGCCCTTCCACGGAGGTGGAAGGGTTGGTAGCCAACCCAGGAAGAACCAGCAGCAAACCCGGGGAGGGCCGAGCAGACAAAAGAACAGCGCAGGGTCCTGTGTCGTTCCTCCACGAAGAGGGGGAGTGACATAATGGTGCCGTGACTCGGATAGGAAACCTAGGAGGGAAGAAGCAGGAAAATACTGGAGAGAGAGACTAGAAGAGCCTAGGGGAAAGCCGGACGGAAAAGGTGCCGGAAGAAGCTATTGAAAGCCTAGGCATAGACTCGGATACGGACTGTGGGAAAGAAGTTAGGATTTAAAGTGAAAGCAAGAAGAAACTTAGATACGGACTGCAGGTTGAAAGTGAAAGTGAAATCTATAAGAAACTTAGACTTGGATACGGACTGTGGGGAGAGGCCAGGAGAAATGAGGGAGGAATATTGTTGGAAGAAAAATTAGGGAAACATACCGGGTAGAGAAAAATGTTAGGGAGGATGAAGCCGCGAGTGCAGGCCGAGGTGGAGACGTAAGCTATCTTGGAATTCTTCAAGTCAGCCCGGGGAGCAAAAGGCAAAAATCTGGAACCAGAGGCAGAGACATGGGCCGCCAGGTTGGAATTCGCCAGGTTAGTCTGGGGAACTTGGACTGAATGCCGGTGGCGGAAACGTGAGCTACGCTGTGTGATTCGCGGAAGCCGCTGCGTGCAGAGAGAGCACGGGGTGTGAATAGATAGGGAACGCGGGGCTGGCGCGAAGGCCATGGTGCGGGCGCGAAGGGCGTGGAGACTGCAGAGCGCGCGAAGCCGAGCCGCGCAGAGCCAGGAGCCCGCCGCAGGGCGGGTGCCAGGAAGTCGCGCAGATGAGAGAAGCGTGGGCTGAAGCGGCGCAAAGCCGGGAAGCCGCCGCGGGGCAGCGAGGTGCCGAGAAGCAGCCTCGGGGCGGGCACCGGGAACCGCGAAGATAAGAGAAACAGAAGTTTAGAAGTAAAATGAGAGAAATAGGAATGCTGGCAGATAGAAGTAAAATAGGAGAAATAGGAATGCCTGGAGATAGAGAAATAGAGAAAAATAAGGCCTCCCCACAACACGGCAATGAGAGAGCTTGGATTCGGTCTGCCTTATTAGTAAGACGATAAGCACCTGTGGGCAGCTGCAGGTCACCGAAGACAGGCACGTTATCAACACCAATAAGTCTCCCCACAAGACGGCAATGAGAGGGCTTGGATTCGGTTTGCCTGATTGCTAGGGCTTGTAAGCACCTGCAGGCAGTTCTAGCAGGGCAGAGCATGCGCTGCAGGGCACCGAACACAGGCACGCATCAGCGCCTAAAAACCTCCTCACAACATGGCGAAAAGAGGACCCGGATTCGGTTTGCCTGATTGGTAGGGCTTGTAAGCAAGCACCTGTGGGCAACTCTAGCAAGCAGAGCAGAGTGTGTGCCGCGGGGCACCGAAGACAGGCGCGTATCAACGCCAAAAAATAAAAAGAAAGGGGGATCTGTGGGGAGCAACTCGGACTAGACTAAGTTACTGGAATTAAGACTTATTCTATGCATCTGCTCTCCCACAATATGGCGCTGAGAAGGGAGTAGCAGCTTCTACACAGCTGCCTCCAGTTCAACCAATAAACTGTAGGACCCACTCCTGATTGGAGGAGAGCAGCGTACTCGGCGTGTGGGTAGCAGAGTTGGGATTGGTGGTAGAGGACTATAAAGGAGGAGAGAGACAACATGCACCAGGAACATCTAAGGGGAACATCTATCTGAAGGAACACCTGTGCAGCCCCCGAGAGAGCCGGCCGGCGGTGTGCCGCTCCCCTGCGGAAGTGGGGAAGGTGGCCAGGGGGAACCGCCCTTCCACAGAGGTGGAGGGATGGCAGCCAACCCGGGAAGAACCAGCAGCAAACCTGGGGAGGGCCGAGCAGACGAAAGAACAGCGCAGGGTCCTGTGTCGTTCCTCCACGAAGACGGGGAGCGACATAATGGTGCCGTGACTCGGATAGGAAGCCTAGGCAGGGTTTAGTGTCGTTCCTCCACGAAGAGGGGGAGCGACAAACTGCAATTTTTTAAAATTTCCATTTGATTGACTCCTTTCCAACAACTAGCCATCTCTTATAAGCTATTGTCTCCTCCTTTATTGTTTAGTTATGGCCTTTCATTAAAAATGCTTGGCCTCAGGCCAGCGCCATGGCTCAATAGGCTAATCCTCCACCTTACAGTGCCGGCACACCGGGTTCTAGTCCCGGATGGGGCGCCGGATTCTGTCCCGGTTGCCCCTCTTTCAGGCCAGCTCTCTGCTATGGCCCGGGAGTGCAGAGGAGGATGGCCCAAGTGCTTGGGCCCTGCACCCACATGGGAGACCAGGAGAAGCACCTGGCTCCTGGCTTCCGATCAGCATGATGCACCGGCCACAGCGCTCAGGCTGCGGTGGCCATTGGAAGGTGAACCAATGAGAAAAGGAAGACCTTTCTCTCTGTCTCTCTCACTGTCCACTCTGCCTGTCAAAAAAAAAAAAAAAATGCTTGTCCTTACAGCTGACATTGTGGCACAGCAGGTTAAGATGCTGCCTGTGATGGCAGCAACCCATATGGGCACTGGTTTGATTCCTCGTGGCCCACTTCTGATTCACCTCCTAGCTAATGCACCTGGGAAAACAGGAGAGGATGGCCCAAGTCCTTGGGACCCTGCGCCCATGTGGAAGACCTGGATGGATCTCCTGGCAGTGGTTTCTTCCTGGCCCAGTTCTGGTTGTAGTGGCCATTTGGCTAATGAACTAGCAGATGGAAGATCTTTCTCTCTGTTCTCTCTCTCTAACTCTACCTTTGAAATTAATTAATCTTAAAGAGAAATGTTTATCTTAGAAGACTAGGATATTAAGAGTACCTATTTTTTTGTAAAGATTTCTTCATTTGTAAGCCAGAGTTCACAGAGAGAGAGGAAGAGACAGAGATCTTTGGTCTACTGGCTACAATGGCTAGACCTGAGCCACAATGGCCAGGAGCCAGGAGCTTCTTCTGGGTCTCACACAGGGACCCAAGGACTTGGCAATTTTTCATTATTTTCCTTGGCGCATTAGCAGGGATCTGGATCTGAAATGGAATATTCAGGACTGGACAAGTGCCCATGTGGGACGCCTGTGTCACAGGGGCTGGCTTTACACAACATGCCACAACACTGGCCCCTATACTTGACTTTTCTAGATGTATTTAAACTGTTCTATGGATTTTTTTCTGCTTTTGTTTCTAAGATGTATTATTGTCTTTTTTGTTAAAGATTTATGTATTTATTTGAAAGGCTGAGTTACAGAGAGGCAGAGAGAGAGTTAGAGAGAGGTCTTACATCTGCTGGTTCACTCCCCAAAAAGCTGCAATGGCTGGAGTTATGCCAATCTGAAGCCAGGATCCAGGAACATCATCTTTTGGGTCTCCAACACTAGTGCAGAGAGGCCAAGTACTTGGGCCATCTACTGCTTTTCCAGGCCATAGCAGAGAGCTGGATCAGAAGTAGAGCAGTCAGGACTTCAACTGCCCCCATATGGGATGCCAGCACTGCAGGCGGTGGTTTACCTGCAGTTCCACAGCACCTGCCTCAGGTGTACTTGTTTCTAAGTGTTCTCATTCTTTTATAAGGTTGAATGCTTACAGATTCCACACATACTCTTTCAATGTCTAAGTTTGGGTACCTTTCCATTAGGTTTAACTTCTAAGTTATCTGGGGGAACTTCCCATTAGAAGAAGTACAGTACAAAAGGATTTTCTTTATCTTTTGGTAACTAATTACATGAGGGAAAGAAATTTTGTGTTTTGTCAAGATAATCTCATGTATTTTCTATCTTTGGGTTTAGAAAACTGAATGTTAAGAGTTGATTTTTAATATCTTTTAAGTGTATATTTCTACTAATCAAATATTAAATATACTTAATATGTAATAAATATATTTAAACATAATTTGACTCTTTATATAAGTGAATGATTATTACCTCATAATAATCAAAGATCCTATGTTAATGAAGTATTTTTTTCAATTTTGATATCCTTGACATTTTTTTTAAATAAAAGTTCTAAATTAACTGCTTTGACCTTGATTTCTTTGTGGATCCCTGGAAATCAACAAAGGATATAGTTTTCAACTTGCAGAGATGATGGCTAATTAGGCTCACTTTACATGAAAACTATTATCTAGTTGCAATATCATAAATTTTAAGTTGTTACATTGATATAGAAATGTTATTGATGTAAGTTTTCCAGGGGTTATGTAACATTGAGAAGTCCAATGGTGAAATATTACAAGTTGCTGTTCTTAAAAAAGGGGAGGGGGGTCCTTTGGGTACTTTAGAAGAATTTTGAAATTGCTCCAGTGTTATCATTGCCTGAAATGATGAACTGGTTTGTAAAATACTGCTGTGCTTTTTCAAATCCTGTGGGCATCTCCTTTGCTAAATTGCTAAATTAGTTTAAAAATTTTAATTGTGATGATTTTGTCTTTGTCATCCACAGTTCTAGTTCTTCTCCAGGAGGATTTATATTTATAAGACCATTAAAAATAATTATAAATATGGGTTTCTCATGGAAGATCAATGGAGTAACCATGAATTTCTAGAACTCAAAAAAAAAAAAAAGACAGAATTGTGAAACTGCTGATGGAGATCAAAAGAGAAAAAAGAGAAAAAAAGTAATTATAGGACTCAATGAACTGGTGAAATTGGTGGGTTTTTTATGTCTTAGTTAAAACATTGTTCTGTTTTTAAAAAGATTTATTTATTTATTTGAAAAGCAGTGTTACAGAGAGGCATGGGTAGAGGTTTTCCATCCACGGTTCACTCTCCAAATGGCCATAATGGCCTGGGCTGGGCCAATCTGAAGCCAGCAGCCAGCAGCTTCTTCAGGGTCTCCCACATGGGTGCAGAGGCCCAAGGGCTTCAGCCATCTTCTACTGCTTTTCCAGACCACCCCAGAGAGTTGGATCAGAAGTGGAACAGCCAGGACTTGATTTGAATCAGTGGCCATATGTGATGCCAGCACTGAAGGGGGAGGTTTATTTAACATTTTATGCCACAATGAGGGCAACCTCTAATAACATTTTCAATCATCTTCTGAACTGCAGCTTTTTTAAATTTCCATTTGATGGACTCCTTTCAAATTTCTAGTCATCTCCTGTAAGCTATTTTCTCCTCCTTTATTGTGGCCTGAGTTAGAAACGCTTATCTTTATGACATTGTGGCATAGCAGGTTAAGCTGCTGCCAGTGACAGTAGCAAACCATATGGGCACTGGTCTGATTCCTGGTAGCCCAATTCTGATCCATCTCCTAGCTAATGCACCTGGGAAAGTAGGAGAGGATGGCCCAAGTCCTTGGGTCTCTGTAGCCCTGTAGGAGACAAGGATGAAGCTTTTGTCTGTGGCTTCAGCCTGGCCCATCCCTGTAGTGGTGGCCATTGGGGAAGTGAACCAACAGATGGAAGGTCTCTTTGTTTTCTCTTTCTGTAACTCTGCCTTTAAAATAAATGTTAAAAATGTTAATAAATAAATGTTAAAAAGTTTACCTTAGAAGCCTAGGATAATAAGAGGGCTTGATTATTTACATCTGTGTTTTTCAAGATTTCTTTATTTGAAAAATAAGATTTGGGTAGGGTAGCTTGATATCACGGTGCAGAGGCTGTTGGCTCTTGGTATGAGAAGCATCCCTTGCTATGTGCCAGAATCACAGCACTGTGTCTTTCCTACACAAAGTGGGGAGCACACACATTCCTTTCTCCACCCTACTCCACTCCACTCTCTGTTTCTTCTGCCTTTTTTGGCTCCAGTTTTCTCTGATTTTGTTTTTTGGTTTCTTAAGGTAGAATTGCAGATAACTGATTTTATATTTTTTTATGAAATATAGATCTTTACAGCTATTTCCTCCTAAGCCTTGCTTTGCATTTAGTCCATTAATTTGTGTTGTACTTTGATTCTAATCATCTTATTTCTGAATTTCCCATGTGGTTTCTTCAATAACTCACTGTCCATTTGGGAATATGATTCTTATTTACTACAAGTTTGAAGAATTCTCTAATATCCTTCTGGTTTTGGTTTCTAGGGTTGCAAATTTAATTTTTTTTTTTATTTGAGAAACTTAAGAGACAGAGCAAAAGGGAGAGAGAAGCACAGGGATCTCCTATCAACTGGCTTTCTCCAGTCCAGGCTTTCTCCTGGACTCCACTAGCCTAAGGCCTAGCACTTAGAGCTCAGTATAGATTTCAACAGTTTGCAGAGACACACAATGTCTAAAGTACTTTTGAAGATGAGTTTTACTATTAATTCTCATAGCACAACTCATTAAGGACAGAGGTCCTACATAGGGAGTAAGTACACAGTGACTCCTATTGTTGATTTAACAATTGACACTTTTATTTATGATGTCAGTGATCACCTGAGGCTCTTGTCATGAGCTGCCAAGGCTATGGAAGCCTTTTGAGTCCACAAATTCTGTTAGTGTGTAGACAGGGCCATAAGAAAAGTTGAAAGTTCTCTCTAGCCTTCTGAAAAAGGTACCTCCTTTGATGTCCTCTTCTTTCTACTGGGGTCTCACTAACTGAGATCATTTATGTAGATTTTTTTTTTTTTTTTTTTTTTGCTATAGTGCCTTGGCTTTTCATGCCTATAATGCTCTCATGGGATTTTTAGCTAGATCTGATATCATTGTGCTGCTTAGGGCATTTGTCATTCTGTGAGTCTGCTGTGTGGCCTGCTTCCCATGTTGCATCATTCTCTCCTTTTTAATTCTATCTATTGTTATTAGTAGACACTTGATCTTACTTATGTGATCCCTTTGAGTCTATCTATATGAACAGTTACACATTTGTTTTTTAAGGATTTATTTTTCTATTTAAAAGTCAGTTACACACAGAGAGAAAGAGAGGCAGAGAGAGAGAGAGGGAGGTCTTCTATCCGATGGTTCACTCCCTAGTTGGCTGTAACAGCTAGAGCTCTGCTGACCCAGAGCCAGGAGCTTCTTCCAGGTCCCCCACAGAGGTGCAGGGGCCCAAAGACTTGGGCCATCTTCTACTGCTTTTCCAGCGCATAACAACTAGATTGGAAGTGGAGCAATCAGGATCCAAACCAGTGCCCATATGGGATGCCAGCACTGGAGGTGGGATTTGAAGTGGTGCCCTTGTGGAATTCCAACACTGCAGATGGGCGGCTTTATCCTCTAAGCCATGGCCCCAGCCCCTTCTATATGTATTGTTTTCATCATTCAGCTTTTGAACTCTTTGTATCCCTGACTTTTTTTTTGTTTTTTTTTTTTTGAGTTTTTATTTTATTTTTTTCTTTTGGGGCCACTGCTGTGTTAAAGAAGATAAACTGCAGCTTACAGCACTGGCATCCCATACAGGCCCAGGTTCAAGTCCCAGCTGCACCATTTCCAATCCAGCTCCTGGCTAATGTGCCTGGAAAAGCAACAGAAGATGACCCAAGTACTTGGACACCTGCACCCACATGTGAGACCCAGAATAAGCCCCTGCCTCCTGGCTTTGGATTGGCACAGCTCTGTTGTGGCCATCTGGAGAGTGAACCAGTGGATGGAAGATCTATATCTCTTTTCTCTAACTCTGCCTTTCAATTTAACAAATCTTTAAGAATCATTTTGTCCTACTGTGAAATCATTAAACATTTCTCTTTATATTAATACACATTGTATTGTTCCTAGCTTTTTTAGTTTAGCCTGGTAATCTTTGCCTTTTTAAACTATTCAACTGAGAAATAGCTATAGATACCTGTGGGATACAATGTGATCATTTGATGAGTGTTAATTCTGGAATTGTCTAATCAGAATAATTCATTCATCACCTCCTATACTGTATGGTGAGTACTTTCAAAAGCCTCTCTTAACAAGCTGAAATATGAAATACAGCATTGTAGTTTCCATGCTTTGCAGTATAGCTGTAGACTCATTTCTCCTGTCTACTGGAGACTTTGTGCCCCATGACCAATGTATCTCCTTTGTCCTTAATCCACCATTTCTCCCCCTCACTCACTGGTAACCACAATTCTTGTCTACTGACATGCATTTCACAGGTGTACTCTGGCAAGCCCAAAACTGGGGACAGGGAGGTGGGGGCTTAGTCTCCACCCTTGGCCCAGGCAAGTACCCACAGGGCCCACTGGAGTGGTGGTGCTCTGCTATCCATATCCCTCCTCCAGCTGTGATCAGGTGCCTAGGACAGCTGCTATTCTCCTATTGGAGCTCCCTCCCACAGCCATGGCTGGGCACCCAGCTGTGGCCCAGGCAAGCCATTGCTGGGTGGGCATGGATAATGGATGGACGAGGGTGATGGGTGAGGGTGTGTAGTGCAGGAAGATGAAGATGGTTAGGAATCATGGGAAGCCAGCCCTTACCATGTTACCATTTTTCCTTTTAATAAATTTCGGAAATTATTAAAATCCCCTAAATGTCCCACCACTCTGGTAGGTAAATTTGCAGCTTCTACAGAATGCCACTATTTCTAAGGTATGCTAACTAGATACAATGTTGGGAGTTCTCTCACCTCATCCTAACTCATATTATGCTATACATAGCACCCATACTGAGTTAGATCTTGGAATTCTTGGTAATAAAGAAGCAATAGGACTCAGAATACTGACTCAAAAACCTAGAAAAGTGAAATACTTAAAAATCTGAACATTGCCAACCAAGGCTGCCTTGATCACTCTGCAAAAGCCCACAACAGCCAGGGTTCTATCTATGAAAGCCAGGAGGTAGGGACTCCATGTGGGTTTCCATGCAGATGGCAGAAAACCAAGTTTTTGAGCCATGATCTGTTGACTCAAAAGAACACTTGGGGCCAGTGCTGTGGTGTGGGTAAAGTCACCACCTGCAGTGCCAGCAATCCATATGGGCATCAGTTTGAGTTCTGGCTGCCCGATTCCAATCCAGCTCTCTGTTATGGCCTGAGAAAGTAGAAGAAGATGGCCCAAGTCCTTGGGCCCTTGTGTCTGTGTGGGAGACCTGGAAGAAGCTCCTGGCTCCTGGTTTTGGATCACTGTAGCTCTAGCCATTGCAGCCACCAGGGGAGTGAACCAGCAGATGGAAGACCTCTCTCTCTGTCTCTGTGTCTCTGTAACTATGCATTTCAAATAAATAACTAAAACTTTAAAAAATAACTTAAGAAAAAAAAATACTTGCAGTAAGTTGGTTTGGAGGTCTGAAATAGCCAGGACACACACCAAGCACTCTGATATATATGTGGTATGTCCAGAGAAGTAGCTTAACTTAGTGTATCATGATACCTATGCTTCCAATGTCTGGTTTGTGCAGCCTGTGACCTAGGCCCCATGTGTCCAACAGGAAAGTCTCAGGATTTTCCACATGATTACTATACAAGAAGGGAAACTCCCAAAGGCAAAATACTTTTCAAATTATGTTGGTATCATATTTACTGTTGTCTCATGGGCTAGAACAAAAGTGAACTGGAAAATGTCAGGGGTCCCTGTGGAGAAGAATTATATCAAGGTTTGTATACAGAGAGGCTTGTCATGGAACAGTTAAAGAAAGCTGTAATAGATATATCATGTCAATTTATCCTATACATATAATTGTGGCCAAAAACTAATTTTTAAGCTGTATACTTTAATGGAATTTTAGATACATAAAAGCAAGAGATGTTGTAAGGAAAACAGTTAATATTGCCTGACTAATTTTCTGTGTAATATAGATACTAATGAAAGCAGGTTTCTTTCTGGTGTACTGCCAATTAATTGGACAATCCTGATGAATATTATAAATTATTTAGGCAGTGACTTTTTTTATGATTTATTTATTTATTTAAAAGGCTGTTACAGAGAGGCAGAGGCAGAAAGAGAGATGGTCTTCCATCTGCTGATCACTCCCTAAATGGCCTCATTGGCTAAGGCTGGGCCAATCTGAAGCCAGGAGCCTGGAGATTTTTCCAAGTCTCCCATGTTGGTGCAAGGGACCCAAGGACTTGGGTCTCCTCTCCTCTCCTCTCCTCCCCTTCCCTCTCTTCTCTTCCCCTCCCCCCTCCCCTCTTTTCATTTGACAGGTAGAGTTATAGACCGTGAGAGAGAGAGACAAAGAGAAAGGTCTTCCTTCCATTGGTTCACCCCGCAAATGGCCACCATAGCTGGAGCTGTGCCAATCTGAAGACAGGAGCCAAGTGACCCTTTCTGGTCTCCCACATGGGTGCAGGGGCCCAAGCACCTGGGCCATCCTCCACTGCCCTCCCGGGCCACAGCAGAGAGCTGTACTTGAAGAGAAGCAACCGGGATTAGAACCAGTGCCCACATGGGATGCCAGTCCTGCAGGCAGAGGATTAGCCCAGTGTGCCACAGTGCTGGTCCCAGGACTTGGGTTTTCATCCACTGCTTTCCCAGTCCATAGCAGAGAGCTAGATCTGAAGTGTAGCAGGTAGGACTAAACTTGGTGTCCATATGGGATGCCCACACTGCAGCAGGAAGCTTCACCCACTGCTCCACAGTGATGGCTCTGACATTGATTTTTTTTTACATAATTGGTAACAAATTAATATTTTAATTAGCCTAACAATAGTTTCTGTTTAACCTGAGTGATTGGTAGAGTTGTGTGTGTTCTTTCAGGGTCTTTTCTGCTCTTCCCATGTGTAAAGCCTATATTCCCCCATAGGGAGGGTACTTTATTTTTGTTGCCCAGCTAATATGCCCATTTGTCTATATGCATTTCCTTCATGATCTTGCTAGCACAGTAGAATCTAGGAAGAATCTAGATTATTTGTCTCACCACTCTCTGAATAATTTCTCTTGCAGATAAGATCCTGGAGACATGTTCATGTACCCAAGACTGACAAAAATGAATATATTGCCAGTAAGTTGTTTATTCCTCAGCTTCTTTCACATTGTATTTATTTTATTTTATTTTATTTTTGACAGGCAGTTAGAAAGTGAGAGAGAGACAGAAAGGTTTTCCTACCATTGGTTCACCCCCCAAATGGCTGCTACGGCTGGCACGCTGTGTTGATCTGAAACCAGGAGCCAGATACTTCCTCCTGGTCTCCCATATGTGTGCAGGGCCCAAGGACTTGGGCCATCCTCCACTGCACTCCCTGGCCACAGCAGAGAGCTGGCCTGGAAGAGGGGCAACTGGGACAGAATCCAGCGCCCCGACCGGGACTAGAACACGGTGTGCCGTTGCTGCAAGGCGGAGGATTAGCCTAGTGAGCCGCGGCGCCGACCCCTACATTGTATTTTAAGATGTTTATAAGATTTGGTTAGATTGGAAAAGCATAAAGAAATATAATTCAGAATCAGGAAAAAGGGAGCATGGCTGCAAGATTTAAAGCCATCTGAGCTGAATGCACATTGGTTTTAATTTTTTTTATTGTCATAGCTACAAGATGTTTTACATGGTTCTAGTTGAAACTTACAGAAGAATTGAGGGGCTGGCGCTGTGGTACAGCAGGTTAAAGCCCTGGCCTGAAGCGTCGGTATCCCATATGGACACTAATTCTAGTCCTGGCTATTCCTCTTCCAATCCAGCTCCCTGCTATGGCCTGGAGTAGTAGTAGAAGATGGCTCAAGTCCTTGGGTTCCTGCATCCATGTGGGAGATCTAGAAGAAAGTCCTAGATCCTGGCTTCAGATGGGTGCAGCTCTAGGTGTTGCGGCCATCTGGGAGGTGAACCATTGGATGTAACACCTCTATATCTGTCTCTACCTCTCTTTAACTCTTTCAAATAAATAAAATCTTTTTTAAAAGAGTTACAGGCAGAGTGGACAATGAGAGAGAGAGAGAGAGAGAAAAGTCTTCCTTTTTGCCGTTGGTTCACCCTCCAATGGCCGCTGCGGCTGGCGCGCTGTGGCTGGTGCACCGCGCTGATCTGATGGCAGGAGACAGGTACTTACCCTGGTCTCCCATGGGGTGCAGAGCCCAAGGACTTTGGGCCATCCTCCACTGCAATCCCTGGCCACAGCAGAGAGCTGGCCTGGAAGAGGGGCAAAAGGGACAGAATCTGGTGCCCCGACTGGGACTAGGAAAAAAAAAAAAAGAGTTACAGGGAGAGGAGAGAAAGAAAAGTCTTCAATCCACTGTTTAACCCTCTAACTGGCCAAAAGTGCTGTAGATGGGCTGATCCAAAGAGAGGAGCCAGGAGCATCCTCTGGCTCACTGGCTCCCGATTTCCCACATTCGCCATGCAGGAATCCCTGCAAAAATTGCTGATAGGGCAGGGCTGATACCAGGGGCTGCTGCAGGGACACACCCACTCCTGACACCCACTGGGGCAGTCCATGCAAGATGAGTGGGTACGGGGGTTTGGGCTGAGCCTGAGCGCACACGCATGGGCCCTCTAAGGTTGCCTGCAGGAACTGCACTCCTGCTTTCCTGGGTGCCTCCAAGGTTCCCCCCACCTCCCTTGGGCTGGGACGAGGTGCAGCCCCAGGAACCCTGTGCCACCTTGTGCATGGAGGCCCCGCCTACGGGCAGGGCAGCAAGCTCCATAGGCCCACGGCCACGCGCAGCCCTGTAGCCTGCCTGGATGGCTGGAAGCACAGAGACGGGAGGTCTTCCCTGGCCAAGCCAAGAGTTGGCAGCATGCATCCTGAAAGCCTCCGCTGGCAGTTCTCGGGAGGATGGACCTGGCTGCGCCTCGGCTGCCTTCCTCCCGCTGGTTGGGCATTGTAAACCCAGGCCCACTTCTGCCCCCTGTGTTCCTGCCCTCCAGGGCGCACTTAGGAGCAGGTGGGCCCCCCTCGGCTTCCGTCTGCCATTCGCCCGCGGAGCCTGCTGGACCCCTGGCTCTAGGAGGCTGCCCAGCCGGCGCTGCCAACTGGCCCCAGGTGCTAGTTAGAGGCAGCGGCCGAACTCAGAAGCACACTGCAGGCGTCTCTGGGTTACACAAACATTCTCTGAGGGAAGCTAAAGCCCCCGGCAGCATCCTCCTCTGGCTCCCAGGCTCGCTCGTGCACAGATCAGGACTCACAGCACTAAGAGCTAGTAGCACAGGGCACTTCCTGGGGGCTGCTGCTGGGACACACCCAATCCTGACACCCACTGGGGCGGTCCACGTGAAATGACCTTAGTGCAGGGGTCCGGCTGTCCCACAGTGGCCTCCTGAGCCTGAGTGCACTCATGGGGGCCCTCTCCTTTTGCCTGCAGGAGCGGAATCTGAGCACTCCTTCATTCCAGGGCACCTCTGAGGTTCCCCCCACTTCCCTTGGGCCGGGAAGAGACACAGTCCCAGGAAACCAGTGCCAGCTTGTGCCTGGACACCTAGCCCATGAGCAGAGCAGCAAGCTCAACAGGCCCACAACCACGCCTGACCCTGTAGCCTGCCTGGATGGCTGGAGGCACAGAGACGGGAGGTCTCCCTGGGACAATCAAGAGTTGGCAGCCCGCACCCCAAAGCCTCCGCTGGCACTTCCTGGGAGGATGGACCAGGTTGCGCTCGGCTTGCTGGCTCCCTCTTATGGTCGGGCATTGCAAACCCAGACCCACTTCTGCCCCCTGTGTTCCAGGCCTCCAGGGTGCGCTTAGGAGCGAGCAGAACACCCTCGGCTTCCGTCTGCCTTTCACCCACAGAGCCTGCTGGACCCCTGGTTCTAGGAGGCTGGCCAGCCAGCGCTGCCAACTGGCCCCAGGTGCTAGCTAGAGGCAGTGGCCAGCCTCAGGAGCACACCTGGGGGCGTCCCCGGGCCGCACAAACATTCTCTGAGGGAAGCCAGAGCCCCTGGCAGCGGCCTCCTCTTGTTCCCTGGCTCCCGGGCTCCCACGTAGGCCGTCCAGGATTCTCTGAACTAAGAGCTGGTAGGGTGGGGCCGTTCCCGGGGGCTGCTGCTGGGACACACCCACTCCTGACACCCACTGGAGCAGTCTATGCCAGATGAATTCGGAGCTGGGGTAAGGGCTGTCCCACCTTGCCCTCCTGAGCCTGAGCGGACACCCGTGGGCCCTCTCATAGTGTCTGCAGGAACGCAGTCTGGGCACTCCCGTGTTTCTGGGAGCTTCCTAGGTTCCCCCCATGACCCTTGTGCCTGGACGAGGTGCAGCCCCAGGAAACCTGTGCCACCTTGTGTGTGGAGGCCTCGCCCACGGGTAGGTCAGCAAGCTCCATAGGCCTATGGCCGCGCCAGACCCTGCAGCCTGCCTGGACAGCTGCAGGCACAGAGATGTGAGGTCTCCCCGGGACAATCAAGATTTGGCAGCACGCACCCCCAAAGCCTCCGCTTGCAGTTCCCAGGATGGACCTGGCTACGCCTTGGCTGGCTTCCTCCCTCTGGTCGGGCATTGCAAACCCAGACCCACTTCTGCCCCCTGTGTTCCTGGCCTCCAGGGTACCCTCAGGATCCAGCAGCCCCCCCCCCCCCGCTTCCATCTGCCATTTGCCCGCGGTGCCTGCCGGACCCCTGGCTCTAGGAGGCTGCCAAACCGGCGCTGTCAACTGGCCCCGGTGGCTAGCTAAAGGCAGTGACGGGCCTCAGGAGCACACCTGCGGTCGTCCCCAGACTGCACAAACATTCTCTGAGGGAAGCCAGAGCCCCCGGCAGGGTTCTCCTCAGGCTTGCTAGCTCCCGGGTTCACGCATGCGCTGTCCAGGATTCCCTGCACTAAGCGTTGGTAGGGCGGGGCTGTTCCCAAGGGCTACTTCTGGGACACACCCACTCCTGAGCCCAATGGGGCGGTCCAGGTGAGATGAGCTCGGAGCTGGGGTTCTGGCTGTCCAACCGTGGCCTCCTAGGCCTGAGTGCACACACGTGGGCCCTCTCATATTGCCTGCAGGAACGGAGTCTGGGCACTCCTGCGTTTCTGGGCACCTCCTAGGTTCCCTTCATCACCCTTGTGCCGGGATGAGGCCCAGCACCAGGAATCCTGTGCCACCTTGCACGTGGAGGTCCCACCCATGGGCAGGGCAGCAAGCTCTATAGGCCCAAGCTGTGCCTGACCCTGCAGCCTGCCTGGACGGCTGGAGGCACAGAGACAGGAGGTCTCCCCGGGAAAATCAAGAGTTGGCAGCGTGCACCTCCAAAGCCTCCGCTGGCAGTTCCCTGGAAGATGGACCTGGCTGCACCTCAGTTGGCTCCCTCCTTCTGGTCAGGCATTGCAAACCCAGACCCACTTCCGCCACCTGTGTTCCTGGCCTCCAGGGCACAGTTAGGAGCGACCATCCCCCCTGGGCTTCCATCTGCCATTCGCCCCTGGAACCTGCCAGACCCCTGGCTCTAGGAGGCTGCCCAGCCAGTTCTGCCTACAGGCCCCAGCTGCTAGCTAGAGGCAGTGGCCAGCTGCAGGAGCACACCTGCAGGCGTTCCCGGGACACACAAACATTTTCTGAGGGAAACCGGAGCCCCCAGCAATGCCAGCATTTTCCTCTGGATTGCTGGGTCCAGGGCTCATGCATGCGACATCCAGAATTCCCTGCAATAAGGACTAGTAGGGCAGGGCTATTCCCGGGGGCTGCTGCTGGGACACACCCACTCCTGCCACCCACTGGGGCCGTCCACACGAGATGAGCTGGATGCTGGGGTACGGGCTGTCCCACCGTGGCCTCCTGAGCCTGAGCGCACATGCATCAGCCCTCTCATAGTGTCTGCAGGAACGGAGTCTGGGCACTCCTACATTTCTGGGCACCTCCGAGGTTCCCCACACCTCCCTTGGGCCACGAAGAGGCACAGCCCCAGGAAACCTGTGCCACCTTGAGCATAGAGGCCTCCCATACGGGCAGAGCAGCAAGTTACATAGGCCCACAGCCACGCCCGACCCTGCAGCCTGCCTGGATGGCTGGAGGCACAGAGACAGGAGGTCTCCCCAGGACAATCAAGAGTTGGCAGCGCGCACCCCCAAAGCCTCCGCTGGCAGTTCCCGGGAGGATGGACCTGACTGCAACTTGGCTGGCTTCCTCCCTCTGGTCAGGCATTGCAAACCCAGACCCACTTCTGCCCCCTGTGTTCCTGGCCTCCAGGGCAGGCATAGGAGCGGTCAGCACCATCTGCCATTTCGCCTGCGGAGACTGTCAGACCCCTGGCTCTAGGAGGCTGCCCAGCTGGCATTGCAAACTGGCCCCAGGTGCTAGCTAGAGGAAGCGGCCGGCCTCAGGAGCACACATGCGGACATGCCCATGCCACAAAAACATTCTCTGGGGGAAGCAAGAGCCCCAGCAGTGGCAGCGCTGTCCTCTGGCTTGCTGGCTCCAGGGCTCATGCATGTGCAGTCCAGGATTCCTCCACTGAGAACTGGTAGTGCGGGCTGTACCAGGGGGCTGCCGCTGGGACACACCCACTCCTGACACCCACTGGAGCAGTCTAGGCGAGATGAGTTCAGAGCTGGGGTAGGGGCTGTCCCACCCTGGCCTCCTGAGCCTGAGCGCACACGCGTGTGCCCTCTAATAGTGCCTGCAGGAACGGAGTCTGGGCCCTCCTGCGTTTCTGGGCATCTCCTATGTTCCCACCACCACCCTTGTGCCAGAAAGAGGCGCAGCCCCAGGAAACCTCTGCCATCTTGCACGTGGAAGCCCCGCCCATGGGCAGGGCAGCAAGCTAATAGGCCCTTGGCCGCCACCAACCCTGCAGCCCGCCTGGACGGCTGAAGGCACAGAGACGGGAGGTCTCCCCGGGCCAAGCCAATAATTGGCAGCACGCACCCCCAAAGCTTCCACTGGTCATTCCTGGGAGGATGGACTTGGCTGCACCTCGGCTGGCTGGACCCTTCTGTCTGGGCATTGCAAACCCAGACCCACTTCTGCCCCCTGTGTTCCTGGCCTCTAGGGTGCACCTAGGTGTGGCGGCCCCCCTGGGTTCCGTTTGCCATTCGCCCGCGGAACCTGTTGGACCCCTGGCTCTAGGAGGCTGCCCAGCCAGCACTGCCAACTGGCCCCAAGTTCTAGCTATAGGCAGCGGCCGGCCTCAGGAGCACACCTGTGGGTGTCCCCAGGCCCTACAAACATTCTCTGAGGGAAGCCGGAGCCCCAGGCAGGCTTGTCCTCTGGCTTGCTGGCTCTAGGGCTCATTCATGTGCAGTCCACGATTCCCTCCACTGAGAGCTGGTAGCTCGGTACATTCCCGGGGGCTGCTCCTGGGACACACCCACTCCTGACGCCCACTGGGGCAGTCCACGTGAGTGAGCTCGGAGCTGGGGTACGGGCTGTCCCACCCTGGCCTCCTGAGCCTGAGCGCACATGCGTGGGCCCTCTCATAGTGTCTGTAGGACCAGCGTCTGGACACTCCTGCGTTTCTGGGCGCCTTCTAGGTTCCCTCTACCACCCTTGTGCCAGGACAAGGCACAGCCCCAGGAAACCTGTGCCACCTTGCCCTTGAAGGCCCTCCCACGGGCAGGGCAGCAAGCTCCATAGGCCCATGGCGTGCCCGACCCTGCAGCCTGCCTGGACGACTGGAGGCACAGAGACAGGAGGTCTCCCCAGGACAATCAAGAGTTGGCAGCGCGCACCCCCAAAGCCTCCACTGGCAGTTCCCAGGAGGATGGACCTGGTTGCGCCTCGGCTGGCTTCCTTCCTCTGGTTGGGCATTGCAAACCCAGACCCACTTCTGCCCCCTGGGGTCCTGGCCTCCAGGGCTGGGTTTCCATCTGCCATTCGCCTGTGGAGCCTGCTGGACCCCTGGCTCTAGGAGGCTGCCCAGCCAGCACTGCCAAGTGGCCCCAGGTGCTAGCTAGAGGCAGCTGCTGGCCTCGGGAGCACACCTGTGGGAGCCCCCAGGCCGCACAAACATTCTCTGAGGGAACCTGGAGCCCTTGCCTGCGTAGTCCTACTCAGGCTCCGGGTTCCCTGGCTCATGCACAAGCAGTCCAGGATTCCGTGCACTAGGGGCCTGTACACCCCCCCCCCCAGGCCTTTACTAGAAGCCAGGTGGCCTCACGGCCTAACCACTGGTAGGAAGCTCCACTCTCATTCGAATGGGATTCACTGCTCCTGCTCATCCCTGCCTGCCCTCCAGCTAAGTTTTAGAAGGAGTTGTTCCTGAACATGGGGTTCTCTCCTCAGTCTTGCTCCCTTCTCTCCTCTCCCGTCTCCCTCTCAGCTGCTCTCATCTCTCTCTCACTCTCCTCTCTCTCTCTTTCTCTCCATCTCCTGGCCTATATCTCTCACATTCTCCTTCTCCCTCTTTTCCTTCCTTGCTCCTTCCCTCTGGCCTGCTGCGTTTTAGTCAATAAACCCTTTCCCTTACTCCAGTGTTTGGTGTGTTTTGTGGCGACCTTACAATAAGAGAACCTGCAGGAGAAGGAGACCTGAAAAATGGAGTGGAGTTTTTTTAACTAGCTTGTTTTTGTTAAAACAAAAATCCAGCTGAATAGTAGTTAGGTAGGAAGTCAGTTATGAGCTTATGTGTGTGTGTGACATGAAGGCCTAGAGAGAAGACATCTATGTCCAGCATATGCTGCATCTCAAGGTCGTCCTGATGGTGTTTCAGGGGCAGCCCAGTATTCACATCCTGTCCTGCCCTGCCCCCTTCCACCTGATAACCTGCCAGGTGGGGGTCCCCGCCCCTTCTGCCTGACAAGTCTTCCACAGTCTCCCAAGTGCAGCCCAGTATCTGCATCTCAAACACCCTGCTCCCTTCCTCCTGGTCTGATAACATTTGCATCCATAAAGTCCTTTGTTTCAGACCTTCAAGAGAAAACTCAGAAGTTTTTCTATTTACATCCAAAAAGCCCTTTGTTCCAAGAGGAGCAGGGGTGAGGAAATAAGCCCATCTCCTTAAAAACCCCCAGCCTCAACCAGAAGGCAGGCTCAGCCCTCTGCCTCTCTGCTGAGCCACCGGCCTGGTCTGGCCAGGTGTACTTCACTCAACTATGTAACCTCAATCCTTCCTCCCCTCCCTCCCCCCCCCCCAGTCTGAGCGAGAGCGATTGCACTCTCTCTCAGGTCCTGTCTGGAGAGGTGCCCATCCGTTCTTGCGGATGTCCCTACCCTAATAAACTGCTACTTTTACTTTCCACTTCTCTGTCTCACACCTGAATTCTTTCTTGCGCAAAGACAAGAACCCTGCAATTTCTCCGGTAACATTTCCATCCAAAATCACCTTGAGTTGCATCATGGCTGATTGGGCAAGATATAGTTACGATCTTATGACTAAGAAAAAAATGGTGTTCTATTGTAATATTGCATGGCCTGCATATGTATTAAATTTAAGAGAAGGTGGTTGTTAAATGGAATTTTTTAATTTTTATTTTATTTGAAAAGCAGAGTTACAGAGAGACATGAGGGGGCCTGTTAGGAAAAGAGGCACAGAATAGAGAGGAAGCAGTGTATGAATTGATAGCCAGACCAAATTTATTCAGAGAAAATAAATCCACAGAGATGGGTGATCAACTGCAACTGCCCATGTGCCCATGATGGAACACCTGACAGAAGGCCCTGACACCCAGGGACCGGACCTTTTTATATTTTAGGAAGCTGGGGATGGGGGTGGGGTAGGGGCAGCAGGCAGAGGGGAATTCCTGGAACTGGTCTTTCAGGTGTTCAGAGCAACTGGTCTTTCAGGTGGCTGTAAGGGGTGGAGTAAGGAGACAATGGAGTGTGAGACCCGACTGAGGTTTGTTGTTTTTTTTTTTTTTAAGATTTATTTATTTACTTGAAAGTCAGAGTTAAACAGAGAGAGAAAGAGAGGAAGAGAGAGAAAGGTGGCTTCCATCCTCTGGCTCACTTCCCAGATGGCCACAATTGCCAGAGGTACACCAATCTGAAGCCAGGAGCCAGGAGATTCTTCTGGGTCTCCCACATGGGTGCAGGGCCCCAAGGACTTGGGCTGTCTTCCACTACTTTCCCAGGCCATAGAAGAGAGCTGGATTGGAAATGGAGCAGCCAGGACTTAAACCAGCACCCATAAGAGATTCCTGCACTGCAGGCAGTGGCTTTAACCGCTATGCCACAGCACAGGCCCTCCAAATTGTTTCTTGGGCCAAGAGTACATTCCAATGTTTATCTCTTTTGTTCAATGCAGGAGAATGGCTGAGGCTTATGTCCTTGTTCCTTGTTCCATCAGGTCCTTCATCTACTGGTTTACTTCTCAGATGGCTGCAATGGCCAGAACTGGGCCCATTCGAATCCAGGAGCCAGGAGCTTTCTCTGGGTTCACACCCACATACCCGGTGCAGGGGCCCAAGGGCCTGAGCCATCCTCCACTGCTCCCCCAGGGCCACATCAGAGACCTGGATCACAACTGGAGCACCCAGGACCAGCTCTAATGGATGCTGGCACTCACTGCGGGTGGCTGCTTTACCCAAAATGCCACAGTATTGGCTCCTGTTAAATGGATTTCTAACAGTAGAGGTTTTGTGAGAGATCTGGTAAATGGGATGGAGTAATCATTTAAATCCCTTAACCCTTCCAGCAATTGTGTCTGTGGCTGTTGATGCCCAAAGAAACAGGTTAGGAGTCCTTGTCAATTTAGAAAAAGCAGGATCTTCAGCTCTGCCTCAGCCCAATGGTTGAGCAGAGACCCTGGGACTCCCTGATCTCTTAAAAATCTATTGTTAGGGGCCAGCACCATGGCTCCCTTGGTTAATCCTCTGCCTGCGGTGCCAGCATCCCATATGGGTGCCGGGTTCTAGTCCCAGTTGCTCCTCTTACAGTCCAGCTCTCTGCTATGGCCTGGGAAGGCAGTGGAGGATGGCCCAAGTGCTTGGGCCCCTGTACCCTCATGGGAGACCAGGAAGCAGCCCATGCCTCCTGGCTTCGGATCCATGCATTGTCAGCCATGGTGTGCATTTGGTGAGTGAACCAATGGAAGGAAGACCTTTCTCTCTGTCCCTCTCACTGTCTAACTCTATCTGTCAAATAAATAAATAAAAATATTTAAAAATGTATTGTAACTTTCCACAGACATCTCTGATAAAATTGTGAAGTACAAGAGTTAATAATGCAATAAAAGATGTTTCTCTAACAGAGTGCCTACTGAATCTCTAATGAAGATATAATTATCTTTATGTATGTTAGTTTCCAGTACCATTACTAGGACTACAGTTGCTTTCCAAGTTCAATGCTCAAGTAAATTTTTCAGGTTCCCACTGAGGAACAAATAGGGTTAACTGAGGTTACTAACAGCAGGAAGTAATTATATTCAGTTCATTGGAACTTTCAAAAAGCAGTTGTAACCATACTAAAATCATCCTCCTTCCCTTTTCCTTTTCATATTTTATGTAGGAAAAGCAATTACTGATATTCTGAATTACCTGAATTACTCTGGTGAATAGTAGCATTTGTATAATAGTGGACTTTTGCCCCAGCTAACAAAGAAACCTTCACCCAACTGATGCTGAGCCCCCTGGTTAAGAGGTTCCCATCATGGAGCCCACGCTGTGGCACAGCAGGTTTACACCCTGGCCTGAAGCACCAGCATCCCATATGAGCACTGATTCGAGACCTGGCTGCTCCACTTCCAATCCAGCTCTCTGATATGGCCTGGGGAAACAGTAGAATATGGCCTTAGGCTCCTGCACCCATGTAGGAGACCCGGAAGAAGCTCCTGGCTCCTGGCTTCAGGTTGGCACAGCTCTGGCTATTGAGGCCAATTGGGGAGTGAACCATCGGATGGAAGATCTCTCTGTCTCTCTCTGCCTCTCCTCTCTCTGTGTAACTCTGACTTTCCAATAAATAAATAAATCTTTAAAAAAAAAAAAAAGAGGCCTCTTCAGAAAAAAGCTTGGGTATTTACATATTGTCAATTGAGGTGACTCATTGTTTTATTTACCTCCCCCTGAAGCTACCCTTGTCTTTAAGAAACCCTTTATCAATTATGGCCTGGGATAGCAGTAGAAGATGGCCCAAGTCCTTGGGCTCCTGCACCCAAGTGGGAGACCCAGAATAATCTCAGGCTCCTGGCCTTGGATTGACATAGCTCTGGCCATTGCAGCCAATTGGGGAGTGAACCTTTGGATGGAAGACCTCTCTCTACCTCTCCTTCTCTCTCTGTGTAACTTGGACTTTCAAATAAATAAATAAATAAATCTTTTTAAATATTAACCCTTTAACAGATATTACATTTTATATCAAGAGCTCTCTTTTGGGGCTGTACTGTGGCATATAGAGCTGGACCTCCACCTATAGTGCTGACATCCCATGTGGGCACTGTTTCATGTCCCTGTTGGTCCTCTCCTGATCTGGATCTCTGCTTTGTGGCCTGGGAATGTAGTGGAGGATGTCCAGGGGGGCTTGGGACCCAGTACCCATGTTGGGGATATGGGGGAGGCCCTGGCCCCTGGCTTTGGATCAGCCCAGTCCTGGCCGTTGTGGCCATTTTGGGGGTGGTCTTGCTGGTGGAGGACCACTCTCTGTGGCTCTGTCTCTCTAATGAATAAATAAAATCTTAAAAAGAGAGAAATTTCTTTCCCCAAGATGCCAGCTTCTAGAAATAAGCTTTTTCTTTTCTCTTACCAACATTCATCACTGTTCAATTGGCTACCCACATGGTGAGCCATAGGGCCTGATTAAAAGATTTAAAAAGAGTTGCAGAGATTTCTGTATTTTTCTGTGTCATAATGTATGCTATGCATTATGTGTGTAATGTTGTATGTGTAAAAGTTGCTTGTGCTTATTTGTGTTATTTAAAATCAAAACATAATTTTCACCTAAGCACAAACAATATATGAAAAGATGATGCAGTGTTCATTGCTTGCTATGAAGTCCAATTTAAAGTTGTTCTTTGGCAAGATCATGACTTAAGAGAATAACCATACTTATCTAATATGGTAGTTTCTCAGGCAATGTAAGTATAATTGCTGAAAAATGAATTGATGGTCTTTGCTGTGGCACCTTGTGCATCATCAGGTCCCTGCAACCTAAGGGATGTCTCCCTCTCCTCACCTTCCTGAGAAATAGACTCAAGTGTACACTGACTGGAGAGGAGGTAGAGAAGATAATGTAGCAGTGCTGGGTCAGAATCCACAGCAAGGTTCAAGCTGATGCTGCAAGCCTTGCTGGATTCATGGATATGTGTGAGATGGAGCAAACATCAGCATCAAGCCGACAGGTGAGTATTTGTGCCTGATCTTTGACACCACAGGGCCATCTTGCTGTTCACTACATCACAGCAGAAGCCACGTGGTGGCAGACATGAGCTGGAGGTGGTATACAAACTGAACACACACTGAAGAGAATGCCCAGTACAAGCTGTGCAAGGTGAGGAGGATGACTGGGTACAAAGGGAATCCCACCCCTACTGGCTCATGATGCTTGTGCCATGCGCAACCCAGATCCTCTCATCAAGGTGATCATGGGATGGATTACTGATTTGGGGACCCTATCCAATTTGACATGAGGTAATAGACCTCAGGTTTTCCTGCCCAAGTATAAGAGCATCTCTGACTTACAGTGACTGAAGAGAGATAAAGCAGTACAGCAGCTAGAGAGACCAAGGGCTACTCCGCAATAGGATGACTTTTCTTTGCTCCAATAAATGATAAATGCTCATGAAAAAAAAAAATAAAAAATGAATTGCTAAATGTGAAAGATTTTTCTAAATACATGTACTCTTGGCTTCTTAAAATATATAGAAGGGAGCCGGCGCCGTGGCTCAATAGGCTAATCCTCCACCTTGCGGCGCCGGCACACCGGGTTCTAGTCCCGGTTGGGGCGCCGGATTCTGTCCCGGTTGCCCCTCTTCCAGGCCAGCTCTCTGCTATGGCCAGGGAGTGCAGCGGAGGATGGCCCAGGTGCTTGGGCCCTGCACCCCATGGGAGACCAGGAAAAGCACCTGGATCCTGGCTCCTGCCAGGATCAGCGCGGTGCGCCGGCTGCAGCGGCGGCCATTGGAGGGTGAACCAGCGGCAAAGGAAGACCTTTGTCTCTCTGTCTCTCTCTCTCTGTCCACTCTGCCTGTCAAAAAAAAAAAAAAAAAATATATATATATATATATATATATATAGAAGGGATTGGGCCTTTTGGTAAATGTTTTCATAAGTTGTTATATAACTGTTCAAAATTACCTGCTAAGTTTTCACTAAACAGTAAGCTACCAAGGATAAGAAATATTTTTAAGATTTATTTATTTAAATATTTGCAAAGCAGAATAACAGAGAGAGGGAGAGAGGTCATCCATCCACTGGTTCACTCTCCAGAGGGCTGCAATGGCTGGACCTTGCAGATATCAAGCCAGAAGCCAGGAGTCTCCTCCCACTCTCCCACATGGGTGCAGGAACTAAAGGACTTTGGGCCACCTTCCACTGCTTTCCTAGGTCGTTAGCAGGGAGCTGGATTGGAGTGGAGCAACCAGGACTTGAACCAGTACCCTTATGGGATGCCAGCACTCCAGCACTGTGGGTGGAGGCTTAACCTACTGTGCCACAGCACCAGCCCCAATAAGAAATAATTCTAAGTCAACATCCCAAAGTTTAGAATTTTTGAAAGATTTATTTATGTATTTGAAAGGCTGAGTGAGAGAGACAAACATCTTCCATCTACTGGTTCAACCCAAGATGTCTGTAATAATCAAGCACTGGGCCAGACTGAAGGTAGGAGCCTGGAGCTCCATTCAGGTCTCCCACATCAGTAGCAGGGTCCTAAACACTTGTGCCATTTTCCTCTGCTTTTCCAGGCCATTAGCAGGGAGCTTGATCTGAGGTAGAGCAGCTGTGAGATGAACCAGTGCCCATATGGGATGCCAGCATCACAGATGGTGGCCTTACCCATACATCACAACACTGGCCCTAACATAAAAAATTTTCAGAGTGGGGGCAGCATCATAGTTAAATGCAGTCTATCATACCTGCATCCCATAAGAGTGCTTCTTTGAGTCCAAGCTGCTCCGCTTTAATCCAGCACCCTGCTAATGTGCCTGGGATAACAGAAGATGGCCCAAGTGCTGGGACCCCTGCCACACATGTGGGAGAACCACATGGACTTCCCTGGCTTTTGGCTTCAACCTGTCCCAGCTCTGGCTGTTGCAGATGGTTGGGGAGTGAGCAGATAGACAATCTCTTTCTCATTGTCTTTATATTTCTGTAACTCTGTCTTTCAAATAAAACTAGGATTTAGTCCCCCATGTTAAATCACCTAATTTTTTTAAAATATTTATTTATTTATTTGAAAGTCAGAGTTACACTGAGAGAGGTGAGACAAAGAGAGAGACAGGTCTTCCATCCACTGATTCACTCCCCAGATGGCCACAATGGCCAGAGCTGCGCTGATGTGAAGTCAGGAACCAAGAAGTTCTTTCAGGTCTCCCATATGGGTACAGGAACCCAAGGACTTGGGCCATCTTCTGCTTTCCTAGGCCATAGCAGAGAGCTGGATAGGAAATAGAGCAGCCCTTATGAGATGCTGGCACTGCAGGCAGTTGCTTTACCCGCTACACCACAGCACCAACCACTATACCTAGGTTTTTTTTTTTTTTTTTTTTTTTAGCTCTTTTTATTTGAAAGGCAGAGTTTACAGAGAGAGGGAGAGACAGAGATCTTTGGTCTACTGCTTCACACCCCAAATGGCCACAATGGCTGAACTTGAGCTGTTGGGTTCCTGAACTAGGACCCCGACTGGTCGAGATGCGCACCCCAAAGACTCAGATTCCAAACCAGTAGATGCAACATGCAAGAGGATTTATTCAACGTCTGCGCAGATGGGCCATCCAAAAGAAGCCCCGAACAGTTGTTAACGAGCATTTTTAAAGGGAAAAAGCACATAATTTACTTAATACACACAATTTACACGCTAAGTGGAGGGTTTAAATGATACACACACGATTCACACACTGATTGGAGGATTTAAATGAGGGGGTTAGTGGAGGGAAAATTTTTCTGGCTATCGCAGGAGTCACTTTAAGACTTTAGGGTGGGATATCTGCTGTTCACCAGAAGGTGCTCTGCAACTGGGAGCTATCACAAAGCCTCGAGGCGGGGTTCCTGCTGCTACCACATCTCAAGTGACAGCTGGTGCCTAGGACTCTTTCTAGGAACTAGCACACTAAGTAGGGCAAAGGTTACTTCTAAGAACTAACTCACTAAGTAGGGCAAAGGTTACTTCATCTGGGATGGAGAGGAGTGGCTCTTCAGAGCCACAATAGCCAGGAATCAGGAGCTTCTTCTGGGTCTCCCACCTTGCTGTCAGGGGCCCAAGGACTTGGCCATTTTTCATTGGTTTTCTAGGCACATTAGCAGGGAACTGTATCAGAAATGGAATAGTCAGGACTAGAATCAGTGTGCATGTGGAATGCCTGTGTCACAGGTGGTGGCTTTTACACACCACACCACAACACTGGCCCCTACACCTGACTTTTCTAGATGTATTTAAATTGTTCTATGGGATTTTTTTCTGCTTTTGTTTCTAAGGTGTATTTTCTTTTATTTTTGTTAAAGATTTTTTTATTTGTTTAAAATGCAGAGTTACAGAGAGGCAGAGAGAGAGAGAGAGGTCTTCCATTTGATAGTTCACTCCCCAGATGACCACAATGGCCAAAGCTGCAGTGAGCTGAAGCCAGGAGCTTCTTTTGGGTCTCCCACAGGGATGCAGGGGCCTAAGGACTTAGGCAATCTTCTGCTTCTTTCCCAGGCCATAGCAGAGAGCTGGATCAGAAGTGGAGCAGCCAGGACTTGAACTGACACCCGTATGGGATCGCAGCACTGCAGGCGGCTTTACTTCCTAAGCCACAGTGCCAGCAACAGGTGAATTCTTTTCTAAGTTTTTTCATTCTAAATGCTCACAGCCTTCAGTGTCTAAGTTTGGGTGTGGGGGAGGCTGAATCTTGAGAGGCCTAGAGGAAATTTCCTGAGCCTGCCTCCAATTTGAAAACCTGTCTTTAAGTTTGAAATCCCTGGTAGCAAACACCCCAGCCCCAGGGCGCTTTTGCCTAATGATCATTAAGGTGGTAGGTGGTATAATAGGAGTGGCTAAGACTCTTTTGCATTACATCACCCCACCCCTTGCCTGCATCCAGTCATCTCATCTGCTCTGTACCTCCGCTATATATACACCTCCCTTTTATAATAATGAAGAGAGACCCTGCTTTGACTGGGCTCCACACCACGCCTGATTGTCCCCTGGGTTTGGGGAAGGCTGAGTGGCGGGTGGCACACTTCCCCTCCTCGGTCAAGGCAAGCTTTGGGCAGCCTGTCTAATTCTCCGGTGGTGGTGAGGAACAGTCACCACATTTGGGTACCTTTCCATTGGGTTTAACTTCTAAGTAATCTGGAGGAGCTTCCCATTAGAAGAAATACAGCACAAAAGAATTTTCTTTTTACCTTTTGGTTATTACAGAAGGGAAAGAAATTTTGTGTTTTGTCAAGATTATCTCATGTATTCTCTGACTTTGGGTTTAGAAAACTGAGTTTTAAGAGTTGAGATTTTTAGGCCGGCGCCGCGGCTCACTAGGCTAATCATCCGCCTTGCGGCGCCGGCACACCGGGTTCTAGTCCTGGTCGGGGCGCTGGATTCTGTCCCGGTTGCCCCTCTTCCAGGCCAGCTCTTTGCTGTGGCCCAGGAGTGCAGTGGACGATGGCCCAAGTCCTTGGGCCCTGCACCCCATGGGAGACCAGGAGAAGCACCTGGCTCCTGCCATCGGATCAGTGCAGTGCATGGGCCACAGTGCGCTGGCCACGGCGGCCATTGGAGGGTGAACCAACGGCAAAAAGGAAGACCTTTCTCTCTGTCTCTCTCTCTCACTGTCCACTCTGCCTGTCAAAAAATTAAAAAATTTAAAAAAAAATCTTGTGATAAAAAAAGAAAAAAAAAGAGTTGAGATTTTTAATATATTTTAAATGTCTACATTAATTAAATATTCAATATACTTAATATATTTATACATAATTTGACTTAATATTATGTAAGTGATTATTATCTCATAGTGATCAGGGATCCTATGTTGACCAATTATTTTCTTTTTAATTTTTGATCTCTTTTACAGTCTTTTCTAGAAAATCAAAATACTAAATTAACTGTTTTGACCTTGATTTATTAGTGGACCCCTGGAAATTATCAAAGGATTTAGTTTCAACTTGCAGAGGAGAGAGCTAATTAGGCTCACTTTGCGTGAAAAGATCTGCCAGTTGCAAGATCATAAACTTTGGGTACCTTTCCATTAGGTTTAACTTCTAAGTAATCTGGAGGAGCTTCCCATTAGAAGAAATACAGCACAAAAGAATTTTCTTTTTACCTTTTGGTTATTACAGAAGGGGAAGAAATTTTGTGTTTTGTCAAGATTATCTCATGTATTCTCTGACTCTGGGTTTAGAAAACTGAGTTTTAAGAGTTGAGATTTTAATATATTTTAAATATCTATATCAATTAAGTATTCAATATACTTAATATAAACATTTATACATAATTTGACTTAATATTAATGTAAGTGAATGATTATTATCTCATAATAATCAGGGATCCTATGTTGACCAAATGTTTTCTTTGTAATTTTTGATGTCTTTTACAGTCTTTTCTTGGCCAGTTGCAAGATCATATACTTTAAGTTACATTGATATAAAATGTTATTGATGTCAATTTTCCAGGAGTTATATAACATTGAGACAAGTCCGATATTCCTGGTGGGATATTATCAGTTGCTGTTCTTAAAAAAAAAAGGAGGAGGAATGCTTGGGTACTTTTTTTTTTTTTTTTTTTTTTTTGACAGGCGGAGTAAGACACTGAGAGAGACAGAGAGAAAGATCTTCCTTTTTCCATTGGTTCACCCCCCAGATGGCCGCTATGGCCAGTGCACTGTGCTGATCTGAAGCCAGGAGCCAGGTGCTTCCTTCTGGTCTACCATGCAGGTGCAGGGCCCAAGCCATTGGGCCATCCTCCACTGCACTCCTGGGCCACAAGAGATCTCAGGAGATGGACTGGAAGAAGAGCAACTGGGACAGAATCTGGCACCCCAACCGGGACTAGAACCTGGGGTGCTGGAGCCACAGGTGGAGGATTAGCCTAGTGAGCTGCGGCGCCAGCCAACGCTTAGGTACTTTTGAAGATCTTTGAAATTGCTCCTATGCCATCATTGCCTGAAATGATGGACTGGTTTGTAAAATACTGCTGTGCTTTTTAAAGTTCGGTGTGCATCTTCTTGTCCATTGGTAAATTACCTTCCAAATTTCAATTGTGATGATTTTAAGGTATACATGCTATGAGGTAAGGCATTTAGTCCCTTAATCTTGCTCCTAGAAGATACTTAGCAATGTTCTGTATCCAGTTCCCTTCTGTGTTTCTATGCTTGAGGAATTAAAAGATGGTGTAAACTGATTTGAGAAGAACTATAAACATCAATAAAACACAAATAAAATTGTATTATCAAATCTGCATGTTAAACTCTACCCTCTACACCTCTGCTAAAAGGTATATTGCTTTCATAATCATTTATTATGTGAGAGAAGTTTCCAGGAACAATGCAACCTGTAAGATGTTTCTGGAAGAAGACAGAGGTTATGAAGGAGCCAGGATTTGGGATCAGTTAGCATAAGAGAGTGCAATGCTTTAAGATTTTGATTCAGGAAAGAACACCAACTGATCCTTGAGATTTTGGGATGGGAAGGAAAAGAAGGGGGGATGTGAACAGAAGCGAACGCCCTCTGCTGGCCAGTATTTCTCCATCCACTCCACACTGAAGCCCTTGGGGATCGCCCACCGGTCTCTAGAAATGCGCAGCCTGGACTCCATTTCCCAGAGTCACCAGGTGCCCTGACGTATTCTGCGTTCTGAATGCCTGTGCGTGTGGACGTGGGAGTACCTGTGCCTGCATTTGCGCATGTCGGTGTCTGCCCTCTGGTGCAGAGTTGAGAACAGAGGAAGTTTATTCACGGGGAGTCAGCCTGAGAGGCCACGCTGCTCCTTCTCCCACATTCACTGCCACTCTTGCTCTGCACACAATCCCAGGAAGTCTGCGGAGACACCCTGAGCCGCCACCCGCTACTTCTGTGCCTCTTCATCTGCCGCCTGTGGTTCCCACATGCCGGGGACTTTTTCTGCCCCACACTCTCCGCTTTGCTTCCTGAGTGTCCTGAAGAAGGGGGACGGGCTCCCGGGACTTTCCACGGCAAGTATGGAGAACAGAAGGGGGCACAGATGTGTGTGTGGGAGAGAGGTGGGAGAGAGGGCGGGTGGCGGCTCCACAACATGGCTCACTTGCTTCTCAGTGATCCTGGTGGCTTCCCGGGGCATGGTCAGGGCTGGGACCTTGGCTCTCCTGTCTCCCGCCGCCAGTGCCCACCCTCCCAGTGCCGGCCGGTCCGCGTGTTACCTTGCTCAAATTTTCCTCAATGTGCTTTATGTGGTGGTTATGAAACAGAGAGCACTGGTGAGGGCAACTGCACAAGCAGGGCAGGTGAGAGGGTGGGGAAGGCAGGCCATGAGGCTCCCAGTTTGCTCTATTTAAATAAGCCCAGCTTCCACTTCGGGTGGGTCACAGAATGCCTTCTGGCTGCTGCTTCTGCGGGGCGGGGCTCAGTGGCCTTCAGAGGAGTGCGGGAGGCAGCAGGGTGGGAAGGAGGGCAGAATAGGAACTGCTCCATGGCCCCCATTCTGCACCTCATTGGGCCGTTGGATTCCCCAAGGACACACCTAGCAGCAGTGGCCCTGCTGCTGAGCTTTTCGCCAGAGGGAACGGCATGAAGGGTGAGCAGTAACTTTGCGGATTGGTCCTTCTTCCGTGTTTAGTTAACAGACTTTTTCAATCTGGAGTTTGAGGCCACAGAATCTTAGCTGATGATTTAATTGTCTGCTTTTCAATTTCTGTCATCAGCCCTTCTTCCTTCTCCTGTTAGGAAGGATGTCAACTGCTATTGCCTGTCACGGTGAGTGAACTGTGCGGGTCAACAACTGGAGCTATTTTAGTCTGGATTTGCATGAAGTGGAGAACTATAAAAAAGTAGCACTTTCTCTGCCCAGTTCTTCAGTCACCCAGTGCTCCACCAGGCTGATTATCTTACAGTCCATACTTTTTTTTAAAAAAAAAAGATTTATTTATTTATCTGAAAGTCAGAGATAGAGAGGGGCAGAGGCAGAGAGAGTGGGAGAGGTCTTCTATCTGCTGGTTCATTCCCCAGATGCCTGCAATGGCCAGAGCTGGGCTGACCTGAAGCCAGGAGCCAGGAGCTTCTTCTGGGTCTCCCATTGGGTGCAGGACCCAAGGACCTGGGCCATCGTCTACTGCTTTCCCAGGCCATAGCAGAGAGCTAGATTGGAAATGGGTAACTGGGACTTAGAAAAAATTCCCCCCTCCCTTTGAAAAAAAGCCACCTGGCATGGCCCATATGGGATGCGGGCACTGAAGGGGGCAGCTTTACTCACTCTGCCACAACCCTGGACCCCACACTGAACTAATGAAGAAGTCCAGTTACTTGTTCTGTGTTTTATCCATGACATTTTTTTTTAACATAGAATGACATTAGTTCTACATTTTCATAAAGACCGTGGTCTGGGGAAGCATCTGTACAAGTTGTTAATGTGAGGAGCAAAAAGAGGGGAAAGAAAGTTCACCTCTCCCCCAAAAGAGATGTAGAGTAGAAGTGACCTTGCAAACTGTTGCTGAGTGAGTTTCAGTGTAATGCAGTTTTCACATGAATAACTGAGTGATTCCAGTGTCGTGATAGAATGTCATTGTCACCAGATTACCAGTTTATGAAACTCACTTAGCATAATGAGGCCATCTAGGAAGTGAACACAGAAAGTGATTTCTGGATAGAGGGTGTTAGGGTGACAGCATTTCTCCTCTCAGCCCCA
Organism: Oryctolagus cuniculus; assembly: GCF_964237555.1. Lineage (NCBI taxonomy): Eukaryota > Metazoa > Chordata > Mammalia > Lagomorpha > Leporidae > Oryctolagus > Oryctolagus cuniculus. The sequence continues at coordinate 144,072,762 of NC_091439.1, forward strand.
GTGTGTTGTTTGTGACCTTTTCCCCAGTGCCCTCCCTATCACAGTGCTTGTGAGTGGACAAGCGTTTTTGTGTTTCTGGTGGGAAGAGCTGCTTCACACCCATGAAACAACTGTAAGACCACTTTCTGAGCAACCATGTTGTTTGCCTGTTAATACGACTTGGAAAAAGCTGAGAACAGGATGCTTAGACTCATCAGGCTAACTGGCTGTCCTTGGCACATCCTTCCCCTCATGGCTATAGGTTTCTGGCAAGTTTTATAAAATGTGTAAGAGAGAAATATTTTGTATGAGATGCATAAGCTGGTAATGAAGTAGCACCTGGACAGTAGGGACTCCATTTTGGAGCACCTGAGACTCCATCTTGAGAAAGCACCCACCCACAACCATGAGACTCTGGTCTGAAACTATGATCTAAAGCACCATGCATTTGTATCCCTTCCTCCTTCTTTCCTTCAATGCTGGAGCAGCCTTAACAGAGTTAAACTGGGTAGCACTGGTCATTTTGGCTTTTGGTGCTTGGAAAGCAAGAGGAATTGTTTTTTCTGCAGAAAGGGATTGAGGAGGCACTAGACAAAGTCAGCAGTAGCTTTCTTGGCTCCATCATATGTCAAATTGAGTCAGAATATTTGTGGTCAGTTTTTTTTTTAAATTTTTTAAAACTTTTTTAAAACAGAAAGGCAGAATGAGAGAGGGACTTTTTTTATTTGTTCGCCTTAATTTTAATTTTTTTCTATTTTTAAAAGTTTTTTTTATTTATTTGAGATGTGGAGTTATAGGCAGAGAGAGAGAGAGAGAGAGAGAGGTCTTCCATCTGCTGGTTCACTCCCTAGTTGGCTGCAATGGCTGGAGCTTTGCTGATCTGAAGCCAGGAGCCAGGAGCTTCTTCTGGGTCTCTCACATGGGTGCATGGGCCCAAGGACTTAGGCCATCTTCTACTACTTTCCCAGGCCACAGCAGAGAGGTGGATTGGAAGAGGAGCAACCAGGACTAGAACCGGCGCCCATATGGGATGCCAGCGCTGAAGGTGGAGGATTAACCTACTGCACCACAGCACTGACCCCTCTTTATTCCAAGAGAGAGATCTTCATCTTCTGGTTCACTCCCCAAATAGCCACAACAGCCTCTGCTGTGCTAGACTGAGGCCAGGAGCCAGGAGCCAGATCTCCTACTTGGGTGTAGGGGCCCAAGTACTTGATCCCAGACCATTGGCAGGGAGCTGGATGGGAAATGGAGCCACCAGAACTGGTACCTATATGGGATGCCAGTGCTGCAAGGGATGTTTTCAACTAGCTGCACCATAGTGTGAACCCCTTTCTAAAACTTTTTAAAAGAAATTTATTTGATAGGCAGAGTTAGAGGAAAAGATACACACACACACAGATATCAATCTTCCATCCACTGGTTCACATCCTCAGTGGCTACAACAGCCAGGGCTGGGCTGGGTCAAAGTGGGAGCCAGGAGATTCATCCATGTCTTCCATGAAGGAGCAGGGACACAAGCACTTGGGCTATCCTCTGATAATTTCTCAGGCACATTACCAGGGAGCTGCATTAGAAGTAGGGTAGCTGGGACATGAACCACAGCCCATGTGGGATGTCAGTGTCACAGGCAGTGGCTTTACATAATATGCCTCAATACTGGCTCCACATATGCTGGAAACACATCTAAGGGTTATTAGAAGGCCAGTTGATTGCCATCATGCCATTCAGGTCTGTCCTACAGAACCATTTTGAAATAAGTAACATTTCTCTCATGACTGAACGTCAGTCTACAAGACTGCTTCCTAAGGGAGAGAGCTTCAGGGGCAAAGGGGGCAGTGATGTAGAAAGGGAGTAGGAGTGAAGGAGGAGGGAGGAGGTGGAGGTCAGTAGAGAGGTTGGGAAGTGCTCAAAAGCAAAAAGTAATAGGACGCAGGTCATTTGTGCAGATTGCCAAAATTAACCATGTATATTATAGCTTTTTAAAATTCAGAGTTAATTTCTGACATAATTTCTGATATAGTTAACTCTCATTTCTGTTTTTTCATATAATGTTTATAAGCAGTAGAGAATGGGTGTAATTAAATGCAAAACCATACTCCTATATAAGAAATTTGTATTAGATGCCAGCACCACAGGCAGTATTATTTCCTATGAAATTATTCCCATGTTTCCTGATTAACATTCTCTGTTGGTTGAAGAGGATGGCAGGTTGGGAGACCAGGGAAAGAGCGAGCACCTGTTTTCTGTTCAGTCATGCTGAGCTGCAGGGAAACTATCAGGGAAGTTTGTGAGCAGCAAAAGTGAGGTCAGAGGGTGAGAGAAAGCAGTGTAGAAGGTAAATAGAGAGGAAATAATTGCAGAACATATTCACAGATTAGTTTGGCAAAAGCCAAGTGTGATCAGAGACCTAAAAAGAGGGAAAGAAAAGTTGAAGACAGAGAGCAGAAGAAATGGGAAATTGGAAGCATCGGAAGGGAGTTTGACTCTGATCACACACACTTTTGGAAGGTGTGGGGAAACAGGCCCTTGCACTCATATTGGCAGGAGAATAACACAGTACTCTCTTTGGAGGATAATTTGGCAGATCAAAGTTCTTTAAATGTTAATGTCCCTTGCTAGGATTCAACTGCAAATTTATCTAACATATATTTGGTCAAATACATAAAGAGCAAGTCAGGTCTTTGTTGTGTTGTTGAAGATGGGAATAAAACAGAAGCAACCTAAATATATATTGATAGAGAAGTGGGAAAATGCATTATGGTATATCTGTACAGTCAAATACTAAATATGTAATAGGTCTGAAAAATGATGTAGGGACAGAGTACTTGTGTAAAACAAAGTACAGAAAAAATGCCCCTTTTAAAACAAAAGGGCACATGTGTATGTATCTCTAATTTTTTTTAAAAGATTTATTTACTTGAAAGAGCTACATGGAGAGAGGTGAGGCAGAGAGCGAGAGAGAGGTCTTCCATCTGATGGTTTCTCCACTTGGCTGCAATGGCCAGAACTGTGCCTGTCCGAAGCCAGGAGCCAGCAGCTTCCTCTGGGTCTCCCACATGGGTACTCTTGTATATATGCATATAGAAATCTCAGAAGATAATGTAAGAAATAGTTAAGAGTAGTTTGTTCTGCTTTCTCAGGCCATAACAGAGAGCTGGATTGGAAGAGGAGCAGCTGGGACAAGAATTGGTGCCCATATGGATGCTCGCACTTCGGGCCAGGGCGTTAACCCACTGAGCCACAGTGCTGGCCCCAGCCACAGTGCTGGCTCCATGTATCTCTTTTTATAAAATTTATTTATTCATTTTTATTTCATTCAGAAGGAGAGATTTTCCATCTCTCCCTTTGAATCTGCTGATTCACTCCCCAAGTGGCTGCAATGGCTGGGGCTGAGCCAGGCCAAATCCAAGAGCCAGGAGCCAGGAGCCAGGAGCCAAGAGCTTCAACCAGGTCTCCCACATGGACTTTGGCCATCTTTCACTGCTTTCCCAGGCACATAAACAGGGATTTGGATCAGAAGTGGAACAGTGCAACACAAACTAGTGCCCATAGTGGATGCCAGCATTAAAGGTGGTGGCTTAACCCATTTATGCCACAATGCTGGCCCTCTGCATATATATGTTTATGAAGGCACTTCAAAAAGTTCATGAGAAATGGAATTAAATATGGCATTATTTTGGTGCAAAACTTGCAATTCATTCACTTCTTTTCATAATACACACTACACAAATATTTTTGAAACCTTCTTGTATCCATGGACTTTGAAATTAGTTACAAGGGCTGGCACTGTGGTGCAGCAGGTAAAGCTGTCACCTGCTGTGCCCACTGAGCACCAGTTCAAGTCCCGGCTGCTCCACTTCTGATCCAGCTCTCTGCTATGGCCTGGGAAAACAGTGGAAGATGGCTCAAGTCCTTGGACCCCTGTACCCATGTGGGAGATCTGGAAGAAGCTCCTGGCTTTGGATCTGCTCAGCTCCAGCCATTGTGGCCATCTGGCGAGTGAACCAACAGATGGAAGACCTCACTCTCACTCTCACCCTCTCTGTTTCTGCCTCTCTGTAACTCTGATTTTCAAATAAATAAAAATTTAAAAAGAAATTAATTACAGAAAGCTAGACTTAATCATTTACATTTTTCATGATACTTTAAAGTACTCCTGTATATATGCATATAGAAATCTCAGAAGATAATGTAAGAAATAGTAAAGAGTAGTTTGTTCTGGGAAATATGACTAGTATAGAATGCAGGGAGTCATGCTTTCATTTTATACTCTTCTGCAGTCTTTTTTTTTTTTTTTTTGACAGGCAGAGTGGACAGAGAGAGACAGAGAGAAAGGTCTTCCTTTTCCGTTGGTTCACCCTCCAATGGCCGCCGCGGCCAGTGCACCGCGCTGATCCGATGGCAGGAGCCAGGTACTTCTCCTGGTCTCCCATGGGGTGCAGGGCCCAAGCACTTGTGCCATCCTCCACTGCACTCTTGGGCCACAGCAGAGAGCTGGCCTGGAAGAGGGGCAACCAGGACAGAATCCGGCGCCCTGACCGGGACTAGAACCCGGTGTGCCGGCGCCGCAAGGTGGAGGATTAGCCTAGTGAGCCGTGGCGCCGGCCTTCTGCAGTCTTTAATAGCTAACATGTGTGTTGTTATGAAGATGTACTTTTAAAGGTAGAGAAAGAGAGGGAGAAGTTGAGGGAGTGAGGGAGAGAGAGAACTTCCATCTATGTTTTCTTCTAGAAATGGCTTCAATATCTAGGGTGGGCTAGGATAAAGCCAGAGACCAGGAACCCTATCTGGGTCTCCCACATAGGTGATAGGGATCAATGTGGTAGAATGAGAAGGTGAGAAGGTTGTGCCAAGAGGGCCACTGGCAACAGAAACTGCCTGGCAACAGGCCGTGATTGGATGGCTTCAGAAACCACATGACAACAGAGCCTGGCTGGCAACAGGCTGTGATTGGATGGATTTGGAAACTGCCTGGCAACAGGCTGTGATTGGTTAGGGTATAGACCACCCCTTGACTGGATTGGCTGCCTTAGCTATATAAGCAGCTGTAGCAACTGAAATAGATGAGTCTGCAGACTGCTTGCCTCAGGCCTGCTTTCACCTGACTCCCGGGGTCTGTGTGGTGACTCTGCATCTCTTGCCCCCACCACGCTCTTCCTCTTAGAAATAAATCCACAGCTACAGGGATCTAGGCACTTGGGTCACTGTCTTTCCAGGTGCATTACCATGAAACTGGATTATCAGGAAGCTGGAACAGGAGAGCAGGTAGGACTCATATTAGGCTTTCTATTATGGGATACTGGTATTTTTTTTTTAATTTTTTTTTTGGACAGGCAGAGTGGACAGTGAGAGAGAGAGACAGAGAGAAAGGTCTTCCTTTGCCATTGGTTCACCCTCCAATGGCCGCCGCGGCCTGCGTGCTGTGGCCGGCGCACCGCGCTGATCCAATGGCAGGAGCCAGGTACTTATCCTGGTCTCCCATGGGGTGCAGGGCCCAAGCACTTGGGCCATCCTCCACTGCACTCCCTGGCCACAGCAGAGAGCTGGCCTGGAAGAGGGGCAACCGGGACAGAATCTGGCGCCCCGACCGGGACTAGAACCCGGTGTGCCGGCGCCGCAAGGTGGAGGATTAGCCTAGTGAGCTGCGGCACCAGCTTGGGATACTGGTGTTCTAAGCAACAGCTAAACCTGCAGAATCACAATGCCACCCCCATGTATTATTTTTATAATTAAAATGTCTAGATTTTGATTTTAAAATGATAATTTGTAGTTACACAAGACAGAAAAAGTATATTGTGCAATAATTGAGGAATTGAAAATGAAAAAGAATTTAGTTAATGATATGTCAATATCAGGGCCAGTGTTGTGGCACTATGGGTTAAGCCACCTCTGTATGCAAGCAATCCCACCTGCATGTTGGTTGCAGTCTCAGCTGCTCCACTTCCAATCCAGCTCCCTGCTCATGATGTGGAAAAACTCAAGGTAGATAGATAGTTCATGAGCTGAAAGCTACACCTCCTCCACCCCCAGGTAGTCCTATCACCCACATGTCAAGCAGACTATGTAAACACTGCCCTTTTGGAAGCTGTCGCTCCCCCTCTTCGTGGAGGAACGACACAGGACCCTGCGCTGTTCTTTCGTCTGCTCGGCCCTCCCCAGGTTTGCTGCTGGTTCTTCCCGGGTTGGCTACTATCCCTTCCACCTCCGTGGAAGGGCAGTTCCCCCTGGCCACATTCCCCACTTCCGCGGGGGAGCGGCACACCGCCGGCCGGCTCTCTGGGGGCTGCACGGGTGTTCCTTCAGCTAGATGTTCCCCATAGATGTTCCCGGTGCATGCCGTCTCTCTCCTCCTTTATAGTCCTCCTCCGCCAATCCCAACTCGGCTGCCCACATGCCGAGTACGCTGCTCTCCTCCAATCAGTAGCAAGTCCTACAGTTTATTGGTTGAACTGGAGGCAGCTGTGCGGAAGCTGTTTACTTCTCTCCCAGCGCCATATTGTGGGAGAGCAGATGCATAGAATAAGCCTTAATTCCAGTAACTTAGTCCAGTCCAGATTGCTCCCCACAGAAGCTCATAAGAAGCTTGGTGAAGGGGAATGCAAGCTTGTTCTCTCTCCCCTCATGGACACAGAAGAGCCTGGTATGGAAGTCTGTCTTTCCCCTTCCTGCCACACTCTGCTTTAATAAAGACTATTTATTCCTATGTATTCTCACTGTAAATAAGCCTCATCATGCTGCATGTTTTATTTGTGCCTGAACTTAGAATTCTTCTTTAAGTAAAAGGCAAGAGCATGAAATTGAAGTTTGAGCCTAAGCTAGCCCACAACACTAGTGCACCTGGGAAAGTAGCCCAAGTGCTTGTGTCCCTGCCATCCGTGTGGGAACTCAGATGGAGTTCTAGGCTCTTGGCTTTGGCTTATGATGGGACAAGGACATAAGCTTCAGTCATTTTAGGTTCTTGCTACCCCTGTCTTCTTTCAAGAGACCAGTCCTGTCTCACATCCTATATTGTTCCCACCTCACCCCCTACATTCTTCTCCAGGTTTGGAAGCCCTTGAAAAACTTGAAAAACCTATATGAAGAAGCTCATCTCTACCTACTATTCCCTACCTTTACCCTAACCCACCTAAGATATAATAAGGCCCAGGTTGCTGGTGTCTGGGACTTCAGCCACATGTTTGGTCTTTGTGCACACTGGCAGCTGGTCAACTTCTGCAAGTTCATTTTCTTTGAATAAATTCAGTCTGTGAGTTCGTATCATCTCCTTACATGTGGTGTGCCATGTGAGGGGGGAGTGAGGGAATGGCAACTGGCTCCAATCAACCACTCCTTTTGATAAGAGCTGTGCATATCAACCTTTCTCCAGACTTCATTCTCCTTTCTGAACTCTTTTCCCTTTTTACTGTCTCTGCCCCCCCACCTTCTCTTTCCCACCATGTTCTTTTCCCTTCTGACTCAGATGGTGCTGAGAGATGCTCTCCAGATCACTTTCTCATCTGCTTGCACTTTCTCATTTCTCAATGCATTCACAGAGCCTTTGCCAGATCTCATCACTGCAGGCCACAGTGAACCTAATTCTCAACCCACTGGCTTGGTAAGAGAGGTCTCTGTCACCTCAAGCATATTGGGGCGATGCTCATGAGGCTTCTTCCTCCCTTTAGTGCCTGGGGTATTTGGTTGGGCCAGTTCGTGCCCCCTCTTAGGGCCTGGCATGTTTAGTCAGTTTCCTTCTCTTGGGGGAAATGCTTATCTGTAACAGCTTAAAACTGGGACACCAGTCCAAGCTTGGGGATTCTCGTGGTCTCCTCTTAGAGAACTCAGAACTTAGGTTCTCGGTTGGGGTGACTCTTTCCTGAGGGACACCCTGTGAAAGGACCTTCTTCCTTCAGGCTGTATTTTGCTTAATTCATGGGTTCTAAATCTCAATTCCCCTCTAGTCTGCCTCTTTTTTTTTTTTTTAGATTTTATTTATTTTATTTGAGAGTTATAATTACAGACAGTGAGAGGGAGAGACAGAGAGAAAGGTCCTCCTTCCATTGGTACACTCCCCAAATGGCCACAATGTCTGGAGCTGCACCAACCTGAAGCCAGGAGCCAGGAACCTCTTCCCAGTCTCCCACGTGGGTGCAGAGGCCCAAGGACTTGGGCCATCTTCTACTGCTTTCCCAGGCCATAGCAGAGAGCTGGACTGGAAGTAGAGCAGCCAGGACTAGAACTGGCACTCACGTGGGATGCCGGCACTACAGGCGCAGGATTAACCTACTGTGCCACACCACAGGCCCTTCTAGCCTGCCTCTTAAAGACTTTTGGAAGAAGAGCTTGAATGAGGAGATAAAGCAGAGGTGATTAATCTACCTCTGCACTGAAATTTGGCCTCAACGTAAGTTGGACAATGATTCTAAAATGGGCAGAATTTGGCATGTTCGTCTCATAGTTCTCTAAGATTTTAGTAACTTTACACAGAGAAATGGCAAGTTGTCAGAGGTCCCCAGATCCAAGCCTTTTTCCTCCTTTGGATCAACTTTGCTCACTCCAAGTTCTCATAGAAGAAGATGGCCTGGGGCCTCCCCTTCAATCTGTCACTTCCCCCCTCCACCTGAGAAGTCAGCATCTCAGGAACACAGCACTCACTCACTCCACCCCACCCTATCTCACAGCCTCCTCCTCTTCCCTTCACCAAGGGCAGCAGGGGCAGTTGCTACCCCTCCACCATCTTCTCCCCTGTATTCTCTTTATCCTGTTCTCCCAAAGGGAGAAAAATTTCCCTGTAAGCCCTCTCTGCTCCTCCCTATTCCCACCCCTGAGATCCTGACCCAGCAGAGGATCCTTTCCCCTACTTGCTCCAGGGCCCCCCTGAGCCTCCATCTGGTACTTCCTCTCTGGCAGGCCATCTGATTCCCCTACATCCAAGCTTTTGTCCTCCTCCAGAGGTCAGCATTCCCCATTGCAAGCCCTCAGCAGGAGAAAGGCTTGGAGCCACCTCTTGAATCCTTTCCCTTCTTTCACTTTTGCTCTTCCCTCAGGTCATTGCTGCCTCAGGAACATGACCTGTTACTTGCCCTGTCCCCCATCTGGCTCTTCCCTTCTCCTTCCCCCCAGCAGCAGCCACAATCACCTCTCCTCTCTTCCTGACCCCTCCTTGATCTGCCACTCTCCCCCTGGGTGCAGCAAGAGTGTGAAATCTAGCAGCATGTTTATTGCTCTGGGAAGCACTCTCTCTGGGAATCCCAAACTCCTAAGATAATGTGCTGTAAACTTCACCAAGGAGCTTTTCTCTCATACCAGCCCACCTTATCAGGCTCCATGTGGCAAGCTGCACTTCCCCCAACAAGCAGATTAAGAAAGGATTCTGCCTGCTCTTCAAATGCAATGAAGCCCAACTTCAACACCCCCACCCTCACCCCCACCCCCTGTCATGGGGAGCTCAGTCCCTATTCTCCCTTTACAAGCCTCCACCACATTCTGCCCTCTGTAAAATCAAGTCTTTTTTAAAAAAATAAAGAAAAAGGTTTATTTATTTATTTAAAAGGCAGAGTTACAGAGAGGCAGAGGCAGAGAGAGAGAGAGGTCTTCCATCTGCTGCTTCACTCCCCAGTTGGCTACAATGTCTGGAGCTGTGCTGATTGGAAGCCAGGAGCCTCCTTCTTCTGTGTTTCCCACAGGGTACAGGGGCCCAAGGACTTGGGCCATCTTCTACTGCTTTCCCAGGCCATAGCAGAGAGCTGTATTGGAAGTGGAGCAGCCAGGACAGGAACAAGCACCCACATGGGATGCTGGCACTGCAGGTGGAGGCTTTATTCCCTATGCCACAGCAGTGGCCCATAAAGTCTTCTTTAATTAGCTACTTCCTCTCCTTCTATGAGTCCTAAAATCCTAAAACCTAACATAATGCAGCCACATCTCACACTGCTACTCTATATCACATCTAAATTCTCTCTCACATGAAGACAAAAATCTCTGTTCCAGCCGTCTCCAGTAATATATTTGGCAGTGCTAGCAAAGAAATCCCAGGAACTGTGGCAAGTCCTGAGCAACTTCACTTGAAAGAATGCCCCATGCCTAAGCCTTCTTCTATCTTTTCCCCTGCCTTGTCTAGCGGCAGTCAAAATCTCTTCGCTAATATTTCATGGAGACAAAGTCTTGTCTGTTATTTTAACCTGGCCACCTTGGAATTTCTCACGTCCTTCACCAAGAGGGCCACCAAGTCCTTCCTAAAGTCCTGGTAGGAATTTCAGGAATTCCACACCCATGAAGCCCTCTACCCAGCAATATTCCACACAAGGAGTGGAAAGGAAATAAAGGGCCTCTCCCATGGAAACATTACCCTGGGAGATAGCTCTCCTAATCTATGTGGAATAATGCTCAAACCAACTGGCTCACTGGGTTCATTACTATTTCCAGGCACAGCTCTCTCTCCACACTAGCACTTCATTCTGTCACCTATTAGATTGTCCTCATTGGGAATCTCTTCAACAAGAAGGTGCCCATCTGCTCTGATGAACGCCCTCCTTCATTAAATCTAATGTGATGTTGAACAATCACTAGTGAGTAACTCGTCTGTGGCACCCTGGCCACTGGGCACAGTCAACCTTGGGGTCATGGAGCTGCCTGAAGATGTAGTTGTTTCAGACAGTTCCAAGTAGCTGATAGTTGACCAAACATTATTAGCCCAAGGTGTTTTCTGGGTAAAAAACTAGACTCAACTTCATTTTAAAATCCAAAATGATGTCTTTGGTAAATAACAATCTCATGCATGAAATTTTGGTTCAGCTGTAAAATTCAACTGGACATTGGGTTTGAAAGAATTTCTGTCTTGAATCTAGGAAGATTATTTAAAGAATTATTTTATTTATTTGAAAGACAGAGTTACAGAGAGAGGTACAGCCAGAGAGAGAGGTTGCTCATTCAACTGGTTCACTCTCCAAAAGACCGCAATGGCCAAAGCTGATCTGATCTGATCCAAAGCCAGGAACCAGGAGCTTTTTAGAAGTCTCCATGGGTGCAGGGGCCCCAGGATGTGAACCATCTTCTACTGCTTTCACAGGCCATGGCAGAAAGCTGGATCAGAAGTGGAGCAGCCGGGACTTGAACCATCACCCATATGGGATGCTGGACAAGCTGGGGCTTTAACACACTGCACCACAATGCTGGCTCCTATTTTGTAATCTCTGATTTACAGTCTATAAAAAAATTTAAATTTGTTAACAAATATGTTTTTATAAATGTTCATATATGAAAAATTATTCAAGACTGCTTGAGACTAAAGTCGAAATTTGCTATATTTTATTTAGAAAATGTCTTAATTTGGAGATTTTTAAAGGATCATTTCAAAATGTAACTCAAGGAAATCAGCAGAATTATTTGGGAATTGTCTTAACCTCTAATTCTGAAATAGATTTAAACATTTCCTTTTAATAGTTTTTTGTTTAATTGATGACACTTTCAGTTTCCTACCAACTCCAGTAAGTCTTTTCTTCCTTTTTTTTTTTTTTTTTTTTTTTTTTTTGGACAGGCAGAGTTAGACAGTGAGAGAGAGACAGAGAAAGGTCTTCCTTTTTCTGTTGGTTCACCCCCCAAGTGGCCGCTACAGCCGGTGTGCTGCACCACACTGATCTGAAGCCAGGAGCCAGGTGCTTCCTCCTGGTCTCCCATGTGGGCACAGGGTCCAAGGACCTGGGCCATCTTCCACTGCACTCCCAGGCCACAGCAGAGAGCTGGACTGGAAGAGGAGCAACCAGGACAGAATCCGGCACCCCAACTGGGACTAGAACCCAGGGTGCCGGCACCACAGGAGGAGGATTAGCCAAGTGAGCCATGGTGCCAGCTTCTTCCCTATTTCTGACTGTTAAAAATTATTTCAAATTATGAAATGATTTTATATGCTAACTCATTTAAGGTTTTACTTTTCCATTTTAGAAAAAGACCAAAGAGATCAATTGTTTAAAAACACCTGAGTTTTTATTAATAAGAGTTGTGGTTTGTTTGATTATATGCTCATTTTAAAGCATTTGAGGGGATCACTTTTGAACAATGATCAAGTCTGGTCTATATTATATTAAGATGTTAAGGGATCCTATTTCTACCAGACATTTTAAGCCTTGGCATCTTTGCAGATATTCAAAAAATAAAGTTCCAAATTCTTTGGACTTTGATATTTCCAGTTGGGCCCCTGGAAATGCCAAAGGATATTTCTTTCATCTTGTAGAGACATCCACTAATTAGGCTAATTGGATTATATTAAAGGTAGTGTCAAGATGTGAAGTGGTACTAAATGTTAAATTATGATGATGTAAAATGCTATCAATACAAATGTCCAAATGCTACAAAAGTCCTATCATCTTGCTGTGTTGCTGTCAGTCATAATGGTTATCTTAATGAAAAGTTCCTAGAGGCCTAAAAGAGATAAATGTTTTATGAAATCTTGCAGATGCTTTTGAAAATACTGTTTGGAGTAGGCAATCATCTCTTCTTTTTAGTTAATGAGTTTATAAATTTAACCATTTACAACTTTACCTATTTAAAGTCTTTCATCATTCACATTTTGTATTCTGCTCCAAGTACTAAAAATCATATTTACTGTTCATGGAAATTAAAACATTGTTGGCTCTATGTTTAAAATGTGTAATCTTCAAGGTTCTGAAAGACTTTTTGCTTGTATTCAATACTTTGGGACAGTTGGATATGCAGGTAATGTCCAGTAATGGACTACAGGTTCCAACTAAGAATTAGTATAGTGAATTCAGGCTACTAGCAGCAGGAAGTAATTCTAATTGATTAGTGATATATTTTTTTTTTTTTTGACAGGCAGAGTAGATAGTGAGAGAGAGACAGAGAGAAAGGTCTTCCTTTGCCATTGGTTCACCCTCCAATGGCCGCCATGGCCAGCGCACTGCGGCCGGCGAACTGCACTGATCTGAAGTCAGGAGCCAGGTACTTATCCTGGTCTCCCATGGGGTGCAGGGCCCAAGATTGGTGGCAATTTTTAAAAAGGCAGTTAAAGATTTTAAAAGCTTTATTGAAGCTCTTTTGTTTTTCACTCCTGTAATGCATGATATATAAGTGTGTATATATTGTATGTCTACATGGGGAAATTTATGAAGAGTTATATTATAATTGACTTAAACTTGTGTTATATATTCAAGAAATAGTTTCAACTATATATATATATATATATATATATATACTGTTGTCTAAACAAGATAAGAGTCGGAGAACTCAGAGGGCTTCCATAGCCTTGGAAACTCATGACTGGAGCATAGGGAGATTACTGAGGCCATAGACAGGAGTGTCAATTGGAAAAGTCAACAACAGGAGTCACTGTGCACTTACTCCTCATGTAGGATCTCTATCCTTAATGTGCTGTACATTGAGATTTCATGCTATAACGAGTACTCAAACAATATATTTCACTTTGTGTTTCTATGGGGGTGCAAACTGTTGAAATCCTTACTTAATGCATACTAAACTGATCCTCTGTAAAAAAAAAAAAAAGAAAAAAAAAAAAGAAATTATCAATTCCCAACTTGACTCTCACTGGGATTAAACATGACAATAGGTCTGCTCTGATTTCATCATCATTTAAAAAAAATCATCTATTATTTTTCACTTTATGTTTCTGTGTGGGAGCAAACTGTTGAAATCCATACTTGATGTATACTAAGCTGATCTGTATATTAAGATAATCAAAAATGAATCTTGATGTGAATGGAAAGGGAGAGGGAGTGGGAAAGGGGAGGGTTGTGGGTGGGAGGGACGGTATGGGGGGGAAGCCATTGTAATCCATAAGTCGTACTTTGGAAATTTATATGCATTAAATAAAAGTTTAAAAAAAATAAAAAAATAAATAAAAGTTAAAAAAAAATTTATAGAAAGTATTGAACCATTTGGTAAATGTTTTCATAAGTTATTTAACAGTTAAAATTGTTTGCTAAGTTTTCACTTGATATTGTTACTAAGAGTAAACAATCTGGATAGCCTAATTCCCCCTTTTCTCTGTTCTCTTCAAGGTAGGAAACTGATTCTGTTTTGAAGGGCTCTCCATCAGGATGTATAGTCTGATCTTTAAGCTTTATAAAAAGGATGGCTAGCAATTTTCTGTAATAATATCCTGGCCACATATAGAAGAAATTTTGATTTTACAGCTAGATTTATTTTGCCATGAGCACAGTAAACATTTAAAACCTTCCTTTTCAAACCAAACTAAGAGAGAGAGGATCTTAATAATTACTTCAAAATGCATGACAGTTTAGATAAGATGGTCTTAATGTTTGATCTTACCTAGAGGGACATACCTTTCCTTATGGGCATAATCTTATCTTTCTTTTTTTATTTTTATTTTTTAAAGGTTTATTTTTATTTTATTTATCTGAAAGAATTACAAAGAGAGAGAAGTCTTTCATCTGCTGGTTCACTCTGCAAATGGCCACATGAGCAGAACTATTCCAAATCCAGGAGCAGAGCTTCTTCCTAGTTCTCCCACATGGATCCAGGGGCCCAAGGAATTGTGCCATCCTCTGCTGCTTTCCCAGGTGCATTAGCAGGGAGCTGGATCAAAAGTGAAGCATCTGGGACTTGAACTGGCATCCATATGGTGAACCAGCACTGCATGCTGGGGCTTTAACCTGCTGTGCCACAGTACCAGCCCTGAAAAACACTGTGATAACATGCCTGTGACCACAGATTTGTAGCTCTGGCCACCAAGGATTAGGGATGGGATCGAGCACCCCCTTGGCTGACCTTCCCGAAGGCTGCCTCTATAGTCTACTTTAACAGAGACTAGGAGGAAGAAGAGTTATTTAGGCAGCCAATGTACAGGAGCAATGTAAGGATAGATGGCAGGCCAATTAATGGCTGCCTTACATAGGAGTCTTCCACCAAGGAGACCCAACAAAGCCGGTCTACTGCAAATGGCACTGATAGGCAATATGAGCAATCTGGGCATTGGGCAAGCAGCAGTCATGCTAGAAGATGGCTCCTGAAGGGGTCTGACAACTCTACCAAGAGCGACACTAGTGGAAATGGAACTGCTCTGGAGGTTGAAGGACTCCAGGGTCAGAGCTGCAGACCCTGTTGGCCATCCCTAAACTGAAAAAGCCCTTCACTCTTCCCAACTTCCAAAGCAACCAGCATGGTTGAAGGGATGACCTAGGATCAGTAACATTGCAGGTAGAGCTCTAAATTTCTTTTAGAGATGTCACCTATTAAAACTAATCTATTCAGGCCAGCTCTCCTCCCAGGCCAACTGGGTAATGGAAGTCAACAGGGTGTCTTCCCTAAGGAGGTTCCCACCTCATTTATGACGTCACTTACAGTACCCCATGTGAAAAGATAGATAGGTCTGGGCCTCACTTATACCTGGCCAGGTGTTAACATCCACCTGATAATTATCAAGCCCTTCTTGTCAGTTTCCTTTTATCTCTCAATGGAAAAACTCCCTCTTGGTTTGGACAGCACCTTTCTTAGATACTCTAATACTGACTGTTTTGGTCTCTGTGTATCTAATTTGCTTGTTAGATTAATTTTCTCCAGACTTAAGCAGAGAAATTCTAGATGGTCATGCACATGAAACCTTGAATGGAGACAGTTTCTGTGAGCTGGCACTGCAACCCCCTTGAGAGGCCAGCTTCTGCTGGAATGCTGTCTTGATTACAGGTCCCTACTTCACCCCTGTTCAGCTGGAAGAAAGCAGAACAGTCTTCGCCTTAGCCCCTGACAGCAACCAGGGTTCCATAAACAGAGGGAGGAAATGAGGGGCCCCAGGACTAGAAGCAGGCCAGACTAACTACCCACAGCTCCTTGACTACACATACACACTAAACAAAACAGGAGCGCTCAGGCATACATCTGTCTTCACATTAACTGGGCAGGACTCTTTTGCTCTCCTATATCCCTCTTTGTTCTCCTCATTTTGGCCATCTTTCCCACCATGGGCAATGTTTCTAATTTCTCCTTTTATCCTCATAATCATAATGCTTCCATTATTACCATGTACAATTAACATATTTCAAAAGTCTTTACAGGAAAGCCATTGTAACACATGAGTCGTACTTTGGAAATTTATATTCATTAAATAAAAGATTAAAAAAAAAAAAGTCTTTACAGGAGCATATGACTACTATATCCCCAGCAATTATGCAGGAAAAACCCAAGACTGCTCTTCAATCAATCCAACCCAGAGTATATGTCAATGGTTCATATCAGCAAGAAGTAGCCAGAAAGAAACTGGCACCCCATGTCCTTATCTATACTCAGGGTCAGGACTGATGGAACAAGGACATAAGCCTCAGTCATTTCAGGTTCTTGTTACCCCTTCTGTTTTCTTTTCTTTTCTTTTCTTTTCTTTTCTTTTCTTTTCTTTTCTTTTCTTTTCTTTCCTTTCCTTTCCTTTCCTTTCCTTTCCTTTCCTTTCCTTTCCTTTCCTTTCCTTTCCTTTCCTTTCCTTTCCCTTCCTTCCTTCCTTCCTTCCTTCCTTCCTTCCTTCCTTCCTTCCTTCCTTCCTTCCTTCCTGTTTTCCTTCCTTTCTTCCTTTCAATATTTATTTTTAATTTGAAAGAGTTACACAGAGAGAAGGAGAGGCAGAGAGACTGAGCAAAAGAAGTCTTCCATCTGCTGCTTCACTTCTCAAATGTCTGCAATGGCCAGAGCTGAGCTGATCTGAAGCCAGGAGCCAGGAGCATCTTCCGGGTCTCCCACAAAGGTGCAGGGGCCCAAGGACTTGGGCCATCTTCTAGTGTTTTCTCTGGCCACAGCAGAGAGCTGGATCAGAAGAGAAGCAGCCAGAACTCAAACTGGCACCAGAAGGGATGCTGACACTACAGGCTGGGTTTTAACCTGCTGTGCCACAGTGTCGGCCCCACAAAATTAGTTTTCTGAATAAGTTATTTCTTTTTTAATTAAGCAATGGATAATTAAATTTCACCATCCAAAAATCACAGACTCATGGGGAGGTACATAGTGAATAGAGTTTAAAAATGAAAGCCTTGAGGTGAGTGTTGTGTTGCAGTGGATTAAGCTTCCACCTGGCTTGTCCTTATCCCATGATGGAGTACATAGAGTCTATTCCTGTCACCACTCCAATCCAGCTTCCTGCTAGTGCACAAGAATGAGAAGCAACATATGAGGTTCCAAGTACTTAGATTCTTTCCACCATCATGAGGGACCCTGGCTCCTGTGTCAGCATGGCCCACTTTCATTTGGGAAGAGAACCAACAGATGGATTGTCTTTCTGTATCTTTGTGCATTCTCCTTTTTTGTTCACTCTTTCAAGTAAATAAATGAATGCATAAATAATTTTTTCTAAATGAGGTGACTTAAAAGTGGTCAAATGTTTGCTATTTTCTTTACATGAACAGAATGGAGTGGACAGAGCAGATGTGTGTGGTCCGTGTAATTCCATTTAAGCAGCTCTGTGAGTGGTCATTTCTATAACGTTTTCCTTCAAGATGGCATCATACGTGGCAGACCAGGAAACTCCATCCCTGGCCATCTTCCACATTAGAGCACTTTGCTCATCATGCACTATCAAGTCCAATTGTAGCCACTGACTAAGTTCTTTGCAGGATTAAGATTGAGAAAGAGACTTGCCATTGTCTCAGTATGATATGTGCTCATCTCTCTTCCTGCCTTTGGTTAAGACCAAATGTGAGAAATTACCCCTTTGAATCAATTTGTATTCTCACCAGAGATCTCTGGACCCTATCAGCAGTTGGCATTGGCAACCAGATGAAGAAGGGAGATCCTTGGTAGTTTTGGGTACAATCATTGTATCCTGGAAATCTCCCCTCCCTTGGCTTCTGGAACACTTGACTGCCATTGTCTACTTCTTTAGGACTCAAACCTAGGTACTCCTACACATGATGAGTAACCTGTTACCCACTCTTCCAAATAGCTACTTCTTCTTTTAATAGAGTTCCATTTTGTCTACTCCATTAAGGATATCCATCAGGGATAAATGTTTGCTAACTTGTCTTTTGATAATTTTCCTAGAACTTAAAATATACATTTACAACTCATTTAAACTGACTTTCAATTAGCAGTACACTATTTATTGGGTACTAAAACTATTATATTTCTATAGTTTCTTTTAAAATTTTTTTACTTTTTTATTTGAAAGAGTTATATATAGAGAGAGAATCTTCCAACTGTTGGTTCACTCCCCAGATGGCTACAATAGTTAAGGCTGGGATAGGCTGAATTCAGGAGTCAGGAGCTTTTTCTGAGTCTCCCTTGGGAATGGCAGGGGTCCAAATAATTGGGCCATTTTTGCTGTTTTTCTTAGGCTATTATCAGGGATCTGGATTGGAAGTGGAGGAGTTTGGCACAGATCAGCACCCATATGGGATGCTGCCATTGCATATGGTGACTACCACTACTCCGTGCTGCTTGCCCTTCTCTAATTTCTTTCAGCTATTAGAAGCTACAACTATCCAGTTCATTGTTTATATTATTGCTTTAAATAAATATTTATCCATTAGATGAAGTGGAAATAAGTTAAATATTGTATTATACTTTTTTTGGAGATTTAAAAGTATTCATTCGAGGGGCCGGCACTATGGCACAGTAGGTTAATCCTCTGCCTATGGCACAGGCATCCCATATGGGCACTGGTTCTAGTCCTGGCTGCTCCTCTTCCCATCCAGCTCTCTGCTGTGGCCTGGGAGGGCAGTGGAGGATAGCCCAAGTCCTTGGGTCCCTGCACCTGTGTGGGAGACCAGAAAAAAGCACTTGGCTGCTGGCTCTGGATTGGCACAGCTCTGGCCATTGTGGCCACCTGGGGAGTGAACCAGTGGATGGCAGACCTTTCTCTCTGTCTCTCCCTCTCATTGTCTGTAACTCCATCTCTCAAATAAATAAATAAATAAAAACATTTTAAAAAAAAGTATTTATTAGAATCAAGGCCCTCCAGCCAGAGTGGCATGGAGTGGAGATTCCAAGAGAGGAAAACCCAAAGGGGACTGATGGCAGTTGGCTTTAAGTACAATTTTGAAGGAAAAAAAAAATGTGGCAAACAGATTGGCATGTTACCAGGTGGAGACAAAAATCATCAAAAGACCTCATTTGCAATTCTCCATCCTGTCTGGCCTGCTAAGGGTGGGAGCTCAGGAGGAGCTCCTTTGCTATTCTCAAGGTAAATTTGGAGATTCAGAAAGAAGGAGGGCAGTGTGTTCGTTCTTGCTAAAGATAATATTTTGGGGAAGGAAGCAAATATGTTATACTCAAATTCCATTGGGCTCCCCTGACTTTCTAGTAACCCATCTGACTCCTCACATTCCTTCCTCCCAGATGGAAGCCATGACATCTGTTAGTGGGAACTGGATGATGGTGGTCTGGCTGTTTCCTGCTGAAAAGGGGTGTCTTTGGGAAGGGGAATCAAGAGAGGGTTGCTCCAGGAAGTGGCTTCTCCAGGGTGATGCAGCACCAGCCTGCAGAAACTGCTTCCTTTGGAGGTTCCATGTGCATGGCCACCTAGAATTTTACTTTTTTTAAGTCCAGAGAAAAGAAATCTCACAAGCAGTTTAAACTCATAGGATCTAAAATCACAGGATCTAAAACCAAGAACAGAGTAATTTTTAAAGGCACTAAGAAAAGTGTCTAAACCATCAGCAAGTTTTTGCATGGAGAGGCAAATACAAACTGACAGAAAAGGTTTGAAAATAATTAAATGGGCTTAAGGTCTTGTCAGTTATGAGGCTCAGACCTATCTATATCCCCTTACATGTGGTACATCATAAAGGAGGCACCCTGTTGTCTTCCATTATCTAGCTGGCCTGGGAGGAGAGCTGGCTTGAAGAGAAGGTTGGTAGCATTTCTAAAAGGAAACATTTATTAGTTAATATACAGTTCTGCCTACAATGTTGGTGACCCTACTTGGCCATCCCCTCAATAGCAGTGGCTCCTTTGGGAGTTGAGGTGAGTGAAGGGCTTGGCTTTTCAGCTTAGAGCAACCAAGGCCTGTGGCTCTGACCTGCATTCCTTTGACTCCAGGGCCGGTCAGCTTCCAGTGACCCAACTATTTGCTGCCAGGGCACTTCATAAGCTGATTCTGCTGAAGCCTGCCTTTCCACCTCAAAAACCAACGCAGTGGACTGGCCTGTTGGGTCTCCTTGATGGCAGATCACTGTGTAAAGCAGCCACTAATTGGCCTGCCACCTACCTTTACACTGCTTCTGAAGCCCAGAGGAAACCTTTAAGAGGATGCAAATCAATGGGGTGCTTCATCCCTAATCTTTGGTGGCTTAAACTAGAAATCTGTAGTTACAGGCAAGATTGAACAGTAGTTTTCTTTGAGGTGGACAATACCCATGAGGAAAGCTATGTCAAAAATGAGGACCACCTTATTTATTAAATTTCTTTACATTTTATTTATTTGACAGATAGAGTTAGACAGTGAGAGACAGAGAAAGGTCTTCCTTCCATTGGTTCACTCCCCAAATGGCTGCAACAGCCAGTGCTGCACCAACCCAAAGCCAGGAGCCAGGTGCTTCCTTCTGGTCTCCCATGTGGGTACAGGAGCCCAAGCACTTGGGCCATCCTCCACTGCCTCCCGGGCCATAGCAGAGAGCTGGACTGGAAGAGGAGCAACCGGGACTAGAACCCGGTGCCCATATGGGATGTAAATAACAAATAAAGTTAACCATGTGAGCTACGGCACCGACGCCCTTTATTTATTAAATTTTAAGTCATTAGTAAAACTCTTTCCCTTTGGTTAAAAAAAAAAAGGAGGTTTTGCCTGTTTTCTGTGCTCATGGCAAAGTAAATCTAGCTGTGAAATCATCATAATTGAAGCTCTCATTTTGGCTTTTTTATTATCACAGAAAAGTGTTAGCCATTCCTTTTATAAGGTCATAAGATCAAATTGTACATTGCAGAGAGTTCTTCAGAATAAACTTCCTCTCTTTAAGAGGAATGTGGGAACAAATGAGGCTTCCTAGATCACTTATTGACAATAACAATGTCAAATGAAAACTAGCAAACAATTTAAACTGGTAAGTAACAACTTATGAAAACACCTGAAGGTCCAATGCCTTCTATAAATTTTAAGACAATAGTGTACCTATTTGGAAACATTGCTTAAATATCTAACACAAGTGTAACTTGTTTGTCTAGCAAACCCAAGTGCAAACATCTGATACAAAAATTTAGGTCACACAAACCAAAAAGGTATCATTGATTAACTTAGTTTGGATTTGAGTGATTTTTTTAAAAGATTTATTTGTTTATTTGAAATTCAGAGTTAGAGTTAGAGTTAGAGAGAGAGAGAGAGAGAGAGAGAGAGAGGTCTTCAATCAGATGGTTCACTCTCCAATTGGCCGCAACAGCCAGAGCTGCACTGATCCAAAGCCAGGAGCCAAGAGATTCCTCTGGGTCTTCCATGCCGGTACAGGGGCCCAAGGACTTGGGCCATCTTCTACCACTTTCCCAGGCCATAGCAGAGAGCTGGATCAGAAGTGGAGCAGCCAGGTCTCTAACTGGCACCCATATGGGATGCCGGTGCTTCAGACCAGGGCATTAACCCAATGCGCCACAGCGCCAGCCCTGGATTTGAGTGGTTTTACCTATAAGCTAATTAAAACAGAACTCTTAATACATTTCCCATGTAGACATTCAGTATGTGTACACATGTAACATAAACACGCATAATAGAACAATAAAGCAGCTTCAGTAACAGTTTCCTAAGATAGTTAGCTGATTTTTTTTCTACCATCACCAATTAGAGTTACTTTCTGCTCTTAGCAATATTAATTAACCATACTTTTTGAAGTTGGAATCTGTAGAACATTATTGGCTTTATCTGTTTATGGAACTGTCCCAGAGTATTGAACACAATAGAGGTCAAGGAAAAAGAGGTCCTTTGGAATCTGAAAGGACACATTTAAACACAGAACCAACAATGTTTTAACTTTATGAGCAGAAACTCTGATTCTTAAGGTTTGGAGAATACAAAACTGTGGATGCAGAGGCTTTAAATAGCCATGTTTACAATTATAAACTCCTTAATCAGCAAGAATAGGCACTTGCTTATTACTTTAATGACCAGAGTGTTGCCAGGTTGAAGTCAGGAGCTTCTTCTGGGTCTCCCATGTGGGTGTCAGGAGTCCAAGTACTTGGGCTATCTTCTACTGCTTTTCTCAGACCATTAACAGGGAGCTGGTCAAAAGTGGAATAGCTGGGATTTGAACTGGCACCCATAGAGGTTGGTAGTGTAACAGGTAGCAGCCTTATCTACTGCAACACAACACCAGCCCCCCTCTGCCTTTCAAATAAATAGAATTTTTAAAAAAGAAATGAAAAAGACCTTAAGGTAGTAAAAGTCACCATGACTGAGCATTGGAGAATCTTTTTATGTGATCTATTTTTTGAAAGAATTATTTATATATTTGAAAGGCAGTGTTATATTGTGTGTGGGAGAGAAATTGATCTTCAGGTTTGCTCACTTCCCACATGGCTGCAATGACTGTGGCTAAGCCAGGCTGATGTCACAAGCCAGGAGCTTCTTTCATGTCTCTTACATGGGTGCACAGGCTATAGCATTTGGCTCATCATGTGCTGCTTTCCCAGATGTAGTAGCAGGAAGCTGGATCACTTTGGAGCATTACTGTCCATGATACTCTTCTTGTGGTTCAAGGATGTAGAACCCATGTGGCACAAAGTCTCATTTATGTGTGGGCCAAATATGACAGCTTCCAACTGTTCAAGGGTGAAGGAGGTGGGTCCTGAAATATTGTGTTAAAATAGATTTTAAGCTATAACTCTTGGTTTAAGCTTTTGTTAGCAAAATTTTATGTTGCCAATGATAATTCCAATGGCAACTTTGGGTCTCTGGAATGCAACAAATGAAGGCATGCAGACCAACAGTAATGAGATCAATAGTCAGCACAATGATGTCCAGCTGAACTTAAATGGCTTTTACTGTTTATTAAAAGGGTGACCTGCAGTATCCTGACATCTGCACATAGACAGTAGACATTGGAGGTCATCCCCTCTGCCACATAGAGTATGCCAAGTTTTGGTCCACCATATATATATATCTATATATATCTAGCTATACATCTATATATATATATGGAATCTTTTATTTTATAAATATGAATTTCATGATTTCATAGGTACAGCTTTTGGAATATATCAGTTCTTCTTCCCATATCCATCCCCGCCACTCCCATCTCACTTCCTACTCCCTCTCTCATCTCATTCTTCATTAAGATTCATTTTTAATTATCTTTATATACAGAAGATCAATGCTATACTGAGTAAAGATTTCAAAAGTATGCATCTACACAGACATTCAAAGTATAAAGTACTGTTTGAAGACAGGATTTACCATTAATTCTCATAGTACAACAAATTAAGGACAGAGGTCCTACATGAGGAGCAAGTGCACAGTGACTCCTGTTGGTTTAACAATTGACACTTGGGGCTGACGCTGTGGAGCAGTGGGTTAACGCCCTGGCCTGAAGCAACAGCATTCCATATGGGTGTTGGTTCTAGTCTCAGCTGCTCCTCTTCCAATCCAGCTCTCTGCTATGGCCTGGGAAAGCAGTACAAGATGGCCCAAGTCCCTGGATCCCTGCACCCATGTGAGAGACCTGGAAGAAGCTCCTGGCTTTGGATCGGTGCAGCTTTGGCCAACTGGGGAGTGAACCACCAGATGGAAGACCTCTTTCTCTCTCTGCCTCTCCTCTCTGTGTGTAACTCTGACTTTCAAATAAATAACTAAATCTTTGGAAAAAAACAATTGACACTCTTATTTATGATGTCAGTGATCACCCAAGGCTCTTGTCATGAGCTTCCAAGGATATGGAAGCCTTTTGGGTCCACAAACTCCATCATTATTTAGGCAGAGCTATAAGCAAAGTGGATGTTCTCTGCTCCCTTCAGAGAAAGATATGTCCTTCTTTGATGGTCCCTTCTTTCCACTGAGATGTCACAGAGATCTTTCATGTAGGCCATTTTGCCACAGTGTCTTGGCTTTCCATGCCTGAAATGCTCTCATGAACTTTTTGTCAGATCTGAATGTCTTAAGGGCTGATTCTAAAGCCAGAGTGCTGTTTAGGGTATTTGTCATTCTATTAGTCTTTTTAATTCTATTGATTATCATTAGCAAACATTTGATCTCATCTATGTGATCCCTTTGAAATTTATTCCTTTCTTTATGATCAGTTGTGCACTTAAAATGATCATTTTTAACTAGTAACATGGCATTAGTACCTGTCTACTTAATGTGTATCCTATATTAAGGAGGCCTCAGTAGCCATGCTCTGATTTTACTGTTCTATATCTGTGACCAAAGTCCTAGTAGACAACATGGTTTGGAGAATCACAGGCTCAAAGTGTATGGGAGACTATAGCACAATGAATAGCCATGTAATTTAATTTTACTGGCATATAGCAAGGTTTCAAAAGAGGTAATTTTTTTGCATGATAGCCCTTGAGAACAAATGAACAGTACAGATGATCCTGAGAATTTAGGATGCATGTGAGCCCATAGAGTTAAGAAGTCACTGAGAATACTAAAGACAGTGCCTATAGAATTTATTTTGATTGATTTCAGTACCTTTTGTTGGAGGAGGATCCATATAAGCTGCAATGATTTATAGCTGATAGATAGGGAAGAATGTTATTTGAGTCACACTACAGGGAACATCTATGAAACTTTGTGAATAACTGTATTTTTTTACTTTGTTTTTATTTAATAGAAACCTTCTCTTTAAAAAAATATGTTTCATAAGTAAAACTTTTGGATTATAGCGATTCTTCCCCCCATACCAACCCTCCCACCCCCAAACCATCCCAACCCCGACTCCCTCGCCCATCCCATTCTTCACTAAGATTCATTTTTAATTCTCTTTATACATAGAAGATCAACTTAATATATGCTAAGTAAAGATTTCAACAGTTTGCACCCACAGACACAAAAAGTATAAAGTACTGTTTGAATAGTTTCACCATTAATTTGCATAGTACAACACATTAAGGACCAAGGTCCTACATGGGAGCAATAGCCAGATCCAAATGCCTTAAGGGCTGATTCTGAGGCCAGAGTGCTGTTTAAGACATTAGTCATTCTATGAGTCTGCTGTGTGGCTTGCTTTCCATGTTGGATCATTCTCCTTTTTAATTCTATTATTATTATCAGACACTTGGTCTTACATATGTGATCCTTTTGACACTTAATCCTATCTTTATGATCAGTTATGAACTTAAAATGATCACTTTAACTAGTAAGATGGCATTGGTACCTGCTAACTTAATGGGATTTGGAGTCCCATGGCAAGTTTTCAGCTTTACCCTTAGGGGTAAGTTCAAGGGAACATATGCCAAGCTATACATCTTCTCCATCTTTTATTCTCTTATCACTCTTATTTTTTTTTAACAGGGATCAATTTTCAGTTGGATTTAAACACATAAGAATAATTCTGTGTTAAGTAAAAAGTTCAAACAATGGTATTAAGTAGAAAAAGAAAATACTAAAAAGAATGGCCAGTGCTGTGGCACAGTGGGTTAATGCCCTGACCTGAAGCATTGGCATCCCCTATGGGTGCCAATTCTAGTCCCTGCTGCTCCACTTCCAGTCCAGCTTTCTGCTATGGCCTGGGAAGGCAGTGAAAGATGTCCTAAATCCTTGGGCCCCTGCACTCATGTGGGAGACCCAGAGGAAGCTCCTGGCTCCTGGCTTCTGATTGGCACAGCTATGGCCATTTTAGCCATCTGGGAAGTGAACCAGTGGATGGAAGATGTCTTTCTCGGTCTCTACCTCTCTCTGTGGCTGTGTCTTTCAAGTAAATAAAATAAATTTTAAAAAATACTAAAAAGAATAAAATAGTAACCTGTTCCTCGACAGTCAGGACAAGGGCTGATCAAGTCATTGCTTCTCATAGTGTCAGTTTCACTTCTACAGGTTTCCTTTTAGGTGCTCAGATAATTGTCACAGATCATGGAGAAAATATGGTATTTGTCCCTTTGGTACTGGCTTAATTCACTACACGTGAAGTTTTTGAGATTCCTTCACTTTGGTGCAAATGACTGGATTTTTTTTTATTGCTGTGTAGTATTCCATATGGTACATATCCCAAAATTTCTTTATCTAATCTTCCGTTGATGGGCATTTAGGTTGATTCCATGTCTTAGCTATTTGAATTGAACTGCAATAAACATTGAGGTGCAGATAGCTCTTTTATTGACAATTTAATTTCGCTTGGGTAAATTCCAAGGAATGGGATGGCTGGGTCATGTGGTAGGGCTATATTCAGATTTCTGAGGTATCTCCAAACTGTCTTCCACATTGGCTTTACCAGTTTGCAATCCCACCAACTGTGGATTAATGTTCCTTTTTCCCCACATCCTCGCCAGCATCTGTTGTTTGTTGATTTTTCTATGAAAGCCCTTCTAACTGGGGTAAGGTGAAACCTTATTGCGGTTTTGATTTGCATTACTGACAGCTAGTGATCCTGAACATTTTTTCATGTGTCTGTTGGCCATTTGGATTTCTTCTTTTGAAAAATGTCTGTTTAAGTCCTTGGCCTATCTCTAAATGGGTTGTTTGTTTTGTTGTTATGGAGTTTCTTGATCTCTTTGTAGATTCTGGTTATTAAACCTTTATCAGTTGTACTATTTGCAAATAATTTTTCCCACTCTGTCAGTTGCCTCTTCATTTTCCTGACTATTTCTTTTGCTGTACATAAACTTCTCAATTTGATGTAATCCTAGTTCTTAATTTTGGCTTTGGCTGCCTGTGCCTCTGGGGTCTTTTCCAAGAAGTCTTTGCCTTTGCCCATATCTTGCAGGGTTTCTCCAATGTTCTCTAATAATGTGATGGTGTTGGGTCATAGGTTTAGCTCTTTATTCAAAATTGAGTGGATTTTTATGTAAGGCATAAGGCAGGGGTCTTGCTGCATACTTCTGCATGTGAAAATCCAGTTTTCCTAGCACCATTTGTTGAATATGCTGTCTTTGCTCCAGAAACTGGTTTTAGCTCCTTGATAAAATATAAGATAGTTGTAGAAGTTTGTATTGCATTCTGGTGTTTCTATTCTGTTTCATTGGTCTATTCATCTGTTTTTGCACCAATATCAGGCCATTTTGATTATAACTGCCCTGTAGTGTGTGTTGAAATCCAGTATTATGATGTCTCTGGCTTTGTTTCATTGTATAAGATTGCTTTAGCTATTTGAGGTCTCCTGTGCCTCCATATGAATTTCAGCATCATGCTTTCCAGGTCATCTTTGGTATTTTGATTGGTATCTCATTGAATCTGTAAATTGCTTTTAGAAGAATGGACATTTTGATGGTATTGATTCTTCCAATGCATAAAGATGGAATAATTTTCTATTTTTTGTGTCTTCTTCTATTTCTTTAAAGTTTTGTAATTCTCATCATAGAAATCTTTGACATCCTTGGTTAAGTTTATTCCAAGGTATTTGATTTTTTTTTATAGCTATTGTGAATGGGATTGATCTTAGAAGTTCTTTCTCAGCTGTGGCATTGTCTATGTATACAAAGGCTGTTGCTTTTTGTGTATTCATTTTATCTTCTGCTACTTTACCAAAGTTTTCTCTGAGTTTCCATAGTCTCTTAGTGGAGTTCTTTGGATCCCTTAAAGAAAGAATCATTTCATCTGCAAATAGGGATATTTCAACTTCTCCCTTCCCAATTTATATCCCTTTGATTACTTTTTCTTGCCTAATGGCTCTGGCTAAAACTTCCAGTACTATATTGAATAGCAGTGGTGAGAGTGGGCATCCCTCTCTGGTACTGGATCTGAGTGGGAATGCTTCCAACTTTTCCCCATTAAATAGGATGATGGCTGTGGGTTTGTCATAAACTGCTTTTATTGTGTTGAGGAATGTTCCTTCATCACCCAATTTGCTTAGAACTTTTATCGTGAAAGGGTGTTGTATTTTATCCAATGCTTTCTCTGCATTTATTGAGATAATCATATGGTTTTTGTTCAGCAGTTTGTTAATGTGGTATATCACATTCATTTATGAATGTTGAACCATCCCTGCATACCAGGGATAAATCCCACTTGTTCTGGGTGGATGATTTTTCTGAGGTGTTGTTGGATTCTATTGACTAAAATTTTGTTGAGAATTTTTGGATCTATGTTTGTCAGGGAAATTGGTCTGTAATTCTCTTTCACTGTTGCATCTTTTTTCAGATTTAGGAATTAAGGTAATGCTGACTTCGTAGAAAGAATTTGGGAGGATTCCCTCTCTTTCAATTGTTTTGAATAGCTTGAGAAGAATTGGAGTTAGTTCTTCTTTAAATGTCTGGTAGAATTCAGCAGTTAACCCATCCAGTTCTAGGCTTTTCTTTCTTGGGAGGGTCCTCATTACTCTGAATTTCTGTCTTGGTTATGGGTCTGTTTAATTTTCTATGTCTTCATGGCTCAATTTAGGTAGGTTGTATGTGTCCAGGAGTAAGTATATCAGTTTCTGCTAGATTTCCCAGTTTGTTGGCATACAACTCTTTGTAGTAATTTCTTTCTCTTTCTTTCTTTCTTTCTTTCTTTCTTTCTTTCTTTCTTTCTTTCTTTCTTTCTTTCTTTCTTTCTTTCTTTCTTTGACAGGCAGAGTTAGACAGAGAGAGAGAGAGAAAGGTCTTCCTTCCATTGGTTCACTCCCCAGTTGGCTGCTATTGCCGGCGCACTGCACCGATCTGAAGCCAGGAGCCAGGTGCTTCCTCCTGGTCTCCCATGTGGGTGCAGCACCCAAGCATTTGGGCCATCCTCCACTACCCTCTCGGGCCACAGCAGAGAGCTGCACTGGAAGAGGAACGACTGGGACAGAACTGGTGCCTCAACCGGGATGAGAACCTGGAGTGCCAGCACTGTAGGTGGAGGATTAGCCTAGTGAACTGTGATGCCAGCCTCTTTGTAGTAATTTCTGATGACTCTTTTTATTTCCATGGTGTCTGTTGTTACATTTCCTTTTTCAACTCTAATTTTATTGATTTCGGTCTTCTCTCTCCTTTTTTTGATTAG
Organism: Oryctolagus cuniculus; assembly: GCF_964237555.1. Lineage (NCBI taxonomy): Eukaryota > Metazoa > Chordata > Mammalia > Lagomorpha > Leporidae > Oryctolagus > Oryctolagus cuniculus. Next base: position 144,101,725 of record NC_091439.1, read on the forward strand.
TTGGGCCAATGGTGTGTCAGTTTTGTTTATTTTTTCAAAAAACTAGCTCTTCATTTTGCTGATCTTTTGTATTGTTTGTTTGGATACAGTTTTGTTGACTTAATCTCTAATTTCAATTATTTCTTTTCTCCTACTGGTTTTTGGTTTGGTTTGCTGTTGTTTTTCTAGATCCTTGAGATGCAATGATAGCTCATTTATTTGGTGCCTTTCCAATTTCTTGTTGTAGGGACCTATTGCTATAAACTTTCCTCTTAACACTGCTTTTGCTCTATTCCATAAGTTTTGATATGTTGTGCAGTCATCTTCATTTGTTTCCAGAAATTTTCTGATTTCTCTTTTGATTTCTTCTGTCACCCACTGTTAATTCAGGAGCAAGTTGTTCAGTCTCCATGTGTTTGCATATGCTCTAGAGATTCCTGAGTTGCTGATTTCCAGCTTCATTCCAAGAGGTATGATTTTGATTTTTTTTTTTAATTTGCTGAGACACTTTATGGCCTAGCATGTGGTCAATCCTAGAAAAAGCCCCATGCACTGCTGAGAAGAATGGGTATTCTGCAACTGTAGAATGAAAAGTTCTGTAGATATGTGTTAGGTCTATTTGCTCTATAGTGTCAATTAAATCTTCTGTTTCCTTGTTGATTTTCTGTCTGGTTGATCTGTCCATTCCTGAAGGTGGAGTATTGAAGTCCCCCAAAACTATTGTACTAGAGTCTAAGTCTCCCTTTAAATCCCTTAACATATCTTTTAAATAGCCCAGTGTCCTGTAATTAGGTGCATATACATTTACAATAGTTACATCTTCCTTGGGAATTGATCCTTTAATCATAGTGCCCTTCTTTGTCTCTTGTAACAGTTTTTGTGTTAAAGTCTATTTTGTCTGATATTAAGATGCTACATCAGCTCTTTTTTGGTTTCTGTTGGCATGAATATCTTTTTCCAACATTTCACTTTCACTCTGCTTGCATCTTTGTTGATAATATGTGTTTCTTGTAAGCAGCAAATAGATTTTTTAATTCATTCAGGCAGTCTGTGCCTTTTAACTGGGGAGTTGAGGCCATTGACATTCAATGTGACTATTGTTAAGTGATGACTTTTCCTACTGTTTTTCCACAAATATTCCTAATTTATACTTTGATCTACCTTTGATCTTTTACTGAGTGATTTTCTTCCTTTATTTTCTTTTGTATTGATGACCATGTTTCTGTGTCTCTTAAGCATTTTTTTTTGCAGGACTGGGTGGTTGGTGACAAATTCTATCAATTTCCATTTGCTATGAAAGGTCTTTATTTCAACTTCATTCACAACTGAGAGCTTTGCAGGATATAATATTTTGTGCTGGCAGTTTTTTTTCTCTTAGGACTTGGTCTAAATCTCATCACTCTCTCCTAGCCTGTAGGGTTTCTGATGAGGAGTCTGCTGTGAGTCTAATTGGAGATCCTTTGAAAGTAATCTTGTGCTTCCCTCTTGCACATTTTAGAATCTTCTCTTTAAATTTCACTGTGGTGAATTTGATTACAATGTGTCATGGTGAGGATCTTTTCTGGTTTTGTCGATTGGGAATTCCGTGTGCTTCCTGTACTTGAATGTTCCTTTCTTTCTCCAAACCTGGGAAGTTTTCTGCTAGTATTTCACTAAAAAGGCCTTCTAATCCTTTCTATCTCTTCAAGCTTTCAGAAACTCCAAGAATCCAATATTTTTTTTTTTTGTAGTATCCTATAGATTCCCAATAGTATTTTTTAGATTTCTAATTTCTTCTTCTTGTCTTTGGTTTGACTATACTTTCCTGTGCTTTCTCTCCTAAGTTCAATATTCTCTCTTTTGCCTCACTGATTATGTTTTTAAGGCTCTCCACTGCATTTATTTCTTCTATTGATTTTTTCATTTCAGTTTGATTTCTCTTTATGATCTCCATTTCACGTTCTATTGAATTCATCATTTCATGTTGATTCCCCCTTAGGATCTCAATTTCATGGGTGAGATAATTTTTCATGTCCTGCATGGATTTCAGTAGTTCTTGTGTTTGCTTTTGATTACTTATATGGAATCTTATATTCAATTTTTTGAGTTCCATTTCTTAGATTTCTTCTATCTCATTGTCTTCATAATCTAATATTAATGTGTTATGTTCTTTTGAAAGCATCATGTTGTCTTCCTTATTCTTTTTTTTTTTTTTTTTTTTTGACAGGCAGAGTGGACAGTGAAAGAGAGAGACAGAGAGAAAGGTCTTTCTTTGCCATTGGTTCACCCTCCAATGGCCGCCAAAGCCGGTGCGCTGCTGCCGGCGCACCACGCTGATCCAAAGGCAGGAGCCAGGTGCTCATCCTGGTCTCCCATGGGGTGCAGGGCCCAAGGACCTGGGCCATCCTTCACTGCACTCCTGGGCCATAGCAGAGAGCTGGCCTGGAAGAGGGGCAACTGGGACAGAATCTGGCACCCCAACTGGGACTAGAACCCAGTGTGCTGGCGCTGCTAGGTGGAGGATTAGCCTGTGGAGCCATGGCCCTGGCTTCCTTATTCTTGTTTCTTGGATTATTGCATATGTTTTTCAGCATTTGTGGAGATATCCATTGGTTTCTTCTTCTTTTTTCCACTGTGACAGCTTTTATTGTACTATGACTCTGTAGTTAAGTGGGCTTTCCAATTTCTGTGACTCTCTAGATGTTTGTACTGGGTGTGGCCAGAGAGTTCTGTTCAGTTCTCCATAGTTAAGGGCATGCCTAAGGTGACACACCCAGTTTTGGAGTGTTAAATCTTCTCTTTTTTTAAACCAGAAGGTAAATATATTCTGCACAACTGAACTCTTCTCTTCAATCGAGACCAGTTCCTGAGCGCTAGCCTCAATGGGTATAATATCCATCTGCTCTGTCCCAAGGACCACACAAAGGATTGGTGCAGTCCTCAGTGTAAGTTTAGATTCCCTAACAATGTCTCTCAGCATGAATCCAGGAACTCCTGAGCTTGTGGCATCTCCCACTGAGACTGCTTAAAGTCCCAGCCACACCATGAATTCTCCCACACACCCTCAGTTTTTTTTCACAGTGCCAGTTCAGAAGTTTCACACAGTCACAAGCTCCTAGCCCCCTGTTATTTCTTCCCACCATAGTCAGGAGTCTCCACTCAGTTGACTACCAGGCATAGATGTGAGCTGGTGCAGCTGGTACATATGTCCACAATGGCACCCGCTCTGTTGGCTTGTCACAGTACACTTTTGTAAAGTGAGCAGAGAGAGAGAAATGTGTCCATCCTGACCTTTTTTTTTTTTTCTCCTCTAGTTTGGCTGATGCACATTTTGCCATGGGGCTTCATTCCCTCTAGGCTCTTCCCCGCATTTTTTTTGCTAGTGGCTTGGGCTTCTGTGGTCTGATCTCACCTCACTTTCCAGCACTGGTGCATAAGCTCTTGGCTGTTGGAGTCCCAAACTGTGGACACTCACAACCTCCACATAAGTCCATTGTGTCCCTCTAATTTCCATAGAGTTTCCTCTGTCATTTTTTCCCCTAAGTCTTCCCTGAGACTACACTATATCCACTTTTTTAAACTATCTTTTCTTGGGCTGGAGCAGGAACTCTCTCTCTATTCTGCCATCTTGGAACCTCCTAATAGCTGAAAATTGACCTCAAATTTTAGTCCTTTTGGAATCCTAAAATAGTCAATTTCACTCTGTGGTTATCATTCTCTTCATATCACAATGACTATATTTTTCATTCTTACTTTAGTGCTAATCAAGTATTAGAGCTCTCTTATTGACTAAGTGCTTGATATTACCATGGCAAGTCATTAGTCAGAAGGTACATTTAAGACATGTAGAGGCCAGCACCATGGCTCACTAGGCTAATCCTCCACCTGCTGTGCTGGCACCCCAGGTTCTAGTCCCGGTTGGAGTGCTGGATTCTGTCCCAGTTGCTCCTCTTCCAGTCCAGCTCTCTGCTATGGCCCAGGAAGACAGTGGAGAATGGCCCAAGTCCTTGGGCTCTGCACCCACATGGGAGACCAGAAGGAATCACCTGGCTCCTGGCTTCAGATTGGCACACTGCACCAGCCATAATGACCATTTGGAAGGTGAACTAATGGAAGGAAGACCTTTCTCTCTGTCTCTCTCTCTCTCTCTCTCATTAACTCTGCCTGTCAAAAATAAAAAATTAAAAAAGACCCATGGAGAGAAAATTATTTGTTAAAGTCCAATCAACAACAACTGAGTGTGGCCTTTCCACTTTCTCTCTTCTCAGGACTCACCTCAGAATCTTCATCTGCAGTTACAAAATGAGCAACTCCTATTGTCAGAGGTATGTGGCTACCACTACAGGGAGCAATAACTCTTGGAAAGGACAAGGGAATCCACTACTTCATGGTACCATTCTAGTTCATTAGTGTCTGCAACTTCATCTTCTGTTTAAGTTGTATGATGCTGAGAACTAAGTAATAATTTGCTTTTGGGTCTGAGGTGAAGTTACTTAAGATGGAAGCTCAAGACTGAGATCTCCCAATTTGTAGAATAAAGTCACTGAAAGGCAATTACCAGATCAGAGATGGTACAGAAATTTGAACAGCATAATTCACACATTGTACTTAGAAACCAAAAATGACCAATATTTTTGGGCCAAGAGTACATGCCCATGACACTACCAGTCAGATCAGGAAGAATTTGATAATAATTTCATGCCTATTCTCATTTAGACAGGAAAACAAGGAAAAGTAGGAGATCTTTAACACCCTTATTTTGTCTCATTGCCTAATTTGTGGGAGAAACCAGAAATTAAGTGCAGATCTAAAAAAATGTTTTGTTAGATATATACAGATAATCGGTTGGGCTGATGAATAGATGAATTTCAGGAACTTTTGGGTAAAGAAATATCAGATAGTACAATTTATAATATTCACAAAGATATTAGAGAATATTCACCCTGTTTTCTAGCCATACTAACCCACTAAATGTATTAGAATAATTTTCCTCACTGGGAAGTATAATCCATTGATGGCCAACAAATTGTTTTTGTAGGAAAGATCAAGCATAATTTTAAAGGATTAAAAATGCGTTATTCAGGAATATTAATTGCTTCAATGAAGATTTTAAGTTAAAAAGAGCAAGCCAGGGACAGGCTGAGGTCAGGATCCAGAAGCTTTATCTGGGTCTCCCACATTGCAGCATTTGCCCAACTTCCTGATGAGATTGTGAAGTGGTGTTAATCGTATAAATTTTCATGTAATTCAGATTTCTCCCCAACTCACACAGTATGTATCAGCGTTGTGTGTAGGACAAATCTGAAAACACAAAGCTTTACAAATAGCCATTTGATTTGAATTTCTGTTTCAGTATTTTGGGATGAGCTCAGCTGGGCAGTTTCTATTTTCATTCTGGGATGAGAAATAAGGGTTCAGTCATCTGAGGGATGGATTGAGGCTGGAATCTTAGAGCTGACTTCTTTTAGATGTTTGGTAGTTTGTGGTGAATCTTGTCTAGATCCTATCTCTTCAAATGGTAGGTCCCAGGGTTTTCCAGAAGATAACCGTCAAAAAAGGAAAATCTGAGAAGGGAAATGCTTTACAAAATATCTGTTTCTATCACATTTACTGATATATCATGGGGTAAAGTGAATTAAATTGTGAGTTCCAGGGTCTTGTGAAGGGATGGATATAAGGAATGACATTATTTGGAATCATTAATGAAACAGTGTACTACATTAAATATACATTAAGTATAGTTGTTCCAATGCAATTTTGGCCAAAAATGTGAAGCTGTAAGTTGCATATTTTCTATAGAATTTCACATCTCCACAATGAAGCTGATGTTTTCTCAGTTAATATATTCTTTGCTCTTTATTCATTCTACCATTTTCTTTTTTCTCCACAGTTTAATGTAGAAGCAAACCAGAAGAGTTTTCTTTTAACTCCTTCCATTCACCTTCTGTTCCAGGTATCATTCTGGGCACCTCCAGATATTTCCAAGAGCAAAGAAAATTAATACATCACCTGTAAGTGGTTTTCTTTTTGTAAAAGATTTACTTTTTTATTTGAAAGCAAAATTTACAAAGATAGAGGCGGGGGAGAGGTCTTCCATCTGCTGGTTCACTCCCCAAGTGTCTGCAATGGCCAGAGCTGAGCTGATCTGAAGCCAGGAGCCAGGAGCATCTTTCAGGTTTCCCATGTGAGTGTAGGGGCCCAAGGACTTGAACCATCTTCCACTGCTTTCCCAGACACAATTTTAGGTAATTGGATCAGAATTGGGCAGTTGGGACATGAACTGGTGCCCATATGAGATGCCAGCACTGTAGGCACCACAGTGCTTTCCCCTGTAATTGGTTTTCTTAATTATTCCTCAGCTTGTTGTCATTTTTCATTTTAGGAGATGTGTAATAGTTTATTAATTAAAATGGAAAAATAAGCATAAAGTTTATTCTCAAGGAATATACACAAATAAGATTACTGATGAATTTGGAATGATTATGAAACATAGTCATCTAAGATAAGGCAATTTGGTCTCTTTCTGTTGCCATAGAAAAACATACATTTGTTACATGTTTTGAGTTGAAACTTAGAGTACATTATGCTAATTTTTGGCAGCCATGCTGTCCAAAACAGTCTTTATAGTCATATAGATGATGTAGTGGGCAATGTTTTAGTGCCACCCTGGAAATAAACACTTAACATTCTGCAAGGGTAAGAATTACTTAATGCTAAAACATAAATTAGTTAAATTTGTTTTTGAATTGTTAGGATAATGCAGTCCTTAATAATTTTGAGAAGCTGAACTGGATTCAGGGATAGGATAAGGAATGTGTGCAGTAAAGAATCTACTGCAGGTTGTTTTTTATGATTTGTTCATTTATTTGAAAGGCAGAGTTACAGAGATTGGGAGAGACAAGGAGAAAGAGATACCTTCCATCTATGGGTTTATCCCCAAATGGCCACAATGGCCAACACTGGGCCAGGCCAAATCCAAGAGCCCGGAACTTCATGTGAGTCTCCCACATTGATGGAAGGGACCCATATATTTAGGCCATCTTTCATTGTTCTTTCAGGCACATTAGCAGAGAGCTGGATTGGAACTCAATTAGCTAGGACTTAAATTATCTGTTCACATGGATTGTCAGCATTGCATGTGGGGGCTTAACCTGCCACACCACAATGTTGCTGCTTACTTTAGGTTCATAAACAAATCTCTATGAATTTCTTTCAGTAAGTCACAAATGCAGATTGTACTTCAGATTTTCCCAAACTCTGATTTTGGGCAAATAATTATATTGTTTTCACTTTAATTTGGTATAATGTATTTTTTCTTTTTTTTATATTTAAGCTTCAATTTTATTTGAAGCCACAGAATTGGAAACCATGTAATATCTTTATTTTTTTGTAGAAACCTTTTATTTGATGAGTACAAATTTCTTAAGTAAAACTTTAGGAATATAGTGATTATTCCCACCATACCTGCCCTCCCACCCTCACTCCCTCCCCACTTCCTCATCCCTCTCCTATTCCCAGTCCCATTCTCCATTAAGATTCATTTTCAATTAACTTTATACACAGAAGACCAATTCTATACTAAGTAAATATTTCAATGATTTGTATGCACACACACAGACACAGACACAAACACACATACAAAACATAAAAAAAAACTATTTGAGAATAAGTTTTACAGTTAATTCTCATAGTACAATTCATTGGCAAAGGTCTTGCATGGAAAGTGAGTACACAGTGACTCCTGCTGTTAATTTAAAAATGAACACTCTTATTTATGTCAGTGATCACCTGAGGCTTTTTTTTTTTTTTTTGACAGGCAGAGTGGACAGTGAGAGAGAGAGACAGAGAGAAAGGTCTTCCTTTTGCCATTGGTTCACCCTCCAATGGCCGGTGCGGCTGGAGTGCTGTGGCTGGTGCATCATGCTGATCTGAAGCCAGGAGCCAGGTGCTTCTCCTGGTCTCCCATGTGGGTGCAGGGCCCAAGGACCTGGGCCATCCTCCACTGCACTCCTGGGCCATAGCAGAGAGCTGGCCTGGAAGAGGGGCAACCAGGACAGAATCTGGTGCCCCGACTGGGACTAGAACCTGGTGTGCCAGCACCACAAGGCGGAGGCTTAGCCTATTGAGCCACAGCACCAGCCAACACCTGAGGCTCTTGACATGAACTGCCAAGGCTATGGAAACCTTTTGAGTCCACAGTCTCCATCAGTGCTATAATGTATTTTCATTTCTTCAAATGTTTCTCAGTAGAATAATCAGAGACAAAGCCAAAAGCTATTTTCTGTCCTATGTCTTACTTGAATCTTCTCTCTTATTTAAAAATATTTATGAGCTTGATAGAGAAAGAAGTTGATGGAGCCTAAGAGAGATAAATAGCTCTCATGCATTTGTTTACTCCATAAATAACCATACCAACCAGAAGTAGGGCAAGACTGAAGCCAGGAGTCAGGAATGGAGTCTAGTCCTCCCTCATTGGTAGCATCACCATTGCTTCACCAGATCTGCATTAGCTGGGAGCTGGAAACTAGAGCTGGCACTGGAAATCCAACCTGGGCACTCTGAGGTAGAGTATCTTGGTTGCCATAAAAAACACGAAGCTAAATGCTTGCCCTCTCTTAAATTATTTTTTCTCTGCCATATTTCAAGTGACTGTGGTTTCCTGGAAATTCTTCTCTGTTCATTCCCATCATAGATGATTTCTAGACTTTTTCCTTGAACACTTCTATATTCTCCTTAACATAGCTCATTCAAGAGTCAATATTGTCCCCCTTTTGGGCTGCTGTGCAATTCCCTTTGACAGACATGGTCCTTTGTGATCTGAAACTCCTATTTCCCTCTAGCTTGGGCATTTTTCACTGCCTTTAGACCATAGGTTGACTCCCTGTCAAATGCCTCTCTGTTACTGTCCAAATGCTCAACAAGTCTAAAATGAAATCATATTATTCCTTCTTCCTTCATACCTGTATACAAGATACACAACTGAAAGTCTGTTTTGTGACAGAGTTGAGATGTTGACCAGAAGTCTTCAATTACAGGTGATGATAGCATTTGAAGACCTGGCTGTGTACTTTAGCTGGGAGGAATGGCAGAAAATGAACAATGCTCAGAAAATCCTGTACAGGGATGTGATGTTGGAGACCTATAGCAGCCTCTTCTCCTTGGGTGAGTGACAGCCATCACTCAATGGTAATAGTTTCTTGCTATTTGACAAACAAATGAACACTTTATGAAGTTCAGTGATGGGCAGGTATAGAATTTGAGTCCATGAGTAATATGAATGTCTACCATCTAAGAAAGGTTTCAAATTGGAACATTTGTTGCATAGCTCATGAACCAAGCTGTAGTCCTTTAAATAACCCAAGATAGTGATTTCACAGTCTTACATTGTTTCCATTAATAGGGCACTGCACTACCAAACCTGACTTGATCTTCAAGTTGGAGCGAGGAGCAGAGCCATGGATGGTGGAAGAATGCCTGAATCAGAGCCTTCCAGGTCAGTCTGCACATAGTGGGCAGGGAGGCCAAGGCAGAAAGAGTGCAGCAGATGTTGACTGGTGCTGTTTCCATGAATTTTTCCCAAGTCTTACTCCTGAGGACAGCTGGTTTTGTGCATCAGACACATGCATTCTAGAATATCTAGAGTATCTATTCTATTTCTATCTCTAATTCTTTTATTCTTGGTGAATATCTAGGTTAGATACAGTCCCCAAATTCTAACTTGTCATTCTCTACACTTTTATATCTTTCCTTCCTTGTTAATTTGAAAACTTATAAAAACTTGTTTCTTACTCATTGCTCAGATTGATTTCCTACTCATGGTTTTGGCCAGAAACAGAACTTGCTATTTTAAGCATCTTAGGACTAAACCAATAAATGTGGACTCTCCATTTCTTTGTTTCTTTCTCTCTCTCCTTTTTTCCCATTCTTTGTGCCTGTCAAATAAATAGGAAAATTATATGTTGCTGGAAACATTTGAAGAGTGATCCTGTGGCTGGCAACCCTCTGTTTCATTCTCTCTTTGTGTCTCATTCTCTGTCTCTCTGACTTTCAGGTAAGTAAATAAGTAAATAGTAAGAGATGGCCGGAAGTACACCTCCCTGCTGTGGCATCAGAAATCATGAAGTTAAGCAGGAACTTGTATAGGAACATGAGAATAAGTGATCCTAGACTCACTATGAAAGTGATGAGATTCTGAGACCCAAGGTCAAGTAACCTCATGGGTTTATGTTGAGTGGCTCAGATTTGTTAAAGAGTGGAGTTTGAAGTATGAATTTTCTCTTATTTTTCAGTATCACTTAAAAACAAACAAAAAGAAAAGAAAGGCACAGGAAATGGAGTTTTCTGTGAAAATAGGAGACAACTATTCAAAAGCCTTCAGAATCACAAATTGTCACAGATTAGTGTTTATAGAAGAATTGAGAAGAGATAAAAGGGGCTGGTGATTTCAGAATGACATATAAAACACTTTTCAAAGAAGGTCAACATATCCTGGATTGCAGAAACAGACTCTTTAAACTGGTAGAGGAGCCGGCGCCGTGGCACAGCAGGTTAAAGCACTGGCCTGAAGTGCCGGCATCCCATATGGTGCCAGTTCTTGTCCTGGCTGCTCCTCTTCTGATCCAGCTCTTTGCTATGGCCTGGATAACAGTAGAAGATGGCTCACATCCTTGGGTCCCTGCACCCACATAGGAGACCCAGAAGCTCCTGGCTCCTTGCTTTGGATCAGCACAGCTCCAGCTGTTGGAGCCAACTGGGGAGTGAACCAGTGGATGCAAGATCTCTCTGTGTCTCTACCTCTCTTCATAACAATATCTTTCAAATAAATAAAATAAATCTTTAAAAAATAAAAATAAAAAATTAAACTGGTAGGGAGTGTATACCCAAGGCAGTATATTAGGACTTTGTACCTGTTGTAGTTCTGAGAAGCTGAAGATGTCAGGTTTCCTTAGGAATATGGGGAAGCTGTCACTGAATGCAAATAAAAGTGGAATTTTTCAATTGAAAAATCCCATGAATGCTGTTTCCCTGGGAAGATTGAATATGAGAAAATCATAGATTCAATCTTATTCCTCAAATGTGGTCCTGCCTAGAGTATAGACACTTTTCATTTATTTTAAAGATTTATTTCATTATTTGAAAGACAGAGTTACAGAGAGAGAGAGTCAGAGAGAGAGAGAGGTCTTCCATCCACTGGTTCACTCCCTAATTAGGTGAAATGGCCAGAGATGAGCCAATCTGAAGCCAGGAGCCAGGAATCTCTCCCAGTTCTCTCACATGGGTGCAGGGGCCAAGGATCTGGGCCATCTTCTACTGCTTTCTCAGGCCACAGCAGAGAGCTGGGTCAGAAGTGGAGCAGCCAGGGCTCAAACTGGTACTCATATCAGATGCCAGTGCTGCAGGCCAGGGCTTTAACTTGCTGCACCACAGCATTGGCCCCACATTTCATTCTTCTCCATCTGCAAGTAAATGAACAAATAAAACCTTCCCATATTTATGGTTGAAACATCAGAGAGAGCATAAAACATACACTTGTTATAAAAATATGCTGGAAAAAAAGACCAGGGAATAATTGGCTGCTAGCGAATTGGTGAAGATTTCTACTAAATATTTGTTCATTTTTAAAAAATCTTCTATAGTCGTTTCATCTTTGTGAAAGGCAATGACAGTGAGAGGGGAAGAAGATCTATTAGCTCACTCTCCAAATGCCAGCAAAACTTAGGTCTTACTAGTCTGAAACCCAAAGTCTAGAATTCCATTTAGTTTTCTTTGATGTATTACAGGGCCCTAAGCATATGATCCATCATTTGCTGCCTCCCAGTTTACATAAGTAGAGAGCTATATTGGAAGCAGAGTAGCCACAGCTCAAACTGTCATTTTGTTATGCAGGCATCCCAAGCAGTGTATTAACACAACTGACTACAAAAGCCATTCTGCCATACTTGTTAAAAATTCAGGTAGTAAGGCTGGTGCCATGGCTCACTAGGCTAATCCTCCACCTGTGGTGCCAGCACCCCAGGTTCTAGTCCTGGTTGGGGCACTGTTTCTGTCCCAGTTGCTCCTCTTCCAGTCCAGCTCTCTGCTGTGGCCCAGGAAGGCAGTGGAGGATGACCCAAGTGCTTGGACCCTGCACCTGCATGGGAGACCAGGAGGAAGCACCTGGCTCATGGCTTCAGATTGGTGTGGTGCGCCAGTTGCAGTGTGCCAGCTCTAGCGGCCATTTGGGAGGTGAACGGAAGACCTTTCTCTCTCTCTCTTTCTCACTGTCTAACTCTGCCTGTCAAAAAAAAAAAAAAAATTCAGGTAGTAAACAGGATCATGAGTAAAAATTGGTAAGTCTATTGGTACAATTGAATATATTAATATGTTAAGGAGAAAAACAAATAATGGCATAACTAAGTAACTTGCACTTATTTTAATAAAATCTTATGCCACTTGTTTAACAAGTAACTTCATTTCTTTACATGAGTATGCCAGGAGAAACAGTTACATGTGATTCTGTGATGTAGTTTTTTTTTTTTTTTTTTTTTTTCTCATTTCAGTTGCCATGAAAAGGGATGACCTGATTTGGACAAATCAGGAAAATCAGGACAAAATTCTGAGTCAGCATGTTATGAAAAATAACAAAACATCAACTCTCAAGAGAGTTGAAGTAAGAAAAAAACTTCATTTAAGTTCAAGCCATGTTCCAAATCTGATTAGCAAAAAGGGAAACTATTTAAGAATGAAACCTGAAGAATGCAATGGATATCACAATGTGTATCCCCTCAGTGGGCCTGATCAACTACAAGCTGGTGAAAAATGTGATGCCACTAAGGTACCTGGGAACTCACTCCAGTTCTGTGAGCCTATTAGTCAGCATCACAAGAGTCAGACTGTGAAGAACCCACTTGAAAATATTGGACCAGAGAAAGTCTTCACAAGGGAGAATATACTCTGTAAATCTGAAAGGATTCATATGGAAGAAACCTGTAATACATCAACTGTCACTGTTGAAAAGACAACTCAAATAAAAAAAACTTCCTATAAAAATTCTAATCTTAGTATGCATCAAGAAACCCACACAAGAGAAAAATTATATGAAAATATTAGATATGTGGATCCCAACACTTACCAATCACATCTTGCAATAAATCAGAGACCACATACAGGGAAAAAACCCTATGCATGTAAACCTTGTGAAAAATCATTCGATTCTAAGTGCTGTCACAACATCCATTACAGTACTCACATACAGGAAAACCGCAATGTGTGTAATGAATATGGAGAGCCCACTTATCAGATGTCAGATCTCATTACACATCAGAAAATTCACAAGCAGAGGAGGCCACATGAATGCAAAGAATATGGAAAAGCCATTTTCCAGAAATCATATTTCATAACACATCAGAGAATTCACACAGGGGAGAAACCTTATGAATGTCATGACTGTGGAAAAGCCTTTGGCCGTAAGCCACACCTTATAAGGCATCAGAAAATTCACACAGGGGAGAAACCTTATGAATGTAATGACTGTGGAAATGCCTTTCGCAATAAGTCAGAACTCAGAATGCATCAGATAACTCACACAGGGGAGAAACCTTACGAATGTAATGACTGTGGGAAAGCCTTTGGCCGGAAGTCAAGCCTCATAATTCATCAGAGAATTCACACAGGGGAGAAACCTTATGAATGTAATGACTGTAGAAAATCCTTTTGTTCTAAATCATATCTTATTGCACACCAGAGAATTCACACAGGAGAGAAACTTTATAAATGTAATGACTGTGGAAAAGCCTTTGGCTTTAAGTCAGTTCTCAGCAAACATCAGAGAATTCACACAGGGGAGAAACCTTATGAATGTCATGACTGTGGAAAAGCCTTTGGCTGTAAGTCAGCCCTCAGTAGACATCAGAGAATTCACACAGGGGAGAAACCTTATGAATGTAATGACTGTGGAAAATCCTTTTGCTCTAAATCATATCTCATTGCACATCAGAAAATTCACACAGGGGAGAAACCTTATGAATGTAATGACTGTAGAAAATCCTTTTGTTCTAAATCACATCTCATTACACACCAGAGAATTCACACAGGGGAGAAACCTTATGAATGTAATGACTGTGGGAAAGCCTTTGGCTGTACATCAGCCCTCAGCAAACATTGGAGAATTCACACAGGGGAGAAACCTTATGAATGTAATGACTGTGGGAAAGCCTTTTGCTCTAAATCACATCTCATTGCACACCAGAGAATTCACACAGGGGAGAAACCTTATGAATGTAATGACTGTGGAAAAGCCTTTGGCTTTAAGTCAGTCCTCAGCAAACATCAGAGAATTCACACAGGGGAAAAACCTTATGAATGTAATGTCTGTGGAAAAGCCTTTGGCCTCAAGCCACAGCTCATAAGGCATCAGAAAATTCACACAAGGGAGAAATTATTTATGTGATGACTGTGAAAAGGCCTTTGGCCATAAATCACAACTCAAAATGCATCAGAGAATTTACATAGGGGAGAAGTCTCATGAATATAATGACTGTAGAAAAGCCTTCGGCCAGAAGTCAAACCTCATAATGCATCGGAGAATTCACACACAGCAGACAATCATTCGTGTAATGACTAGAAAATCCTTTTGTTATAAATCACAACTCATGAAACACCAGAGAATTCACACAGGGGAGAAACTTTATGAATGTTATAGTGTGGGAAAGTCTTTGGCCATAAGTCACATCTCATAATCCATCACAGAATTCACACAGGAAGAAATCTTATGAATGCAATGACTATGGAAAATCCTTTTGCTATAAATCATAACTCATGACACATTGGAGAATTCACACAGGGAGAAACCTCATGAACCCAGAAACTGGAAAAGCCTTTGGCCAGAAGTCAAACTTCATATTACATGAAAGAATTCACATGAGAGAAGCTTTATGAATATAATGACTCTGAAAAGCCTTTGGCCATAAGCCACAGCTAATAATCTATCAGAATTCACAGAGCGGAGAAATTTCATGAATGCTGCTCAAATTCTGGAGGTAACTGAAGTGTATTAAATAGATGAGCACAATCTCTGGTGGTAGATGTCAAAATAATGATCTGATCCGGGAAGATGGGCAGAGTGCTAGTAGGATCAACAACAGATTGATCAGGTAGCTTCCTGATACAGATCTAAGTATTAATATATGGCAATTCTTTCCTTAACAACATCAATGTTGGAAAATACATGATGTGGTGCACCTTTAGAAGCCATTTCTTAAGTCTATGTGGAATGCTTTTTGTGTGTTGTCGCTCCCCCTCTTCGCGGAGGAACGACACTGGACCCTGCGCTGTTCTTTTGTCTGCTCGGCCCTTCCCAGGTTTGCTGCTGGTCCTTCCTGGGTTGGCTGCTGACCCCTCCACCTCTGTGGAGGGGTGGCACCCCCTGCCACTTTCCCCGCTTCCGCGGAGGAGCGGCACACCGCCGGCCGGCTCTCTTGGGGGCTGCTCAGGTGTTCCTTCAGATGTTCCTCGTGCATGTTGTCTCTCTCCTCCTTTATAGTCCTCTTCCACCAATCCCAACTCTGCTGCCCACACGCCAAACACACTGCTCTCCTCCAATCAGCAGCAGGATCAGCTCCTGCAGCTCATCAGTCAAATTGGCGAGAGGCAGCTGCGTAGAAGTTTACTCCTCCCCAGCGCCATATTGTGGGAGAGCAGATGCATAGAATAAGTCTTAATTCCAGTAACTTAGTCTAGTCTCAGCTGCTCCCCACAGTGTGTGTGTATTTTTCCAATGTTTTTAATCACTAATGCCTCAACATATTTCTATATTCTAAAGCTCATTGGCATACAATCCATTTACAAATAAACCTGAGTGGCAGGAAGAGGACAGTTATTTTCAGAAATCCTCTACTATCTCAGAATTTTAATTTTGGTGTTTGATTCCTCCATGGATTATGGCTTTCATTGAGTGAGGCACTGGTTAATTTGATGACTGATGCTGCCATGATCTCTGATTCTGGGAAATTGTGCATTTTCTGGCTTAGTATTGTTTTCCTCTATTCTGAAAGAGTTGCTGGTTTTCTGTATGGGCTTTCTGTAATTATATAGGACTTGATCTGAATAGGGGATGTGTGGGGAGCAACCCGGACTGGACTGAGTTACTGGAATTGGGACTTATTCTATGCATCTGCTCTCCCACAATATGGCACTGAGAGGGGAGAGACGGCTTCTGCACAGCTGCCTCCAGTTCAACCAATAGGCAGCAGGACTTGCTCCTGATTGGAGGAGAGCAGCGTACTCGGCGTGTGGGCAGCCGAGTTAGGATTGGCGGAGGAGGACTATAAAGGAGGAGAGAGACGGCATGCACCAGGAACATCTAAGGGGAACATCTAAGGGGAACACCTGTGCAGCCCCCGAGAGAGCCGGCCAGCAGTGTGCCGCTCCCCCGCGGAAGTGGGGAATGTGGCAGGGGGAACCGCCCTTCCACGGAGGTGGAAGGGACGGTAGCCAACCCGGGAAGAACCAGCAGCAAACCCGGGGACGGCCGAGCAGACGAAAGAACAGCGCAGGGTCCTGTGTCGTTCCTCCACGAAGACGGGGAGCGACATAATGGTGCCGTGACTCGGATATGAAGCCTAGGCAGGCTTTAGTGTCGTTCCTCCACGAAGAGGGGGAGCGACAGGGATGTTTTGATCTGGTTGGATTTCTTTCCATCTTATTTTTCTTTTCCTCCATAACAGGACTGAGACTGTAGCACATGAGTGATTTGTTTAGGACTTGAGGCCAAAGAAAGAGTGAAGGCATAAAAAACATGAGAAGGGGGAGCAAATTCACAGAAGAAAGTGCTGCTGACTAGGTGGCTAATGTGAGCCAGCTGGTCTATATATTGAACTATGTGGTGCCAAGATACTGCTGTCAACTGATCTCCTGAGATTTGGAATCTGAGGCCATTGTGTATCACTGGATATTTTCTCTGATCTTTTCATAACCTTGTTAACTTGAGTAAGCAGTAAGAGAGACTGGAATATTCAATACAAATTAAGAAAACAGCTTTGTATGTTTGTTATACTAAAATGTGCCAGTCAATGAAGAACAGATCATAGAGGTCCACTCAGTAGAAACACAGTTGGTCACAAGAGTGAATGAATGGAAAATTGTGAACAAGCTTTATATTATGCATTTATGTTTCAAGTTAATTGATTTGGGAAAAGGTCTTTGGTGCAATGCTTAATAAAGCACTTGGGATGTCCACACTCTAGTATGAATATGGAGATTTCTGTCCAGTTCCACTTCTGATTCTAGCATCCTGCTAATGCACATACTGGGAGGCTGCAGGTGATGGTTCAAATATTTGGATCTTGCCATTCAAATGGAAACCTAGACTCAATTTTCACCTCCTGGTTTTAATCCGTCGTGGTCCAGCTGTTGGGAAACTTTAAGAATTAGACAAGTAGTAGATCATTTCCTGCCTCTGAGTGTCTGCCGTCAAAATTTAAAAACAGCTAAAGATTCTATAGTTTAGCTTATTCCTGTTCTTTGGATAAAGGATCTGTTCATGGTTTCTTATGTATTTGTCCCTGTGATGATAAGGGTATGTATATTGTGGCTCAGCCATAAGTTTCCAAGGGAGAAGACACTTTGTGTGAGGTCAACTGTGGCTTGTCAGGAATGGCAATGTACAACCATAAATATGGAAGCTAAATATTGAATAAATACAGCATTGAAAAAGGTTTATTGGGGCTGGCGCTGTTGTGTAGGCGAGTAAAGCTGCCAGCTGCAGTGTTGGCATCCCATATGGGCACCAGTTTGAATCCCAGCTGCTCCACTTATTCAACTTTGTGCTATGGCCTGGTAAAGCAATAGAAGATGGCCCAAGTTCTTAGGCCCCTTGCACCCATGAGGGAGACCTGGAAGAAGCTCCTGAATCCTGGCTTTGGATAGGCCCAGCTCTGGCCATTGCAGCCATTTGGGGAATAAACCAATGGATTGAAGACCTCTCTCTCTCTCTGTGTTTCTCTTTCTGCCTCTGCTTCTGCCTCTTTGTAACTCTGCTTTTCAAATAAACACATCTTTTTCTGAAAAAAAAGTTTACTGAAATTTAAACATTGAAATTTTTATATCAGATTTTGACTAGAACTTTTGGATATTTAAGTGGCTTGAATACTAGTATGGATTTATACCATACTTTAAGTATCTAGGCGCATAGAATATTTATGATAAAATATAAAAGAGAACCACAAATAGAATTTTTTCAGTGTTTCTTTTTTAAATTTAATTTAAGGTATACAAATTTCATGTACTTCATACATAAAGATTCAGGAATATAGTGATACTTTCCACCCTATCCTTCTTCCTACTTATGCTCTCACACTTCTTCCTCCACTTTATTCTTTTCTCATTGTTATTTTTTATAAAAGTCTGTTTTTAGTCTAATTAATGCTTATCAAATTAACCCAGACTAAATAAAGTGTTCATCAAATTGTATGAAAAATTATTCATCAAGACAAGGACTATTAAAAACCATCACATTTTTAAATTTTTTAAAAGATTTATTTTACTTGAAAGAGTTACACAGAGAAGGAAAGGCAGAGAGAGAAGGGTCTTCCATCTGTTTGTTTACTCCTCAATTGGTTACAATGGCTGGAGCTGTGCTGATCCTGAGCCAGGAGCCAGGAGTTTCTTCCATGTCTCTCACATGGGTGCAGGGGCCCAAGGACTTGGGTGATCATCTACTGCTTTCTCAGGCCATAGCAGAGAGCTGGATAGAAAGTGGAGCAGCTGGGACTCAAACTGGGGCCCATATGGGATGCAGGCACTGCAGGTGGCAGCTTTACCCACTACAGCACAGTTCCAGCCCCCCAAATCCTCACATTTTAAAGGGTCAATTTCACTTCTATAGATTACCTTTTAGGTTCTCTATTAATGAACACAGATCAGGAAGAATATGTGGCACTTCTGGTTTGGGGACTGGCTTATTTCACTAAATACAATCATTTACAATTGCATCCTTTTTGTTGCAAACAACAACAGGCTTTCATTTTTTATCACCATGTGATAATTCATAATATGCATATACCAGAATTTTTTTATCCAGTCATCAGATGGTAGACATCTGGATTGATTCCATGTCTTAGCTATTGTGAATTGGGTTACAATAAACCTGGGGTTTCAGATCACTTTCATATGCTGATTTCTTTTGGGTAAATAACCAGGAGTGGAAGGGCAGGGTTGTATTGTAGTTTTATATTCAGATTTCTGAAGTATCTCCATATTGTTTTCAACAGTGACTGAACCAGTTTAAATTCCCACCAACAGTGGAATGAGGTACCTTTCTCCTCACATTCAAGCCAATATTTGTTATTTGTTGATTTTAGTAGAGAGCCATTCTATCTGAGGTGAGATAAAAACATCATGGTAGTTTTGATTTTCATTTCTTGATGCCTAGTGATCTTGAGCAGTTTTTATATGTCTGCTGATCATTTGAATTTTCTCCCTTGAAAAATTTTTGTTTAGGTACTTTGTACATTTCCTAACTGGATTGTTTAGTTTGTTATTGTTGAGGGTCTTGAGCTCTTCATGGATTCTGGATATTAATCCTTTATCGGTTGCATAGTTTGAAAATATTTTCTCCCATTCTGTAGGTTTCCTTTTCACTCTGCTCAGTGTTTGTTTTGCACACTGCAGAAGCTTCTCAGTCTGAAGTAATCCCATTTGTCAATTTTGGCTTTGACTGCCTGTGCTTCTGGGTTATTTTCCAAGAAGTTTTTGCCTATGCTCATGCCTTGCAGGTTTTCTCAATGTTCTCTAGTAATTTGATGCTATTGGGTTGTAGAGTAAGGCCTTTGATCTATTTTGAGTGGATTTTGTGTAAGGTGTAATGTAGGCATGCAGTTTTATATTTCTGCCTGTAGAGATTCAGTTTTCCCAGCACCGTTTGTTGAAGAGGTTGTCTTTGCTCCAGGAATTGATTTTAGCTCCTTTATCAAAGCTAAGTTGGTTGTAGATGTATGACTTTATTTCTGGAATTTCTATTCTTTTCCACCAGTTTATGTTTCTTTTCTTTCTTTCTTTTTTTTTTTTTTTTTTTTTACTAGTATCAGGCTGTTTTGGTTATAACTGCCCTGTAGTATGAGAAAGGTCTTCCTTTTCCGTTGGTTCACCCCCCTATTGATGCTGTGGCTGGCACACCATGCTGATCTGAAGCCCAGATCCAGGTGCTTTTTTTCTGGTCTCCCATGCGGGTGCCGGGCCCAAGGACCTGGGCCATCCTCCACTGCCTTCCTGGGCCACAACAGAGAGCTGGACTGGAAGAGGAGCAACCGGGACAGAATCCAGTACCCTGACTGGGACTACAACATGGGGTGCCGGCATTCAGGTGGATGATTAGCCTAGTGAGCTGCGGCACTGGCCCAATTGTTTCTTTTTTAAAAAAATATTTATTTATTAATTTGAAAGGCAGAATTACAGATAGGCAGAGAGAGAGAGAGAGAGGTCTTCCACTCACTGGTTCACTCCCTAGACAGCTGCAACAGCTGGAGCTGTGCCCATCCAAAGCCAGGAGCCAGGAGGTTCCTTCAGGTCTCCCACATGGGTGCAGGAGCCCAATGACTTGGGTCATCTTCTGTTTTCCTCCCAGGCCATAGCAGAGATCTGGATGGAAAGTGGAACAGCTGGGACTCAAACTGGCACAATATGGGATGCCGGCACCACAGGTGGCAGCTTTACATGCTATGCCACAGTGCCAGCCCCTAATGCATTTCTTTTTTAAAAAGATGTCTTTATTTGAAAGACAGAGTTTCATAGAGAGAAGAACAGAGACCTTTTATGCTCTGATTTACTCCCCAAATGCTGTAGTGGCCATGGCTGGTCTGGACCAAAACTAGAGAAATGGAGCCTCACAGGGGTCTCTCAAATGCGTACAGGGGCTCAAGTACTTGGGCCATGTTTCACTGCTTTCTCAGACACATTAGCAAGGAGCTCAGTTGGAAGAGGAGGAGCCAGGTCTTGAACTGGCACATATATGGGATGGTGGTGCTGCAGATGGTGGTTTAATCCTCTACGCCATAACACTGTCCCCATGTAATACATTTCATTTGAATGATTTGATTTTTTTATATTGGCTCATTTTATTTAACTTAATTTGGGCTTTATAGGGTCCCATTTTATCTAGCCAATATGTCACCTCCAAAAATTGCTTTAGATTTATTACTCATGCAGTTGCAGTCTCAGCCACCAATGGGATATTTGGTCACATTGAACTGTGGAAAATTGAAGCAGTGTTAAAGTGAACTGACCAAGTAATGTCCTTGTTTTATATTTATTAATTTTCTTAAGATTACAAGTGGCTCTCTAAATTTATTTTTTTAAAGAATTTTTATTTGTTTATTTGAAAGTCAGAGTTACACAGAGAGAGAAGAGGCAGAGGGAGAGAGAGAGAGAGAGAGAGGTCTTCCATCTGATGGTTCACTCTCCATTTGGCCGCAATGGCCGGAGCTGCACCAATCCAAAGCCAGGTGCCAGGAGCTTCTTCCAGGTCTCCCACATGGGTGCAGGGGCCCAAGGACTGGGCCATCTTCTACTGCTTTCCCAGGCCATAGCAGAGAGCTGGATCCGAAGTTGAGCAGCCAGGTCTCAAACCGGCACCGATATGGAATGCTGGCGCTTCAGGCCAGGGCAGTAACCCACTTCACCACAGCGCTGGCCCCTCTAAATTTATTGTAATGCCTAGGTAAGATTCTGATTTCACCCACCCCATTCATTACACCCATAAATCTGTAGATATGTGGCTTTTTAGGAGCTGTGAAAGGTAATTTAGAACTTATGTTGTAGGAACACACAATTCAATTAGTGTCATTTTTATGTTTATCTAAAAGAAATTTTAGATTTCTAACTGTTTCAGGTTGCTCTTCTTCCAGTCCAGCTCTCTACTGCAGCCTGGGAAGGCAGTGGAGGATGGCCCAAGTCCTTGGGCCTTGCGCCCTCATGGGAGACCAGGAGAAAGCACCTGGCTCCTGGCCTCGGACTGGCATGGCGCGCCAGCCACAGCGTGCTGGCCATGGTGGCCATTTGGAGGTTGAACCAATGGAAGGGAGGACCTTTTTCTCTGTCTCTCTCTCACTAACTCTGCCTGTCAAAAAATAAAATTATATATATATACACATGTACATGTATATGTACACAGCTAATTTATTCTTTTTTGTGTTTTCTTCCTATTTCTAGTTTATTTTTGCCTGAACAGTTTTTGGTTTATAAGAAATTTTCTTAATTTGGAAGTCACAGTGACTACATGGAAGAGATAGAGATATATAGAAATCTTTATGGCATATTCACTCCTAAAGTGGCCACATGGCCAGGGCTAAACCATGCCATGTCCGGGAGTCTGGAACCCCATTAAAGTCTACTACATGGTTGGCATTGGACCAAGAACTTGGGCCATTCTTACTGCTTTTTAGTCACATAAGCAGGGACTGAATTATAAACATTGTAGGTGGGACTTAACTGGTATTCTGGTATGAGATGCCAACATCAGAAGAGTTGTTAACCTAGTGTACCACAATATCAGCTGTGATTTTTTTTTTTAAATCTTTTGATTTTTTTCTTTTCTTTCCTTTTTTCCCCTTGGTTTTGATTTAGGCACCTAAAGCCACAGGTTTCAAATTGTGTTTCTTTCTTATACCCTGCTGTGTAGATGTTCAGTGCTCTGCACCTAACGCATGCATAAGTGAGAATGTACCATTTTGCCTTAGTCTCCATAATATATTGCCCTGGTTGGGATAATCTCTCATAGTTTTTTACATTGGAATTCCAAGTCCAAAATATAGACTTGATTTCCTCTGGGTCCTCTTTACCTGATTTCTAATCAGCCACCATTTTGCTTTGTGTTTGCATGGTACTTCCTCTGTTTTTGTGCATCCCTAGTGCCTTATAAAGATCCCACTCATTTGGATTAGGGATTCACTCCATGATACCATTATAATTTAATTACGTATGTAATTGTTTTATTGGTAAATAGTTTAATTTGGGATTAGTGTTTCTTTTTTTTTTTTTTTTTTAATAACCAGAGCTGCACCGATCTGAAGCCAAGAGCCAGGTACTTCTTCCTGGTTTCCCATGCAGGTGCAGGGGCTCAAGGACTTGGGCCATCCTCCACTGCTATCCCAGGCCATAGCAGAGAGCTGGATCAGAAGAGGAGCAGCCAGGACTAGAACTGGTGCCCATATGGGATGCCGGTGCCACAGGCAGAGGATTAACCTGTGCCATGGTGCTGGCCCCCGGGATTAGTGTTTCAAGATATGAATTTTGGCTGGTGCCGCAGCTCAATAAGCTAATCCTCCACCTGTGGCACTGGCACACCAGGTTCTAGTCCTGGTCAGGGCACCAGATTCTGTCCCAGTTGCCCCTCTTCCAAGCCAGCTCTCTGCTGTGGCCCAGGAGTGCAGTGGAGGATGGCTCAAGTCCTTGGGCCCTGCACCCGCATTGGAGACCAGGAGAAGCACCTGGCTCCTGGCTTTGGATCAGTGTGATGTGCCGGCCACAGCACGCCAGTCATGGCGGCCATTGGAGGGTGAACCAATGGCAAAGGAAGACCTTTCTCTCTGTCTCTCTCTCACTGTCCACTCTGCCTGTCAAAAAAATTAAAAAAAAAAAGATATGAATTTTGAGGACAAACAATTCAGCCCAGAACAATGAAAAGGGACCCAGTGCTTTGCCTCAGAGTCAGGCAGTTCTAAGGAGGACTGATTATTTGAATTAGAAGTAGGGCTCCTCACAGCATTTTCAATACAATAGCTGTCTTATATGGGCACCTGCATGAACACACATACACACAGACACTTACACTTGTATACACATATAAAAACCAGTATGGGATGTCTAAGTGCTTTGTACAGGTAAAATCAATATAGTATATGATATGATGAAATTAGGGAACAATTAACTGTGATGAGAAGTAGAAAAATGGTAATAAAATCTGCAGTTACACATATATATGACATCCACCATTCATTTTTTCTAAAAAGTAAACATTAGAATACATGATTTCTAATACATGATTTCTAGAAATCATGCCTTACATCAATACAGACTAGTCTACATGAGAGATGTTTTCTTAAAGACCTTGCAATTTTTAACTTGTTGCTCTAAATTAGCCATTAGGATTATAGGACACATAGGAAAAAAAAATCCAAAAAGGCATAATCTATTGATGCAACTAAAATTTTGGCATATTCTCTCATTTATCTTTTCATTACCTACTAAATTAAGTGCATACTTCATTATCAATGAATTTTCAATTTCTTGAAATTTTGCATATGATCTGAAGTTTTCAAAATTATTGTCAAAGTTGTTTTAAATTCTTGAATGAATTTTACTAATTCAATGAACTTGGGGTGACTAGTACAGAATTTTTTTCTAAAGATGTATTTTTTATTTGAAAGTCAGAGTTACACAGAGAGAGAAGGGGAGGCAGAGAGAGAGAGAGGTCTTTCATCTGCTGGTTCACTCCCCAACTGTCTGCAATGGCCGGAGCTGTGCCGATCCAAAGCCAGGAGCCAGGAGCTTCCTCCAGGTCTCCCACGTGGGTGCAGGGGTCCAAGGACCTGGGCCACCTTCCACTGCTTTCTGAGGCCATAGCAGAGAGCTGGATTGGAAGTGGAGCAGCCAGGAATCAAACTGGCACCCACATGGGATGCCAGCACCACAGCGGCAGCTTTACCTGCTACACCAGAGTTCTGGCCTCTAGAATTTTTTAGTTGCTAAATTATAACAACACATATGACACCTTGGCTTCCTCAAAGCCTCCAAAGAATGTCAATAACAATGTGACTCTCAGGATATTGACAATTGATTGATGATGTTAATTGTTTGTCAGAGTTAATGTGTCATTACTGTATGACAATTACAAGTAATTCATGAATTACTGAGCATTTATTCATTACAATTGAAAGATCTTTATAAAGATTTCTTATAGGACAGCAAGTAGTTATATAGACCTACATTATTCTTTTTTTATTTTTAAACTTTTATTTAATGAATATAAATTTCCAAAGTACGACTTACGGATTACAATGGTTTCCCCCCCATACCGTCCTTCCCACCCACAACCCTCCCCTTTCCCACTCCCTCTCCCCTTCCATTCACATCAAGATTCATTTTCGATTATCTTAATATACAGAAGATAAGCTTAGTATACATCAAGTATGGATTTCAACAGTTTGCTCCCACACAGAAACATAAAGTGAAAAATAATAGATGATTTTTTTTAAAATGATGATGAAATCAGAGCAGACCTATTGTCATGTTTAATCCCAGTGAGAGTCAAGTTGGGAATTGATAATTTCTTTTTTTTTTTTTTACAGAGGATCAGTTTAGTATGCATTAAGTAAGGATTTCAACAGTTTGCACCCCCATAGAAACACAAAGTGAAATATATTGTTTGAGTACTCGTTATAGCATTAAATCTCAATGTACAGCACATTAAGGATAGAGATCCTACATGAGGAGTAAGTGCACAGTGACTCCTGTTGTTGACTTTACCAATTGACACTCCTGTCTATGGCCTCAGTAATCTCCCTATGCTCCAGTCATGAGTTTCCAAGGCTATGGAAGCCCTCTGAGTTCTCCGACTCTTATCTTGTTTAGACAAGGTCATAGTCAAAGTGGAGGTTCTCTCCTCCCTTCAGAGAAAGGTACCTCCTTCTTTGATGACCTGTTCTTTCCACTGGGATCTCACTCGCAGAGATCTTTTGCCAGAGTGTCTTGGCTTTCCATGCCTGAAATACTCTCATGAGCTTTTCAGCCAGCTCTGAATGCCTTTAGGGCTGATTCTGAGGCCAGAGTGCTATTTAGGACATCTGCCATTCTATGAGTCTGCTGAGTATCTCACTTCCCATGTTGGATCACTCTCCCCTTTATTTACTGCATTGGTTAGCGTTAGCAGGTACTAGACTTGTCTATGTGCTCCCTTTGACTCCCAGTCCCTCCACCATGACCAACTGTGAACTGAAACTGATCACCTGGAACAGTGAGATGGCATTGGTACATGCCACCTCGATGGGATTGAATTGGAATCCCCTGGTATGCTTCCAACTCCACCACTTGGGGCAAGTCAGCCTGAGCATGTCCCAAATTATACATCCCCTTCCCTCTCCCATTCCCACTCCCATGTTCAACAGGGATCACATTTTAGTTAATTTTCAACACTTAAGAATAACTGTGTGATAATTACAGAATTAAACCAGTCATATTAAGTAGAACAGATAAAAAAAACTACTAAGAGGGATAATGTATTAAGTTGTTCATTAACAGTCAGGGCTATGCTGATCAAGCCACCGTTTCCCATAGTGTCCACCTCACTCCAACAGGTTTCCCTCTTGGTGTTCAGTCAGTCGTCACCGATCAGGGAGAACATATGGTATTTGTCCCTTTGGGACTGGCTTATTTCACTCAGCATGATGTGTTCCAGATTCCTCCATTTTGTTGCAAATGACTGGATTTCGTTGATTCTTACTGCGGTATAGTATTCTAAAGAGTACATATCCCATAATTTCTTTATTCTTTATTCTTTATTCTTTATTCTAAAATTGGTGAAAATTCCTTAAATATAAAACAGAAATCCAACCCTCTAAATGCTCTTTAAATGGTCTCAAAGATAGCCGTGAATGAAAACCTAACTGCTAAAATCTACTAAGATTGAGGCTGGTGCTGTGGCATATTGGGTAAAGCTCCACTTCTGATCCAGCTCTCTGCTATGGTCTGGGGGAGCAGTAGAGGATGGCCCAAGTCTTTGGGCCCCTGAACTCACTTGGGAGACTCGAAAGAAGCTCCTGCCTTCTGGCTTTGGATCAGTGCATGTCTGGTAGTTGCAGCCATCTGGGGAGTGAATGAGTGGATGGAAGACTTTCTCTCTCTCTCTCTCTCTCTCTCTCTCTCTCTGTCTCTGACTTTCTGTAACTTTGCATTTCAAAATAAATAAATCTTTTTTTTTAAATCTGCTAAGATTAAGTAACAGCATGGAAATTCAATGATATTTGAATTTAGATGTTCTCTTTCCCTCTCCTTTCCTGAATCTTTGTCAGTAAACTGCAGTCCAATTGTGTGAAGCCAAGAATGGGAAGTTTTCCTTTCTGGCAGTTGACTGGATACCTTGGATGTGAGAAATCATCACTATTTCTCCTCCTTTCCATGGACCTGTTGCTGTTCCTATGCACTGGGTGAGTGCAATTGTGAGGCGGGCCCCGGGCCCAACTTGTGGATGGGCTCCACATTGGGCATGAGAACTCTTGGAAACCTGCATCCATCATATGGGATGTTCACAGTATAAAAATCTGAAAAAACTAAGTAGATTTGTGTTGAGTTCGGGTTGGAGGAATGAAGCCATCATTAAGGAACAGTTATAGGGTACTGAGTTTGTAGCTGAAGTGGTAAATGTGTTCTAAATTGACAGCCATCATGATTCCATATATCTGTTAAAACCACTCAATTGTACACTCTGAATGGAAAAATTACATGATAATTAAGTGAAAATAATATCTCCATAAGTAATTAAAATTTTATATTTCAGATAATTTTAAAACATGTACATTTAATTATTTGAATTCATGTAACACTTTATACACTAGTATTCCAAAATCAAGTATGCATAAAATGAGAATTCTCATCTTTGTTATGCATTCTATATGTAGACATGGCTAAAAATGCTTGAGAAAATTAAACTTAATAGAATGATTAACTCAGGGAGCAGGTTTTCTGTGGGTGGTGAAGAGGAAAGTGATATTTATCTTATCTATGTCTGTTTCTAAAGAATATTAAATGAATTAATATAGAACTAAACATAATCAGACACGAGATGCATGAATGTATATATTTTCATTAATGATTATTACAAGATTGACTTAATTTTTGTAAGATCCTAAGTCAATTCCACTCTGATTATTACTCTATGTTTATCACAGCAGCTATATTATATACATTTTTGTAGATTTAACACAAAATATATATTAGTACTCAGGTCATTGATCAGCAGCTTGAAATTACAAGCGCTAATCACTATGTGGGAGGTATAACATTGATTCAGACAGAGGAATTGAGTTGACAAAGGGAAGTCAGCAACAATTGAGTGTGGCTTTCCCACTTTCTCTTCTCAAAGATCCCCATCGAATCTATATCTCCAATTTCAAAAAAAAACAACTCCTGCTGGCACATTGTGGGGAATCCCACAGGAGTCCCAAAAGAGTTACAGAGCACCACTAGCCCAAAAAGAAAGAGAAAAATCAAAGCAAGATGGAGTTACTTGAGCTAATGCTACTAAGCATGAGGAACTGCCCAGACCTTCTGCCAGAAACAGACACAGCTTGTCAGCACGATAAGGACAGGGGAACATTACATCATAAAGAAGCAGCCAACCAGCTGGCCACTACTTTACTTCACCCACTTTACTGTATCACAATTGGTCACACTCAGAAGGCTTCTATCACACCATTGGCCACACCCAAAATCAACTTCTGGTTGGTGACACCCAAAAAGGATGGACCTGTGATTGAGGATGCCCTAGATCACAATCACTGCCCACCTACCCCAGAGGGGGGATAAAAATCAAGCCTCACAACTGCTTTCCATCCTCTTGGGCAACAATGGCTTATTACAAGTGATGGCTGAGTGGATCTGCTGCATCTTGTCAAAGCTCTGCCAAATTGTTCACTGGCCAAAACTCTGCTTGCCAGACACTATATCTTCTATTTGCTTTGCAGTATTCTTTGCATCGTTCTGTATAAACATACTGACTTACATAAAAGCAGAAGGGATATTTGGCATAAAAGTTATTAATGTTATAAGAGATGTTTTTGGCAAGCTATTTATGATCAAAGTATCTGGCCACTTTGGTAATATTTTCATCAAGATGTTTCCAGATTGTCAGTATGATTGTAGATTGGAGTAGTAGGGTTGGTGGTGAAATGTGGCGGGGTGGGGGGAGGCTTGAGATTGAAATTTGAAGACATTGAAGGATAATATAGGAAATGATGAGGCATCTCATACTATTCTGTTTCTGTCTCAGGAGCAGTAGTAAAATTTGTCAAGATGTCTTCTCATTGGTTATGCCAATAATTGGTATACAATGGTGAGATGATGAATATTTAATTGTGGAAGTAAGTCATTGATATAGGTTATTATATTTTTGATGAACTATTCTTGATTTATACCAATGCTGTCTGTCTCATCATCAATCAAGATGATATCTTCATCATTTTCATCTGTTTCCATACACTCCTAGGCTCTTTATTCACATTCCTGGGTTGTGTATCCAATTGGGAATTGATCCGGTGTAAAAGGTGATGAATGGAATCTTTGTATAATTCCATCTGGGCTCTACAGGTCTACCATATATGTATATGGGTTTGTAGTGATTATAGTCCAGTTATTAATATCCACTGAATTTTATTCTTTTAAGGTTTTGATCAAACAAGGTGTAGTTGGACATGAGCTTTCTCTACCAGTCAGTGCTGTTCACTGACTGTTCATAAAATGTTAATGTCAAGACAGGACAACCACAGTAAAGGTTAAACAGGTTGTATATATTGTAGGAAGCATGTTTGGAAGAATCTTGAAGTTGATTTCATGGGGTTGCACAGGCAGATTGGCATCCCATCATCAGGGTAGATCAGTGTTATTGAATGTTAAATTTAATGTCTGTGTCAGTGTAAATGTTGAAGATGTTGGACTCAAACTCTGAGGTTGGACTCTTGTCCAGGATACTCACCAGGATGTCTAGTAGTTGGTTGTCATAAATCCATCCAAGGGCAGTAATGGTTTTGATGAAGGTAGTGATGGCCTGCACTGTTGATGGATCCAGGTTGGGTTGGCTATTTGCCGGCATGGTCCTACTCCAGATAAGCACAAGTGTTTTTTTTTTTTTTCTTTCTTTTTTTGTAAAGATTTATTTATTTATTTGAAAGTCAGAGTTACACAGAGAGAGGAGAGGCAGAGAAAGAGAGAGAGGTCCTCCATCCGTTGGTTGGCCAAAATGGCTGGAGCTGTGCTGATCTGAAGCCAAGAGCCAGGAGCTTCCTCCAGGTCTCCCACGTGGGTGCAGGGGCCCAAGGACTTGAGCCATCTTCCACTGCCCTCCCAGGCCACAGCAGAGACCTGGATCAGAAATGGAGCAGCTGGGTCTCAAATGGTGCCCATATGGCTTGCTGGCACCTCAGGCCAGGGCATTAACTTGCTGCACCACAGTGCTAGCCCCAGCACAAGAAAATTGACTTGAGTTTACAAAAATATTAACTCATCTCTCCTTGGGAGTTTTGATTGTTCTTTATTGCTTGTAGTCCAGTATGTGTTTCCTGGTCCATTAGCTATAATTTCTTGTGAGGATAACATTTGATCCTTAAATGTTTTTTTGTTTTTTGTTTTTTGTTTTTTGTTTTTTTTTTTTTTTTGGACAGGCAGAGTGGACAGTGAGAGAGAGACAGAGAGAAAGGTCTTCCTTTGCCATTGGTTCACCCTCCAATGGCCGCTGCAGCTGGCACGCTGTGGCCGGCACACCGAGCTGATCCAAAGCCAGGAGCCAGGTACTTATCCTGGTCTCCCATGGGGTGCAGGGCCCAAGGACTTGGGCCATCCTCCACTGCACTCCCTGGCCACAGCAGAGAGCTGGCCTGGAAGAGGGGCAACTGGGACAGAATCCGGCACCCTGACTGGGACTAGAACCCGGTGTGCCGGCACTGCAAGGCGGAGGATTAGCCTAGTGAGCCACGGCACCAGCCCTTAAAGGTTTTTTTAAATTAACTTATAAGTTTTGACTTTGTGTTTTGAATTTTGTTGTGATGTTACTTCTAATAAGTCATTGGCATTTTGTATTATACTTTATGTGGGTGTTCTGTTTATTCTTGC
Source organism: Oryctolagus cuniculus (assembly GCF_964237555.1). Taxonomy (NCBI): domain Eukaryota; kingdom Metazoa; phylum Chordata; class Mammalia; order Lagomorpha; family Leporidae; genus Oryctolagus; species Oryctolagus cuniculus. The sequence continues at coordinate 144,132,532 of NC_091439.1, forward strand.
TCTGGAGTTTAATTCAGAAACTGCAATGTCTAGGGCATTTTGCAATTTTTTAAATTATTATTGTCTAGAAGTATTTCAGGTTTAATTCATCTGTTAAACCTTTCTATGTTACCACTAGCATGTGGATTATATGCCATATGATAGTTCCATATTATTTTTTATTGATTTATTTGAAAGTCAGAGTTACACAGAGAAAGGAGAGGCAAAGAGAGAGAGAGAGAGAGAGAGAGAGAGAGAGAGAGAGAGAGAGAAAGAGAGGTCTTGCATTTGATGGTTCACTCCTCAATTGTCCTCAATGACTGGAGCTGCACCAATCTGAAGCCAGGAGCCAGGAGCTTCCTCCAAGTCTTCCATGCAGGTGCAGAGGCCCAAGGACTTGGGCCATCTTGTACTTCTTGCCCAGGCCATAGCAGAGAGCTGGATAGGAAGTCGAGCAGTCAGGACTAAAACTAGCACCCATATGGGATGCCAGTGCTTCAGGCCAAGATGTTAACCCATGGCGCCATAGTGCCAGCCCCAGTTCCATATTATGTCAAAATTTTCTGCCCATCTTTTAACTTTATATCCCATAAAATGAGATCCTTAATCACTTTCAATCACTGTTGGGACTCCAAAGAGTGAAATCCATGTCCATAAAGTACTAATAGTGTTGTCCTGGTTTGGGTGTTTGCATTCTCTAGCAATTTCCAGTCTTGTTGCAGTATCTACTATTGTACATGCATATCTCTTTTGGAGCTTGAGTAATGAATCTATAAAGTCGATTTGTAGTAAACAGCTAAATGTTCTAATTTTATAATTTAATGGTGGCTATCTGTGTCTAAATCTTGGTGATATATTTGGACAATCTGTACACATTTTAATAGCATTCTTACACTGTTGCCATGAGATGGGTAGGTTTCAATCAGGAACCCATTTGTACATTGCATGTGTTCCTATGTGTCCTAGCCATTGATGTAATTGAAGGGTTTCTTTTGTTATCTCTAATGGATCAGTATTAACTATTTTCCATTTGGATTTTTCTTTAATTTTAGTGTATTTTTACTTTATATTCTCAATTTTGTTTAGTGATTTTCAATTTAGGTATGTTAATTTACCAATTATTACAGTTTTTTTTTTTAGCTTAATAGTTGCTATTTGATCTATTTTACTAAATCTGTCTACAACCTCATTGTATTGTGCTTCATGATTGGGTTTGTTAGTATGGGCATCTACATGAGCAATCATTACTTTAAGTTTGTTAAATCATTATTTTAAGTTTATTTGGACTCAGATATCTTAGTACAAGTCTCATTGGACCATATATCGTTACCATAGATTTGCCAATCATTTTTCTTCCATTTACTAGGCCAAATTGTGACTGCATTGTATGAGCACTGTGAATTATTGCAAATGTAAATGCCTTTGTGTCCTTCTTGGATTGTTTTCTCTACTGCTAACCAAATTGCAAGAGTTTCTGCATGTTGTGCTGATTTGTCTATTCCCTCTATTGTCAGGATCATTCCATCTGAGGGTCTATAGGCTGCACCTTTCCAGGGTCTACCAAGGCTGAGCCATCTGTAAACCAGGCATTCCTGAGTTGCTCTGATCACGTTGGTCCCCAAGTGCCAAAGGGTTTAGATGGTGGGTTTTGTGTTTGTGGTAGTGGTGTTGTCATCTCAGCCACCTGTGCACTGACTTTTGATACGTTGCCACCTATCTTTGCCTTGTGGTTCTTCATGAATTCTTGGATATGCCATTTCCAAGTTAAAGCCTTTGGTTCCAGATGTTCTCTGTGGATTGCCTACCCAGTCAAATTAACCCTTGGTAGTACAAGTATTATGGTTTGGATTTCTATAGGTTGGTCCTGGCATAGGGGTTCACATTTCTCAGCACTTCATATAAAGTCCATATTATTTTTTGAAATAATCAATACTTGAAAGCTGAGTATGGAAAGCACTTGCAGTAGAATTCAATTGGTATACTGTGTTTTTCAATAATTTTATAAAGTGCCCAGTTACCATACCCTTCCAAAAATATAATGTCTATAGTACTTTTGCCTCCCTTTATATTATGTAATTCTTAGTATGTTTTAACATATTATACATATTCTTTGAAAGTTTGGAGGGCTTGTTGTTGTTGCCCTATGTAAATTTGGATGCTTTTCTAGTAATTTTATATATTGCTTTAAATATAATTTGTAAATATGGACTGTGACTCCTCCAATATCCAAATAATCCAATTAATCTTGTGCTCCATTTTTTTTCTGTTGTAGCAGATAAACTCCCTATTTTATCTATTATAGTATTAGGGATTGTTTTACCCTCATTGTTCCATTCTATGCCTAAGAATTTTACTTGGTGGCTTGAATTTTGTATTTTAGATTGGGTGATTGTCCATCCATTACTTCTTAAATGTTTGATAAGCTTATCTAAAGTGTGTTAGCCACTCTTTCTTATCTCCATAAATTATTAAATCATCAGTGTATCTTAAAACTTGCATATCTGGATTTTTATTTTTAATTTCTTTTAGATATCCATTTATTATTGTATGTGCAATATTTGGAATATTTTATATCCCTGACATAGCCTAGTGAATTGATATTGAATTTTATTCCAAGTAAATGTAGTTTGTTCTCTTGAATTTTTAGATAATGGAGTGCTAAAGAACATATCAATTAGGTCTATTGTGGCAAAATATTTAAGATTGTCCATAGTAAGCTTATTGATAATTTTTCTACCTCTGGTAAGTTTCCTGGCATGGCAGGTACATTTTTATTTAAGTTTCTAACATCTACTTTGAATCTATACTCACCATTGTGGTCTTTTTATAGACCATACCTGACTATTGAAATTAAAGGTTTCAGTTTGTTCAATTATTCCCTACTTTAAAAGCTCCCCTATTTTGTTATTATTTCTTTATTCTACTTTTAGGGGGTATTGTTTAGTAAAAGTTGATTTTGGTATTGATAATTCAATTGGTTGAATATTAATAGCTGCTAGTAATGATTGTTTTACTGATTTTTAAGGTGAATGTGGTCTTTAAATATCATTGGGATCCAATTCATTTCCAAAATATTACATGGGGATTATGCTAGAATTGCTTTACCTAAAATCTTTCCTAACATAATTTTTTATTTTAATCAGGATGTCATACACCTCTATAGTCTGTCCACTAATGGCTTCAATAGTTATCTTAGTTTTAGTTTTAGTGTCTATGTTTCTAATTATGGTTACTTGGCTTCCTGTATCTGTTAAGAATTTTAACATAACCTATATTTTTAATGTTAATTACTAAATTTATAAATATCTAATATATATACAGTTACATTTTAATTGTATCTTGGGTTTGGGTTTCCATTTTGGGAACTTGAATTTCCTGTATCCCCATTGAGGGGTGCTGTTGAGCTGATTGGGCTATTCCCTGACTCTTGCCTGTTTTGGCGGTATGAGGGAGACTTTGTTGGCCTTAGAGATTTTGGAGGGAATTTGAGGCCCAACAGATTTCTGGTGTAAGGTGGGTAATTCTGGAGTCCCCTGTTGGAGTTTTTTTGCTATGTTTCCCCTTTGGTAATTATTTTATGTTTAGTTTGGGTTTCCACTGTATGTTTTTAAACCCTTCCCCATTAGGATTTGCAAAGAAAGAGGCAGATGTCTGAGTTTGGGTGTTAAAAATGATAAATGTTGACCCTCTTCTAGGTCTCTAGCCTGGTGGAAGTAATCAACAATTTCTTGCATTACTCTGGTCCCCATCTGGGTGGAGATCATGGTAAGATGCAAGTGTTGTGGTCCACCTTTAATAATTACATTTTTAATCCATTGACACCATCATTGGAGTGGTTACCTCTCAGGAATATATCATTAACACCCCAATTTTTCTACATAGCCTTATGGCTTGGTTGATATTATTACATTTAATCCGGGCATTGAAAGATTCTAAATCTAATATTGGGAAAGCTTGCTGCCAAGCTTCTGCTATCCAGTCAAAAATTGACTGTTCATCATATAATCATCTATCATTTGACAAAGTTTGTCATGTATTACCCAATTTTCTACTATTCCAGCTAGAATATTCATTTCTCACCCACTAACTGAAATGCCATTTGCTCCTTTAGTCCAGAGCTTGTATAAGAACTCAACATCTTAAGTCCCTTTTTGGGCAACGTCCTACCTGTATTTTTGAAGTTCAGCTTGTGTAAACTCTGATTTCTATGCTGACTTTGTGATCTCTTGTTCTTTGAGTCCTATTTTCTTTATTAGCAGCTACTGGTAAGCTGGACTTAGCTTGTTTATTTTCTAAGAATGGGTAATTATTTAAGAATGGATTAATTTGGGTCTTGTCTAATACCCGTCCGGCTAATTCCCTTCCCTTAGATAAATCTGAGTCAGTATCTGCATATTATCTTAGGGACTTCATGAGGGGGAGCTCTTGCCAGGATTGGCTCCACTACTTCTGGAGAGTGTAAGTTAATTGTAAACATCAGTCCCCTTTTTACTCTTAGTGAATTTTTCTTGAGTAATTAATTCCACCTTGTATCAAGATTTATTAACCATTAATTCATTTACCTCTTTTTTCTTTCATTTTTTTTATTTTCTCCCAGATCTCACTAATTTTGTCTCATATTTATAAACAATATGGCAATTTGTACCCATATTATGTAAATATCTACACAAAGTACAAAATATCCATATGACTTGGTTATACCAATATAAATAAATACATATGTATTTATGCTGATATTTAGTTTTTTTTAACCAAGGTTAATTATGCTATATAGATGGCCAGACTGATTAGCACTTTAACCTACTTTCCCCTCAAATACCTCCTAACCTTCACACATTGATCTTTAATGCTTACTAGGTAGTAAAATTCCCATTCTAGGTACTTATATAGCCTTTTAGACAGCCAGCCACACATTTAAAACTTAGTTCTCATGAGATCAGCATCAAAGGCCCATTTTACCCCTACCAGAGCTGCTCTTACCATAACCTTGTTCTCCTAGCCTTAGACATGGGTGCCTTTTGGAGGCAACTAGTCTGGTGCCCCTGTGGTCAAGAGACTTAGTATTGGAGTCTTGAGTCTAGAAACCCATTTTGCCCCTACGAGAGCCAGTCTTTTTACAGCCCTGACCACCTGGCCTTAGCTCTGTGTACATTTTGGAGGTCACTAATTTGGGTCCCCTTCATCAAGGCCCCAACTTATATGGGTATTAGTGATCCCTTACCAGAGCCAGTCTTACCACAGCCTTAGCCACCTAGCCTTAGCCATGAATGCCTTTTGGAGGTGACTCTTGCAAATACTCATACCAAGCTTAAAATCACCTGGGAGAGATTTTGAGTGGATATTTTAAAAATCCTGCTGACTACACCAACTGTCATGAGTGTAGTAATGGCATGGAGCTGGTCTTGGTTCCAATAAGGCTTTTTATTATGCAGTAGTAAAATCACATGTTTTAATTTGTATAATACAACACACTGTATAAACCAACCACTCAGGGATCCCAAAGAACCTCTCGTGCTCCTCATGACATGTCTTAGACCCAGAGAGAGGAATTGCACAGAGTCTGCAGGAGTGGTGCCTCTGAGCCAGAAAGCACAGATCTCCAAGGCAATTAGAGTCTCAGCATCTGGCTGGTGTTTGGGCTTCAAAAAGGAAGAATCTCAGCTCAGGCAGAGCAGAGCCTCAACACCCAGTGAGTGCAGGGCTGGCTGGGAGAACTTCTCTCACAGGAATGTGAGTGTGGTGGGTCAACTTGGAGCTTTCAGATGACTGCACTCACCTGAGGCTCTTAACATGAGCTGCTTGGGCTATGGAAGCTTTTTGGATCCACAAACTTTATCAGTATTTAGACAAGGCCATAAGAAAAGTAGTTCTCTCCTCCATTCAGAGACAAATATATCCTTCTTTGATGACCACTTCTTTTCACTGATGTCTCATCCACAGAACTTCTTCATCTAGAACATTTTTTATCACATTGTCTAGGCTTTCCATGCCTGAAATGCTCTCCTGGGCTTTTCAGTCAGACCAGAATGGCGTTAAGGGCTGATTCTGAGATCAGAGTTCTACTTAAAGCAATTGTCATGCTATGAGTCTGCTGTATGGACTACTTCCCATATTGGAGCATTCACTCCTTTTGAATTCTATTATTATTATTACCAAACACCTAATACTACTTATCTGATCAGTTTAACACTTGATCCTATCTATATGATCACTTTACCACTTAAGCCTATCCATATGATCTATAATACTTGAGTTGCTATTTCTATCAGCAGCTTATGGGAATTTGGGGTGCCATTGCAAGTTTTTATACTGTACCTTTAGAAGTAAGTCCATATGAATGTATGCAAAACTATACTGCTTTACAATTACAAAATTCATACATTTTATAATTACATACTTAGAATCTTGGTAATTCTTCTTACTGTGCCTGCTCTCCCACCCACACCCCCACCCTCTTCCTCTTCCTTTTTATTTTCTCTTATTTTTTGCTAACACCTATTTTCTATTAACTTTTTACACATATGATTAACTCTATGTTAAGAGTCCAACAATTAGTATGAAAGAAAAAATAAGGAAAATATGATAAAGGAAAACAAAAGAAAAGCAAAAATTAAAAAACAACTGTTTCTCAACAGTCAAGAGAAAGGTTGTTCAAATTCATTGTTTCTTAAAGCATCATTTTCTTTTTTTTATTATTTTTTTTTTTTTTGACAGAGTGGACAGTGAGAGAGAGAGAGAGAAAGGTCTTCCTTTGCCGTTGGTTCACCCTCCAATGGCCACGGACACCGGTGAGTTGAGGCTGTCGCATCGTGCTGATCCAAAGCCAGGAGACAGGTTCTTATCCTGATCCCCCATGGGGTGCAGGGCCCAAGTACTTGGGCCATCCTCCACTTCACTCCCTGGCCACAGCAGATAGCTGGCCTGGAAGAGGGGCAACTGGGCAGCAAGCTCCATAGGCCCATGGCCACCGGGCCCGACCCTGCAGCCTGCCTGTTTGGCTGGAGGCACAGAGAGGGCAGGTCTCACCCAGCCAAGCCCAGAGTTGGCAGCACGCACCCATAAAGCCTCTACTGGAAGTTCCCGGGAGGATGGACCTCCCTCTGGTTGGGCATTGCAAAGCCAGACCCGCTTCTGCCCCCTGGGTTCCTGGCCTCCAGGGCGCACTTAGGAGCAGGTGGGCCCCCCCAGATTCCGTCTGCCCTTCGCCCGCGGAGCCTGCAGGACCCCTGGCTCTAGGAGGCTGGCCAGCTGGTGCTGCCAACTGGCCCCAGGTGCTAGCTAGAGGCAGCGGCCGGCCTCAGGAGCACACCTGCGGGCGCCCCCAGGCCACACAAACATTCTCTGAGGGAAGCAGGAGCCCCAGGCAGCATCTCCCTCTGGCTCAATGCCTCGTGCATGCGCCCTCCAGGGCTCCCCACACTAAAGGCTTGCCTAGGGCGGGGCCATTCCTGGGGGGGGGGCTGCTGCTGGAACACACAACTCCTGACGCCCACTGGGGCGGTCCACGCGAGATGAGCTCGGTGCTACGGTACGGGCTGTCCCACTGTGGCCTCCTGAGACTGAGTGGACACGCATGCATCCTCTCAGAGTGCCTACAGGACTGCAGTCTGGGCCCTCCTGCATTCCTGGGCACCTCCGAGGTTCCCCCCATCTCCCTTGGGTCCCCGGGTTGCACAAACATTCTCTGAGGGCACCTAGAGCCCCTGGCAGCATCCTCATCTGGCTCTCTGGCTCCCTGGCTCATGCATGCACAGACCAGGACTCCCTGCACTAAGAGCTGGTAGGGCAGGGCTGTTCCCAGGGACTGCTGCTGCGGGGACACTCCGACTCCTGATGCCCACTGGGTGGTCCACACGAGATGAGCTCAGTGCTGGGGTACGGGCTGTCCCACTGTGGCCTCCTGAGCCTGTGCACACGCGTGGGCCCTTTCAGAGTGCTGGCAGGGCCGGAGTCTGGGCCCTCCTGCGTTCCTGGGTGCCTCCGAGGTGCCCCCACCTCCCTTGGGCCGGGATGAGGCGCAGCCCCAGGAACCCTGTGCCACCTGGCTGGCGCGTGGAGGCCCCGCCCACGGGCAGGGCAGCAAGCTCCAGAGCCCCACGGCCGCTGTGCCCGACCCTGCAGCCTGCCTGTCCGGCTGGAGGCACAGAGATGGCAGGTCTCCCCCGGCCAAGACAAGAGTCGGCAGCACGCACCCCCAAAGCCTCTGCTGGCACTTCCCGGGAGGATGCAACTGGCTGCCCCTGGCTGGCTCCCTCCTGCTGGTCGGGCAATGCAAAGCCAGACCCACTCCTGCCCCCTGGGTTCCTGGCCTCCAGGGTGCGCTTAGCAGCGGGCGGGCCCCCCTCGGCTTCCATCTGCCCTTCACCCGCCCACGGAGCCTGCCACAGCCCTGGCTCTAGGAGGCTAGCCAGCCGGCACTGCCAACTGGCCCCAGGCGCTAGCTAGAGGCAGCGGCAGGCCTCGGGAGCACACCTGTGGGCACCCCCAGGCCGCACAAACATTCTCTGAGGGAAGCAGGAGCCCCAGGCAGCATCCCCCTCTGGCTCACCTGCTAGTGCAGGCACAGTCCAGGACTCCCACATGAAAGGCTTGTCTAGGAAGGGGCCGTTCCCGGGGACGGCTGCTGCTGGGACACACGGACTCTTGACGCCCACTGGGGCGGTCCACGCCAGATGAGCTCGGTGCTGGAGTACGGGCTGTCCCACCGTGGCCTCCTGAGCCCGAGCGGACACGCGTGGGCCCTCTCAGAGTGCCAGCAGGGCCGGAGTCTGGGCCCTCCTGCGTTCCTGGGTGGCTCCAAGGTTCCCCCCACCTCCCTTGGGTCCCCGGGTCATACAAACATTCTCTGAGAGCAGCTGGAGCCCCTGGCAGCATCCTCCTCTGGCTCTCTGGCTCCCTGGCTCATGCATGAGCAGACCAGGACTCCTTGCGCTAAGAGCTGTTTGGGCGGGGCTGTTCCCGGGGACTGCTGCTGCTGGGACACACCGAATCCTGATGCCCACTGTGTCGCTCCCTTGCCCGCAAAGCTACGACAGTGCTCCCAGCTGATCGGTCTTCAGTAGACTTTTATTTAAGCAGGAAAAAGAAAGCTCCTGTTACCATTTCACAAACAATTATATAGTATAACATTGTTGAAGCATGTAATGCAAACTTAGTCCATGCTACAGTCCATGCGGCGGTGCTCCAATCGGGTGCCTGATCATGCACAGTCCATGCGCTCCTTGTCCAACCATAGAGGTGATCACCCGCCTTCATCCAATCAAGCTCCTGGTCACGTAGCAGGTGACTCCGATGCTAACAACAAGCTTCCACCTGGTGTTTTCTCAGCCTTGGTCACTGGGAAAAGAAGTACAGGAAGCCCCAAGGCCATAGTTGTTTTGACTCTAGCCTGGGGTTATGAACGATCTTGATATCACCATAAACATCCACACAGCAGTAACTATTGCAAATGGTCAGCAAGCCGGCTCATGGGTCCCCACACACTGAGTGGTCAATGCGAGATGAGCTCGGTGCTGGGGTATGGGCTGTCCCACCGTGGCCTCCTGAGCCCAAGTGCACATGCGTGGGCCCTCTCCGAGTGCCGGCAGGGCCAGAGTCTGGGCCCTCCTGCGTTCCTGGGCACCTCCGAGGTTCCCCCCACCTCCCTTGGGCCGGGATGAGGCGCAGCCCCAGGAACCCTGTGCCACCTGGCTGGCGCATGGAGGCCCCGCCCACAGGCAGGGCAGCAAGCTCCATAGGCCCACGGCCACCGTGCCTGATGCTGCAGCCTGCCTGTCCGGCTGGAGGCACAGAGACAGCAGGTATCCCCTGGCCAAGCCCAGAGTTGGAAGCGTGCACCCCAAAAGCCTCCGCTGGCAGTTCCTGGAAGGATGGACCTGGCTGCACCTAGGCTGGCTCCCTCCCTCTGGTTGGGCATTGCAAAGCCAGACCTGCTTCCCCCCCCCCCCCCCCCCCCGTGTTCCTGGCCTCCAGGGTGAGCATAGGAGCGGGTGGGCCCCCTTCGGTTTCCATCTGCCCTTTGCGCACACCAGCTGGCGATGCCAACTGGCCCCAGCTGCTAGCTAGAGGCAGTGGCTGGCCTCAGGAGCACACCTGCGCGTGCCCCCAGGCCACACAAACATTCTCTGAGAGAAGCAGGAGCCCCAGGCAGCATCTCCCTGTGGCTCGCAGGCTCGCCGTCTCTCGCTTGCGCAGTCCAGGACTCCCCACAGGAAAGGCTTGTATAGGGAGGGGCCGTTCCGGGGGGGGGGGGGGGGGGGGGGCGGCTGCTGCTGGGACACACCTACTCCTGACGCCCACTGGGGCGGTCCACGCGAGATGAGCTCGGTGCTACGGTACGGGCTGTCCCACCGTGGCCTCCTGAGCCCGAGCGGACACGCGTGGGCCCTCTCAGAGTGCTGGTAGGGCGGGCCGGAGTCTGGGCCCTCCTGCGTTCCTGGGCACCTCCGAGGTTCCCCCCACCTCCCTTGGGTCCCCGGGTCATACAAACATTCCCTGAGGACAGTTAGAGCCCACGGCAGCGTCCTCCTCTGGCTCTCTGGCTCCCTGGCTCATGCATGCGCAGACCAGGACTCCCTGCGCTAAGAGCTGGTAGGGCGGGGCTGTTCCTAGGGGCTCCTGCTGGGACACACCTACTCCTGATGCGCACAGGGTGGTCCACGCCAGATGATGAGCTTGGTGCTGGGGTACTGGCTGTCCCACCGTGGCCTCCTGAGCCCGAGCGCACACGCGTGGGCCCTCTCCGAGTGCCGGCAGGGCCAGAGTCTGGGCCCTCCTGCGTTCCAGGGCGCCTCCGAGGTTCCCCCCACCTCCCTTGGGCCGGGACGAGGCGCAGCCCCAGGAACCCTGTGCCACCTGGCTGGCGCGTGGAGGCCCCGCCCACGGGCAGGGCAGCAAGCTCCAGAGCCCCACGGCCGCTGCGCCCGACCCTGCAGCCTGCCTGTCCGGCTGGAGGCACAGAGATGGCAGGTCTCCCCCAGCCAAGACAAGAGTTGGCAGCGCACTCCCCAGAAGCCTCCGCTGGCAGTTCCCAGGAGGATGCAACTGGCTGCCCCTGGCCGGCTCCCTCCCGCTGGTCGGGCAATGCAAAGCCAGACCCACTTCTGCCCCCTGGGGTCCTGGCCTCCAGGGCGCGCTTAGGAGCGGAGCGGGCGGGCCCCTTCGGCTCCCGTCTGCCCTTCGCCCGCCCGCCCGCCCGCGGAGCCTGCCTGCCACAGCCCTGGCTCTAGGAGGCCGGCCAGCCGGCACTGCCAACTGGCCCCAGGTGCTAGCTAGAGGCAGCGGCAGGCCTCGGGAGCACACCTGTGGGCGCCCCCAGGCCGCACAAACATTCTCTGAGGGAAGAGGAGCCCCAGGCAGCATCTCCCTCTGGCTCGCAGGCTCGCGCTTGCGCAGTCCAGGACTCCCCACGGGAAAGGCTTGTATAGGGAGGGGCCGTTCCCGGGGGAGGGGGGGGCGGCTGCTGCTGGGACACACCTACTCCTGACGCCCACTGGGGCGGTCCACGCGAGATGAGCTCGGTGCTCATAAGATATAAGATATTACTTTGGTGCCATGGCTGGGATAGCCTCATTTTGGTAATCCAGCATGCTCCAGTGCTCTGGGGTCCTGGATTTCTGTTGGTCACAAAGCACACCTCTGGAATTCTTTGCAAGCCACTTAATGCTCTTTAATCTTCATCCACACATCGGCTTTCCATATTTTGATATAAGACAGGGAACGGGAAGCCCTCACTGCGAGTTCTATTTGAGTCGTGGTCTAATGTGGGATACTCGCCTGACTCTAGCACTGAACTCTAGCCACCACTCCTACTTAAGGCCTTTAGACTCTTCGGACACTGTGTCCAGGCAACAGTGGGTTCGTGTGACGACTCCATCTCTGTTCACCTCTTTACAGGTGAGGCCCTGGGCTCCAGCGGGTGCTTGGGTGACGACCCCGCCTTCTGTTCCTGAAGAGTTTAAATTGTATATGTGCGGGTGTAAAAAGTTAAGCTTAAGCTTACAGGTTTAAAGCTTCCTGCTGCAGCTGTGAAAATAAGACAGAGTAAAGTAGCACCTTGACAGTAGGGACTCCATTTTGGAGCCCTTGAGACTGCATTCTGGGAAAGCACCCCCCCCCCACCCCGTGAGACTCTGGTCTGAAACTATGATCTCAAATTGTCGGACAATAGCAGTACACTACATAACCCTTGGCAACGCACAAAAACCCCCTAGTATGACTGCTCAAGCTTAAAAATAAAAAGGTTACACCTGGGTTACCTGAGCTAATAATGAAAATGTGATTTGTCTATGTCTTAAAATCATAATTGCTGATTGTAAGATATTAGCAACCGCTTAGCAACCGTGTATTCTCTCCCCCCTCCCGATTTTGCGGTTTTTGCCTTTACAAACCCTAACCTTTGGTTATTCGGGGCTGCTCTGCTCATGATGATCAGACAGCCCCAGCATGCTGGATAATCAATAAAACTTCCCCGTGCTGTTTGCATAAGATACATGTCTCTTGGTGACGTTTTTCGGGTGGTCGACTCTAACATTCCCATATTCTCTCCTTAGTCAGATAGCCGGGATGCAAGGACGCTTGCAATCCACGGGTCTGACTCTACAGGTTGCAATAGGAACTTTTCTCTAACCACGTTCTGTCTGATGGTCCCTCTCAAATTGGCCCCAGCCCTCAAAAGCGGCCCCTCCATGGTGGGGCATTTGGCCCTGAGGGATCAGAATTCAGAGTAGTTTGACCCTGATAACACTGAAGATCTTTATCATTCAAGTTCAGTATCACTCCCGTGAGCATTGGGGAAAATGGAAGGAGATTCCATACGTTCAAGCCTTTTCCTATCTTCGAACTAAACCTTCCCTGTGTACTTCTTGCTCTCCCGCTCAAGTCCTTCTGGTCTCCAAGATTCGCACTAGGGGCCAGAAGCCTGAGCAAAAAATCCTCTCTTCTGCCCTGATCCTGTTCCTGCCACTACCACCGCTTCCTTTGATCTTGCAGATGACTTCCTCCTGAGCTCCTACTCCCACTCACTGTATTTCCCCCTCCCACCTAGGAATTCTTTATCTCAGAGACGAAAGTCTACTATCTCTGTCTTATTGGTTTGGGAATGGCGGTCTCCATGGTTTTCAACTGGTCTTTTGTCCCTCTCCAGTCCCAGTCTTACCATAAGAATAGCAAGGGAATGGTAGTCGCAGCCTTGTGGGCTCCCTGCTTATTGAGAAACAAATTAGGTATCCCACCCTCTTAGGGCTCTTTTGTTTTATCATGAACAAGCCAGACAGGAAAATCAGATTTCCTGCTTGGACCTGGCTCACTGTAATTTTTCTTTAGGAATACCACTACCTTTAAAACTATTGCTTTGTAAAATGCTAAATTTATTTTGCAATTTATTTTAACAGGTTTCCGGGTAATCAGTACTCAATGAAACAGCAATGAGTATGAATGCAATTTTAATTTCAATTAAATTCAGATAAAAATATATCAGCATCCTAAGTCATTTAGGTGTAACTGCTAATTTAAATTGGGTAAAACTTTTGTATACTCAACATGTTATATTCTATAAAAATCTATTCGGGTTAGTTTATAAACTGAAAATAGTTCAACACTGTTTAAAGTAACTCAGGCTGAAATTTGATGTGTTACCTTAATCTTACTCTAAAAATTTTTAATGGGTTATTTCAAAATTAAATCAAGGACATTGGCAGATGGAAAACATCACAAGTATACTAATCTATTCCTCTTTGACATAAAATTAAAATCTAATCCTCTGTTAAAGCAATGTGTTAAAGTAACCTGTTATATTCTCTTGATGTCTGTTAAATTCTAATTGTTTAAAAACAGCTGAATTTTTATTAACAGCTATGGGTTCTTTAAATATGTGCTTCTTTTCAAACATTTAAATAATTACCTTGTAACAATGATCAAATTTGGTCTATATTATGTCATGATGTTAAAGAATCTTACTTCAACCAGATATTTTGGATTTTGAGGCTTCTTGACATTCCTGACAGGCATTCAAAAAATCAAAGATCAAAGTTTCAAAGAACTTGGATTCTGAAATTTCCAGTAAATTTTGGACTTCGGTTTTTCCAGTTTGGGCCCAACTGAAAAAATCGAAGGACTTCTGTCTCTCACCTTGTAGAGACACCAACTAATCAGGCTATTTGGATTATATTAGAAGTACTGTCAAGATGTGAAGTGGTACTAAATTTTAAGTTTCTATAATATAAAATGCTATTAATACAAATGTCAGAATTAAAAAGTCTAATGATCTTGTGTTACTAGACACAATAGTTATCTTAGTAAAAAAGCCCCAGAGGCCTAAAGGGTTAAATACTTTGTAAAATCCTACAGGTGCTTTCAAAAATACTGTGTGCAGTAAGCAAATGCCTCTTGTTGGTTAATGAGTTTATAATTTTAAATGTGGCAACTTAAAACTTTGTCATCCACAGTTTTATATATCAGAATTGCTCATAAAACTAAGCATTGTTGTTTCTGTGTTTAGCTGTCCTATAGGTTCTGATGGAATTTTTCCAGCCACATGTATTCTATTCAGTACTTTGGGATGACTCTGTAAACAGATGAAGCCAATAATATAATAAAGGTAACAACTGTGAGAAAGTATGGTTAGCTGAGGTTACTAAAAACAAAAGTAATTCAAATCAATTGGTAATTTACAAACAGAAGTTAGATTTTTTAAAATATTGGTCTATTATGTTATGCTACATGTGTATATATATATTGTATGTCTACATGGGAAAATTTATTGAGAAATTTAATTGGCTTATAGATAAAAAAAATTGCTCAATTTAAACAGCTAAAATTATTCAAAGATATATTTTAATTCATGTGACCTGAATCTCTGTATCATATGTTTTAAACTTGTTAATAGAAAAAAACTAAAAACATTTTATATGTTTGTGCTTTAATTTGCTGGTTAAACAAGCTACATCATGTTAGATATTTAAGAGATATTTCCAAATATATGTATCAATATTTATGGAAGGCATTGGGCCTTCTGGTAATGTTTTCTTAAGTTGTTATCTAATGGTTAAAACTGCTTTCTAAGTTTTCATGTGATATTGCTATTGTCAGTAAGTGATCTGGGACTGGCTCCCCCATTTCTCTATTCTAAGCCCAACTTGTTCTCTCATTTCTCTGTTCTCCTCAAGGTAGGAAACTAATTCTATTATGAAGGAATCTCCAAGATGCAAAATTTGATTTTAGATCTTATAAAAGAGATGGCTAACACATTTCTGTAATAGCATAGCCAAAATAAGAGCTTAAGTTATAATTTCTTAGCTAGATTTACTTTGCCATCAGCGAGGTAAACAGTAAATAGGAAAGACCTCCCTTTCAGAACAAAGGAAAAAAAGGTTTTAAAGTCAGGATATAGTTTTCCTCCTGGGCATTGTCTGCCTCAACATAAACTACTACAGAACATGCCTGTGACTATAGGCTTCTAGTTTAGGCCACTGAAGATTAGAGATGGGACTTGAGCACCCCCTTGACTTGCATCCTCTGGTCTGCTTTAACAAAAACCAGGAGGAAAAGAAAGCTAGGCATCAGAAGCAATGGGTGGCAGGCCTATTAATGGCTGTTCTGTGCAGTGATCTGCCCTCAAGGAGACCCAACAGGCCAGTCCACTGCAGTGGCTTTCAATGTGGCAAGCCTGGGCTTCAGCAGAAGTCAGCTTGTGAAGAGCCCTGGCAGCTCTGCCAAGAGTTGGATCACTGGAAATGGACCTGCCCTGGAGTTGGAGGACACCCAGGTCAGAGCCACAGATCTTATTGGCTCTAAGCTGAAAAGCCCTTCACTCAGCCCAGCTTCCAAAGTGACCACCACAGCTGAGGGGACAGCCAACCAGGGTCAGCAACACTGCAGGCAGAGCTGTAAATTTCCTGTTAGAGATGCCACCTGCCTTTACCTGGCCAGCTCTCCTCCCAGGCCAGCTAGGTAATGGAAGTCAACAGGGTGCCTTCCCCAAGGAGGTTCACACCTCCCTTAGGATGTAGGCTATATGAAGAGATAGATGAGTCTGAGCCTCATAATTTACAAGGCTTTAAAGCCCACCTGATTATTATCAAGCCCCTTCTGTCAGGTTCCATTTGCCTCTCAATCAGAAAACTTAATTGTAGCTCAAATAGCACCTTTCTTAGCTCCTCTAATAACAATTCTGTCCTCTGTATCTAGCCCCCTTGAGCCTCATTCCTTTGTAACCATAGCCTCTACCACCAATGGCTCTACTCCCAACCTGTGTGTACTGATGGTCCTCCTCACCACTTAGTGTTGTATGATTGTTCAGAATCTCTCTACAGACAAACCCCACTACCTGCAAAAGTTAGTGGCCTTTCTCCCAGTCTTGGCTGGAATCAGCTTTAAGCTACATCCACCAAACTGTCCCCACAAGGGTCCAGAGACCCCCTCCATTTCCTCTCTATAAAATCCCCTTATTAACTGGTTAATGCTACTCTTAGGATCATTGGTTACTATTCTCACCCTGTCTTTTATACTACAGTGTCTAAGTGTTTACAGCAGGTGATAATGGCCTTCAGCAACCAGGCAGTCAACCAAATGCTGCTACAGGGATGTACTCGGCTCCCCACCCAGGAGACAGCAGCTTGAGACATCGCCCCATGCCAGCGAAGAGTACATCATCGTCCCATGTCAGCAGGAAGTAGCTCTAAAGACAGATCATTGTCCCTCTACCCCTCTTGGACTTTTGGGACTAATGTAATCCCATACAAACCTTGCTTTATAAAAAACAAAAGGGGGGAATGTTAGGAAACTGGCACAGTTGGCCACATGGCCCAGCTACCTGAGCCAGGCTCCACCCCCATCCTAATGGGATTTGCTGCTCCTGCTTCCCTGCCTGCCCTCAGGCAAAGTTTTAAAAGGGCCTGTTCCTGAACATGAGCCCCTTCTCTCCTGCTCCCTCTTGGTTCCTCTCTCTAGCCTCCTCCTCTGGGCTCTTGGCTCTGCTCTCTTCTCTCCTCTTCTCTGCTCAATCTTCTTTCCTTGCTAGCTCCTCTCCTCTCTGTTTCTCTCTTATATACTCTTTCTCACTTTTTCCTTCGCCGCCCCTTCACTCCGGTCTGTAGGTTGTTCCCCAATAAACCCTTTCCCTTGCTCTGGTGTCCAGTGTGCTTTGCGACAGCTAACATTAAGATATAACAGTAGGATAGGCAAATTCTTTCTATTCTCATGTTAAAACTAGAAGCTCAGAAGGGTGGCATCATTGCTTCCTCACTATTCTCATGATAAAGCTAGAAACTGCTAATAGGTTCTGGGGAGAAGCAAGCATCTTGTCCACTCTTACAAGGACTCCCCATTAGGTCATCTAGTCCTTACACCAGCACCCCCTGCCTTAGAACCTCTTTATAAACCCCCAATCACCCTCCTCCAACAGCATGGTAGTCCTAATGAAGGCATCCTACCTTCCCCTAATCTTGTGAGTAATATTTGCAGAGGAGTTTCAGAAGCCTACTGAAAAAAAGGAGATTATTTGGAAGGGCAGGCTTTTGATCCAGCTGACAGAGAACCCTCCCCCAACTGAGGTAGAAAGCACCTCTCACTTGACACCCTGGACTCCCCTTTCTAGTCAGACCTCCCTCAGAACAAAGCCTGAAAATCTGCATAATTATCAATTGAATAGACTCATTGTTTTATTTCAAGCCCTGTGCTCCAATTACCCCTGTCCCTTTAAACATCCTCTGTGCTTCTGGGTTTGGTAGAAAAAGGCTTCTTTGGATTGGGAGGACTTTCTTTCCCCAAGACTGCAGCTGCCTTCTGGAAGTACACCCTTTCCTCTAGCCAGTACTCAGCTATGACGAATTGAAGTGGTGAGCATCAAGAGCCGGATTATGTGTCTGGAAACAACACTGGTGAGCTAGCCCAGGAGTCTGCGATGTATTTTTGTTGTTGTTTAAAGATTTTATTTATTTATTGGAAAGGCAGAGTTACATAGAGGAGAGGCAGAGAGGCCTTCCATCTGATGATTCACTCCTCAATTGGCCATAATAGCTGGAGCTGCACCGATCTGGAGCCAGGAGCTTCTTCCGGGTCTCCCACACAGGTTAGGGGCCCAAGTCCTTGGGCCATCTTCTACTGCTTTCCCAGGCCATAGCACAGAGCTGGATGGGAAGAGGAGCAGCCGGGACTAGAACTGGTGCCCATATAGGATGCTGGCACTTCAGGCCAGGGCATTAACCCACTGAGCCACAGCACTGGCCCCTGGAATGTATTTTTGAAGTGGCTTAATCCTTTCACATTAGTAAGGAGGGCAGTGGTCACTTGTACCTCCACCCCAGAGCTGCTTTTGAGCTAACATTTTGGCTGGGACTCTGGGGACATCCCCACAGTTTCTGAGAGCACTTTCTCTCTGAGACTTTCCTTTCTCTTCCTGCTGTGACATTAGCTACCTTTTGGGAGTCAATGGCTCCCCTTTGTGTACGAAGTCAACAGCTCTGAGACTGGGTAAGTTGAACCAGGGGCATACCTGAAATTTCTGTCTCTGCTCTTTGGGCTCATGGCATTTGGACCTGGTTTACGTCATTTTTTGTAGTACTGGTATATGGGAAACAGTTTCTAAGATTTTTACTTCAGCCTCCTGTGAGAAAATTTGGATATTTTTTGGAAGAATACTCATTTGGTTGTTTGTATGAGAATTTCTTCCTCTTGGGTGGAATATGAGTGGTTCAATTTAATTTCCATCCAAAATCACCTTGAGTTGCATCGTGGATGATTTGGCAAGATATAGTTACGATCTTATGACTAAGAAAAAAATAGTATTCTATTGTAATATTGCATGGCCTGCATATGTGTTAAATTTAAGAGAAGGTGGTTGTTAAATGGAATTTTTTTAATTTTTATTTTATTTGAAAATCAGAGTTACAAAGAGACATGAGGGGGCCTGTTAGGAAAAGAGGCACAGAATAGAGAGGAGGCAGTGTACAAATTGATAGCCAGACCAAATTTATTCAGAGAAAATAAATCCATAGAGATGGGTGACCAACAGCAACTGCCCATGTGCCCATGATGGAACACCTGACAGAAGGCCCTGACACCCAGGGACCGGACCTTTTTATATTTTAGGAAGCTGGGGATGGGGGTGGGGTAGGGGCAGCAGGCAGAGGGGAATTCCTGGAACTGGTCTTTCAGGTGTTCAGAGTAACTGGTCTTTCAGGTGGCTGTAAGGGGTGGAGTAAGGAGACAATGGAGTGTGAGACCCGACTGAGGTTTGTTGTTTTTTTTTTTTTTAAGATTTATTTATTTACTTGAAAGTCAGAGTTAAACAGAGAGAGAAAGAGAGGAAGAGAGAGAAAGGCGGCTTCCATCCTGGCTCACTTCCCAGTGGCCACAATTGCCAGAGGTACACCAATCTGAAGTCAGGAGCCAGGAGCTTCTTCTGTGTCTCCCACATGGGTGCAGGGCCCCAAGGACTTGGGCTGTCTTCCACTACTTTCCCAGGCCATAGAAGAGAGCTGGATTGGAAATGGAGCAGCCAGGACTTAAACCAGCACCCATAAGAGATTTCTGCACTGCAGGCAGTGGCTTTAACCGCTATGCCACAGCACAGGCCCTCCAAATTGTTTCATGGGCCAAGAGTACATTCCAATGTTTATCTCTTTTGTTCAATGCAGGAGAATGGCTGAGGCTTATGTCCTTGTTCCTTGTTCCATCAGGTCCTTCATCTACTGGCTTACTTCTCAGATGGCTGCAATGGTCAGAACTGGGCCCATTCAAATCCAGGAGCCAGGAGCTTTCTCTGGGTTCACACCCATATACCCGGTGCAGGGGCCCAAGGGCCTGAGCCATCCTCCACTGCTCCCCCAGGGCCACATCAGAGACCTGGATCACAATTGGAGCACCCAGAACTGGCCCTAATGGATGCTGGCACTCGGCTGCTTTACCTAAAATGCCACAGTGTTGGCTCCTGTTAAGTGGATTTCTAACAGTAGAGGTTTTGTGAGAGATCTGGTAAATGGGATGGAGTAATCATTTAAATCCCTTAACCCTTCCAGCAACTGTGTCTGTGGCTGTTGATGCCCAAGGAGACAGGTTAGGAGTCCTTGTCAATTTAGAAAAAGCAGGGTCTTCAGCTCTGCCTCAGCCCAGTGGTAGAGCAGAGACCCTGGGACTCCCTGATCTCTTAAAAATCTATTGTTAGGGGCCAGCGCCATGGCTCCCTTGGTTAATCCTCTGCCTGCGGTGCCAGCATCCCATATGGGTGCCGGGTTCTAGTCCCAGTTGCTCCTCTTACAGTCCAGCTCTCTGCTATGGCCTGGGAAGGCAGTGGAGGATGGCCCAAGTGCTTGGGCCCCTGTACCCTCATGGGAGACCAGGAAGCAGCCCATGCCTCCTGGCTTCGGATCCATGCATTGTCAGCCATGGTGTGCATTTGGTGAGTGAACCAATGGAAGGAAGACCTTTCTCTCTGTCCCCCTCACTGTCTAACTCTATCTGTCAAATAAATAAATAAAAATATTTAAAAATGTATTGTAACTTTCCACAGACATCTCTGATAAAATTGATTGTGAAGTACAAGAGTTAATAATGCAATAAAAGATGTTTCTCTAACAGAGTGCTTACTAAATCTCTAATGAAGATATAATTATCTTTATGTATGTTAGTTTCCAGTACCATTACTAGGACTACAGTTGCTTTCCAAGTTCAATGCTCAAGTAAATTTTTCAGGTTCCCACTGAGGAACAAATAGGGTTAACTGAGGTTACTAACAGCAGGAAGTAATTATATTCAGTTCATTGGAACTTTCAAAAAGTAGTTGTAACCATACTAAAGCCATCCTCCTTCCCTTTTCCTTTTCATATTTTACATAGGAAAAGCAATTACTGATATTCTGAATTACTCTGGTGAATAGTAACATTTGTATAATAGTGGACTTTTGCCCCAGCTAACAAAGAAACCTTCACCCAACTGATGCTGAGCCCCCTGGTTAAGAGGTTCCCATCATGGGGCCTGCACTGTGGTACAGCAGGTTTACACCCTGGCCTGAAGCACCAGCATCCCATATGAGCACTGGTTCGAGACCTGGCTGCTCCACTTCCAATCCAGCTCTCTGCTATGGCCTGGGGAAGCAGTAGAAGATGGCCCAAGTCCTTGGGCTCCTGCACCCATGTAGGAGACCCAGAAGAAGCTCCTGGCTCCTGGCTTCAGGTTGGCACAGCTCTTGCCAATTGGGGAGTGAACCATCGGATGGAAGATCTCTCTGCCTCTCTCTGTGTAACTCTGACTTTCCAATAAATAAATAAATCTTAGAAAAAAAAAAAAGCCTCTTCAGAAAAAAGCTTGGGCATTTACATATTGTCAATTAAGGTGACTCATTGTTTTATTTACCTCCCCCTGAAGCTACCCTTGTCTTTAAGAAACCCTTTATCAATTATGGCCTGGGATAGCAGTAGAAGATGGCCCAAGTCCTTGGGCTCCTGCACCCAAGTGGGAGACCCAGAATAATCTCAGGCTCCTGGCCTTGGATTGATACAGCTCTGGCCATCGCAGCCAATTGGGGAGTGAACCTTTGGATGGAAGACCTCTCTCTCTTTACCTCTCCTCTCTCTGTGTAACTTGGACTTTCAAATAAATAAATAAATCCTTTAAAATATTAACCCTTTAACAGATATTACATTTTATATCAAGAGCTGTCTTTTGGGGTTGTACTGTGGCATATAGAGCTGGACCTCCACCTGTAGTGCTGACATCCCATGTGGGCATCATTTCATGTCCCTGTTGGTCCTCTCCTGATCTGGATCTCTGCTTTGTGGCCTGGGAATGTAGTGGAGGATGTCCAGGGGGGCTTGGGACCCAGTATCCATGTGGGGGATATGGGGGAGGCCTTGGCCCCTGGCTTTGGATCAGCCCAGTCCTGGCCATTGTGGCCATTTTGGGGGTGGTCTTGCTGGTGGAGGACCTTTCTCTCTGGCTCTCCCACTCTCTGTGGCTCTGTCTCTCTAATGAATAAGTAAAATCTTAAAAAGAGAGAAATTTCTTTCCCCAAGATGCCAGCTTCTAGAAATAAGCTTTTTCTTTTCTCTTACTAACATTCATCCCTGTTTAATTGGCTACCCACATGGTGAGCCATAGGGCCTGATTAAAAGATTTAAAAAGAGTTGCAGAGATTTCTGTATTTTCCTGTGTCATAATGTATGCTATGCATTATATGTGTGTAGTGTTGTATGTCTAAAAGTTGCTTGTGCTTATTTGTGTTATTTAAAATCAAAACATAATTTTCACCTAAGCACAAACAATAGATGAAAAGAATGATGCTATGTTCATTGCTTCCTATAAAGTCCAATTTAAAGTTGTTCTTTGGCAAGATCATGACTTAAGAGAATAACCATACTTATCTAATATGTTAGTTTCTCAGGCAATGTAAGTATAAGTGCTAAAAAATGATTTGTCTTTGCTGTGGCACCTTGTGCATCATCAGGCCTCTGCAACCTAAGGGATGTCTCCCTCTCCTCATCTTCCTGAGAAATGGACTCAAGTGTACACTGACTGGAGAGGAGGTAGAGAAGATAATGTAGCAGTGCTGGGTCAGAATCCACAGCAAGGTTCAAGCTGATGCTGCAAGCCTTGCTGGATTCATGGATATGTGTGAGATGGAGCAAACATCAGCATCAAGCCGACAGGTGAGTATTTGTGCCTGATCTTTGACACCACAGGGCCATCTTGCTGTTCACTACATCACAGCAGAAGCCACGTGGTGGCAGACATGAGCTGGAGGTGGTATACAAACTGAACACACACTGAAGAGAATGCCCAGTATGAGCTGTGCAAGGTGAGGAGGATGACTGGGTACAAAGGGAATCCCACCCCTACTGGCTCATGATGCTTGTGCCATGCGCAACCCAGATCCTCTCATCAAGGTGATCATGGGATGGATTCCTGATTTGGGGACCCTATCCAATTTGACATGAGGTAATAGACCTCAGGTTTTCCTTCCCAAGGATAAGAGCATCTCTGACTTACAGTGACTGAAGAGAGATAAAGCAGTACAGCAGCTAGAGAGACCAAGGGCAACTCTGCAGTAGGATGAATTTTCTTTGCTCCAATAAATGATAAATGCTCATATAAAAAATAAAAAAATGAATTGCTAAATGTGAAAGATTTTTCTAAATACATGTACTCTTGGCTTCTTAAAATATGTAGAAGGCATTGGGCCTTTTGGTAAATGTTTTCATAAGTTGTTAACATATAACTGTTCAATTTTGCCTGCTAAGTTTTCACTAAACAGTAAGCTACCAAGGATAAGAAATATTTTTAAGATTTATTTATTTAAATATTTGCAAAGCAGAATAACAGAGAGAGGGAGAGAGGTCGTCCATCCACTGGTTCACTCTCCAGAGGGCTGCAATGGCTGGACCTTGCAGATATCAAGCCAGAAGCCAGGAGCCTCCTCCCATTCTCCCACATGGGTGCAGGAGCTAAAGGACTTTGGGCCACCTTCCACTGCTTTCCTAGGTCATTAGCAGGGAGCTGGATTGGAGTGGAGCAACCAGGACTTGAACCAGTGCCCTTATGGGATGCCAGCACTCCAGCACTGTGGGTGGAGGCTTAACCTACTATGCCACAGCACCAGCCCCAATAAGAAATAATTCTAAGTCGACATCCCAAAGTTTAGAATTTTTGAAAGATTTATTTATGTATTTGAAAGGGTGAGTGAGAGAGACAGAGACAGACATCTTCCATCTACTGGTTCAACCCCAGATCTCTGTAATAATCAAGCACTGGGCCAGACTGAAGGCAGGAGCCTGGAGCTCCATTCAGGTCTCCTACATCAGTAGCAGGGGCCTAAACACTTGTGCCATTTTCCTCTGCTTTTCCAGGCCATTAGCAGGGAGCTTGATCTGAGGTAGAGCAGCTGTGAGATGAACCAGTGCCCATATGGGATGCCAGCATCACAGGTGGTGGCCTTACCCATACATCACAACACCGGCCCTGACATTAAAAATTTTCAGAGTGGGGGCAGCATCATCGGTTAAATGCAGTCTATCATACCTGCATCCCATAAGAGTGCTTCTTTGAGTCCAAGCTGCTCCTAATCTAGCACTTCTAATCTAGCACCCTGCTAATGTGCCTGGGATAGCAGAAGATGGCCCAAGTGCTGGGACCCCTGCCACACATGTGGGAGAACCACATGGACTTCCCTGGCTTCTGGCTTCAACCTGTCCCAGCTCTGGCTGTTGTAGACGGGGAGTGACCAGATAGACAATCTCTTTCTCATTGTCTTTATATTTCTGTAACTCTGTCTTTCAAATAAAACTAGGATTTAGTCCCCCATGTTAAATAACCTAATTTTTTTAAAGATTTATTTATTTGTTTGAAGATTTATTTATTTATTTGTTTACACAGAGAGAGGTGAGGCAGAGAGAGACAGGTCTTCCATCCACTGGTTCACTCCCCAGATGGCCACAATGGCCAGAGCTACGCTGATGTGAAGCCAGGAACCAAGAACTTCTTTCAGGTCTCCCACATGGGTACAGGAACCCAAGGACTTGGGCCATCTTCTGTTTTCCTAGGCCATAGCAGAGAGCTGGATAGGAAATAGAGCAGCCCTTATGAGATGCTGGCACTGCAGGCAGTTGCTTTACCCGCTACGCCACAGCACCAACCACTATACCTAGTTTTTTTTTTTTTTAAGCTTTCTTTTTATTTAAAAGGCAGAGTTTACAGAGAGAGGGAGAGACAGAGATCTTTGGTCTACTGCTTCACACCCCAAATGGCCACAATGGCTGAACTTGAGCCACAACGGCCAGGAATCAGGAGCTTCTTCTGGGTCTCCCACCTTGCTGTCAGGGGCCCAAGGACTTGGCCATTTTTCATTGGTTTTCTAGGCACATTAGCAGGGAACTGTATCAGAAATGGAATAGTCAGGACTAGAATCAGTGTGCATGTGGAATGCCTGTGTCACAGGTGGTGGCTTTTACACACCACACCACAACACTGGCCCCTACACCTGAGTTTTCTAGATGTATTTAAATTGTTCTATGGGATTTTTTTCTGCTTTTGTTTCTAAGGTGTATTTTATTTTTGTTAAAGATTTTTTTATTTGTTTAAAATGCAGAGTTACAGAGAGGCAGAGAGAGAGAGAGAGAGGTCTTCCATTTGATAGTTCACTCCCCAGATGACTACAATGGCCAAAGCTGCAGTGAGCTGAAGCCAGGAGCTTCTCTTGGGTCTCCCACAGGGATGCAGGGGCCTAAGGACTTGGCAAACTTCTGCTGCTTTCCCAGGCCATAGCAGAGAGCTGGATCAGAAGTGGAGCAGCCAGGACTTGAACTGACACCCATATGGGATCGCAGCATTGCAGGCAGCTTTACTTCCTAAGCCACAGTGCCAGCAACAGGTGAATTCTTTTCTAAGTTTTTTCATTCTAAATGCTCACAGCCTCCAGTGTCTAAGTTTGGGTGTGGGGGAGGCTGAATCCGGAGAGGCCTAGAGGAAATTTCCTGAGCCTGCCTCCAATTTGAAAACCTGTCTTTAAGTTTGAAATCCCTGGTAGCAAACACCCCAGCCCCAGGGCGCTTTTGCCTAATGATCATTAAGGTGGTAGGTGGTATAATAGGAGTGGCTAAGACTCTTTTGCATCACATCACCCCACCCCTTGCCTGCATCCAGTCATCTCATCTGCTCTGTACCTCAGCTATATATACACCTCCCTTTTATAATAATGAAGAGAGACCCTGCTTTGACTGGGCTCCACACCATGCCTGATTGTCCCCCGGGTTTGGGAAAGGCTGAGTGGCGGGTGGCACACTTCCTCTCCTTGGTCAAGGCAAGCTGCGGGCAGCCTGCCTAATTCTCCGGTGGTGGTGAGGAACAGTCACCACATTTGGGTACTTTTCCATTGGGTTTAACTTCTAAGTAATCTGGAGGAGCTTCCCATTAGAAGAAATACAGCACAAAAGAATTTTCTTTTTACCTTTTGGTTATTACAGAAGGGAAAGAAATTTTGTGTTTTGTCAAGATTATCTCATGTATTCTCTGACTCTGGGTTTAGAAAACTGAGTTTTAAGAGTTGAGATTTTTAATATATTTTAAATGTCTATATTAAATATTCAATATACTTAATATATTTATACATAATTTGACTTAATATTATGTAAGTTGTGGGGAGCAACTGGGAGCAACTTGGACTAGACTAAGTTACTGGAATTAAGACTTATTCTATGCATCTGCTCTCCCACAATATGGTGCTGAGAAGGGAGAAACAGCTTCTACGCAGCTGCCTCCAGTTCAACCAATAAACTGTAGGACCTGCTCCTGATTGGAGGAGAGCAGCGTACTCGGTGTGTGGGTAGCAGAGTTGGGATTGGTGGAAGAGGACTACAAAGGAGGAGAGAGACAACATGCACCAGGAACATCTAAGGGGAACACCTGTGCAGCCCCCGAGAGAGCCGGCCGGCGGTGTGCCACTCCCCCGGGGAAGTGGGGAATGTGGCAGGGGGAACCGCCCTTCCACGGAGGTGGAAGGGTCGGTAGCCAACCCGGGAAGAACCAGCAGCAAACCCAGGGAGGGCCGAGCAGACGAAAGAACAGCGCAGGGTCCTGTGTCATTCCTCCATGAAGAGGGGGAGCGACATAAGTGATTATTACCTCATAATGATCAGGGATCCTATGTTGACCAAATATTTTCTTTTTAATTTTTTATCTCTTTTACAATCTTTTCTTGAAAATCAAAATACTAAATTAACTGTTTTGACCTTGATTTATTAGTGGACTCCTGGAAATTATCAAAGGATTTAGTTTCAACTTGCAGAGGGGATAGCTAATTAGGCTCACTTTGCATGAAAAGATCTGCCAGTTGCAAGATCATAAACTTTGGGTACCTTTCCATTAGGTTTAACTTCTAAGTAATCTGGAGGAGCTTCCCATTAGAAGAAATACAGCACAAGAGCATTTTCTTTACCTTTTGGTTATTACAGAAGGGGAAGAAATTTTGTGTTTTGTCAAGATTATCTCATGTATTCTCTGACTCTGGGTTTTGAAAACTGAGTTTTAAGAGTTGAGATTTTTAATATATTTTAAATATCTATGTCAATTAAATATTCAATATACTTAATACAAATATTTATACATAATTTGACTTAATATTAATGTAAGTGAATGATTATTATCTCATAATAATCAGGGATCCTATGTTGACCAAATGTTTTTTTTGTAATTTTTGACGTGTTTTACAGTCTTTTCTTGGCCAGTTGCAAGATCATAAACTTTAAGTTACATTGATAAAGAAATGTTATTGATGTAAATTTTCCAGGGGTTATATAACATTGAGACAAGTCTGATATTCCTAGTGGGATATTATCAGTTGCTGTTCTTAAAAAAAAGGAGGAGGAATGTTTGGGAACTTTTTTTTTTTTTTGACAGGCAGAGTAAGACACTGAGAGAGACAGAGAGAAAGGTCTTCCTTTTTCCATTGGTTCACCCCCCAAGTGGCCGCTATGGCCGGTGCACTGTGCTGACCTGAAGCCAGTAGCCAGGTGCTTCCTCCTGGTCTACCATGCAGGTGCAGGGCTCAAGCCCTTGGGCCATCCTCCACTGTACTCCTGGGCCACAAGAGAGCCCAGGAGATGGACTGGAAGAAGAGCAACTGGGACAGAATCTGGCACCCCAACCGGGACTAGAACCTGGGCTGCTGGTGCTGCAGGCAGAGGATTAGCCTATTGAGCCGTGGCACCAGCCAATGCTTAGGTATTTTGAAGATCTTTGAAATTGCTCCTATGCCATCATTGCCTGAAATAATGGACTGGTTTGTAAAATACTGCTGTGCTTTTTAAAGTTCTGTGTGCATCTCCTTGTCCATTGGTAAATTACCTTCCAAATTTCAATTGTGATGATTTTAAGGTATACATGCTATGAGGTAAGGCATTTAGTCCCTTAATCTTGCTTCTAGAAGATACTTAGCAATGTTAGTTCTGTATCCAGTTCCCTTCTTTGTTTCTATGCTTGAGGAATTAAAAGATGGTGTAAACTGATTTGAGAAGAACTATAAACATCAATAAAACACAAATAAAATTGTATTATCAAATCTGCATGTTAAACTCTACCCTCTACACCTCTGCTAAAAGGTATATTGCTTTTTCTGCCCCACACTCTCTGCTTTGCTTCCTGAGTGTCCTGAAGGGGGACAGGCTCCTGGGACTTTCCAAGGCAAGTATGGAGAACAGAAGGGGGCACAGGTGTGTGTGGGAGAGGGGTGGGAGAGAGGGTGGGTGGCGGCTCTGCCACGTGGCTCACTTGCTTCTCAGTGATCCTGGTGGCTTCCCAGGGCATGGTCAGGGCTGGGACCTTGGCTCTCCTGTCTCCCACCACTACTGCCCAACCTCCCAGTGCCCAGCTGGCCCATGTGTTACCTTGCTCAAATTTTCCTCAATGTGCTTTATGTGGTGGTTATGAAACAGAGAGCACTGGTGAGGGCAACTGCACAAGCAGGGCAGGTGAGAAGGCGGGGAAGGAAGGCCATGAGGCTCCCAGTTCACTCCATTTAAATAAGCACAGCTCCCACTTTGGGTGGGTCACAGAATGCCTTCTGGCTGCTGCTTCTGCGGGGCGGGGCTCAGTGGCCTTCAGAGGAGCGAGGAGTGCGGGAGGCAGCAGGGGTGGGAAGGAGGGCAGAATAGGAACTGCTCCATGGCCCCCATTCTGCACCTCATCGGGTATTGGATTCCCCATGGACACACCTGGCAGCGGTGGCCCTGCGTGCTGAGCTTTTCGCCAGAGGGAACGGCGTGAAGGGTGAGCAGTAACTTTGCGGATTGATCCTTCTTCCCTGTTTAGTTAACAGACTTTTCAATCTGGAGTTTGAGGCCATAGAATCTTAGCTGATGATTTAATTGTCTGCTTTTCAATTTTTGTCATCAGCCCTTCTTCCTTCTGCTGTTAGGAAGGATGTCAACTGCTATTGCCTGTCACGGAGAGTGAGTGAACTGTGCAGGTCAACAACTGGAGCTATTTTAGTCTGGATTTGCATGAAGTGGAGAACTATCAACACAAATACAGAAAAGTAGCACTTTCTCTGCCCAGTTCTTCAGTCACCCAGTGCTCCACCAGGCTGATTATCTTACAGTCCATACTTTTTTTTAAAAAAAGATTTATTTATTTATTTATCTGAAAGTCAGAGATACAGAGGGGCAGAGGCAGAGAGAGTGGGAGAGGTCTTCCATCTGCTGGTTCATTCCCCAGATGCCTGCAATGGCCAGAGCTGGGCTGACCTGAAGCCAGGAGCCAGGAGCTTCTGGATTTCCCACTGGGTGCAGGACCCAAGGACCTGGGCCATCGTCTACTGCTTTCCCAGGCCATAGCAGAGAGCTAGATTGGAAATGGGTAACTGGGACTTAGAAAAAATTCCCCCCTCCCTTTGAAAAAAAGCCACCTGGCATGGCCCATATGGGATGCGAACACTGAAGGGGGCAGCTTTACTCACTCTGCCACAACCCTGGACCCCACACTGAACTAATGAAGAAGTCCAGTTACTTGTTCTGTGTTTTATCCATGACATTTTTTTAACATAGAATGACATTAGTTCTACATTTTCATAAAGACCGTGGTCTGTGGAACCATCTGTACAAGTTGTTAATGTGAGGAGCAAAAAGAGGGGAAAGAAAGTTCACCTCTCCCCCAAAAGAGATGTAGAGTAGAAGTGACCTTGCAAACTATTGCTGAGTGAGTTTCAGTGTAAATGCAGTTTTCACATGAATAACTGAGTGATTCCAGTGTCGTGATAGAATGTCATTGTCACCAGATTACCAGTTTATGAAACTCATTTAGCATAATGAGGCCATCTAGGAAGTGAACACAGAAAGTGATTTCTGGATAGAGGGTGTTAGGGTGACAGCATTTCTCCTCTCAGCCCCAGTGTGTTGTTTGTGACCTTTTCCCCAGTGCCCTCCCTATCACAGTGCTTGTGAGTGGACAAGCGTTTTTGTGTTTCTGGTGGGAAGAGCTGCTTCACACCCATGAAACAACTGTAAGACCACTTTCTGAGCAACCATGTTGTTTGCCTGTTAATACGACTTGGAAAAAGCTGAGAACAGGATGCTTAGACTCATCAGGCTAACTGGCTGTCCTTGGCACATCCTTCCCCTCATGGCTATAGGTTTCTGGCAAGTTTTATAAAATGTGTAAGAGAGAAATATTTTGTATGAGATGCATAAGCTGGTAATGAAGTAGCACCTGGACAGTAGGGACTCCATTTTGGAGCACCTGAGACTTGAGAAAACACCCACCCCACAACCATGAGACTCTGGTCTGAAACTATGATCTAAAGCACCATGCATTTGTATCCCTTCCTCCTTCTTTCCTTCAATGCTGGAGCAGCCTTAACAGAGTTAAACTGGGTAGCACTGGTCATTTTGGATTTGGGTGCTTGGAAAGCAAGAGAAATTGTTTTTCCTGCAGAAAGGGATTGAGGAGGCACTAGACAAAGTCAGCAGTAGCTTTCTTGGCTCCATCATATGTCATATTGAGTCAGAATATTTGTGGTCAGTTTTCTTTTTTTTAAATTTTTTAAAACTTTTTTAAAACAGAAAGGCAGAATGAGAGAGGGACTTTTTTTAATTTGTTCTCCTTAATTTTAATTTTTTTCTATTTTTTTAAAAGATTTTTTTTTATTTATTTGAGATGTAGAGTTATAGGCAGAGAGAGAGAGAGAGAGAGAGAGAGGTCTTCCATCTGCTGGTTCACTCCCTAGTTGGCTGCAATGGCCGGAGCTTTGCTTATCTGAAGCCAGGAGCCAGGAGCTTCTTCTGGGTCTCTCACATGGGTGCATGGGCCCAAGGATTTAGGCCATCTTTTACTACTTTCCCAGGCCACAGCAGAGAGGTGGATTGGAAGAGGAGCAACCAGGACTAGAACCGGCACCCATATGGGATGCCAGCACTGAAGGTGGAGGATTAACCTACTGCACCACAGCACTGACCCCTCTTTATTTCAAGAGAGAGATCTTCATCTTCTGGTTCACTCCCCAAATAGCCACAACAGCCTCTGCTGTGCTAGACTGAGGCCAGGAGCCAGGAGCCAGATCTCCTACTTGGGTGTAGGGGCCCAAGTACTTGATCCCAGACCATTGGCAGGGGGCTGGATGGGAAATGGAGCCACCAGAACTGGTACCTATATGGGATGCCAGTGCTGCAAGGGATGCTTTCAACTAGCTGCACCATAGTGTGGACCCCTTTCTAAAACTTTTTAAAAGAAATTAATTTATTTGATAGGCAGAGTTAGAGGAAAAATAAACACACACACACACACACACACAGATATCAGTCTTCCATCCACTGGTTCACATCCTCAGTGGCTACAACAGCCAGGGCTGGGCTGGGTCAAAGTGGGAGCCAGGAGATTCATCCATGTCTCCCATGAAGGATCAGGGACACAAGCACTTGGGTTATCCTCTGATGCTTTCTCAGGCACATTACCAGGGAGCTGCATTAGAAGTAGGGTAGCTGGGACATGAACCACAGCCCATGTGGGATGTCAGTGTCACAGGCAGTGGCTTTACATAATATGCCTCAATACTGGCCCCACATATGCTGGAAACACATCTAAGGGTTATAAGAAGGCCAGTTGATTACCATCAGATGCCATTCAGGCATGACCTACAGAACCATTTTGAAATAAGTAACATTTCTCACATGATTGAATGTCAGTCTACTGTGGGGAGCAACTGGGAGCAACTCGGACTAGACTAAGTTACTGGAATTAAGACTTATTCTATGCATCTGCTCTCCCACAATATGGCGCTGAGAAGGGAGAAACAGCTTCTACACAGCTGCCTCCAGTTCAACCAATAAACAGCAGGACCTGCTCCTGATTGGAGGAGAGCAGAGTACTCGGCATGTGGGTAGCAGAGTTGGGATTGGTGGAAGAGGACTATAAAGGAGGAGAGAGACAACATGCACCAGGAACATCTAAGGGGAACACCTGTGCAGCCCCCGAGAGAGCCGGCCGGCGGTGTGCCGCTCCCCCGCGGAAGTGGGGAATGTGGCAGGGGGAACCGCCCTTCCACGGAGGTGGAAGGGTCGGTAGCCAACCTAGGAAGAACCAGCAGCAAACCCGGGGAGGGCCGAGCAGATGAAAGAACAGCGCAGGGTCCTGTGTCATTCCTCCACGAAGACGGGGAGCAACAGTCTACAAGACTGCTTCCTAAGGGAGAGAGCTTCAGGGGCAAAGGGGGCAGTGATGTAGAAAGGGAGTAGGAGTGAGGGAGGAGGGAGGAGGTGGAGGTCAGTAGAGAGGTTGGGAAGTACTCAAAAGCAAAAAGTAATAGGACGCAGGTCATTTGTGCAGATTGCCAAAATTAACCATGTATATTATAGCTTTTTAAAGTTCAGAGTTAATTTCTGACAATTTCTGATATAGTTAACTCTCATTTCTGTTTTTTCATATTATAATGTTTATAAGCAGTAGAGAATGGGTGTAATTAAATGCAGAAAGCATACTCCTATATAAGAAATTTGTATTAGATGCCAGCACTGCAGGCATTATTATTTCCTATGAAATTATTCCCATGTTTCCTGATTAACATTCTCTGTTGGTTGAAGAGGATGGCAAGTTGGGAGACCAGGGAAAGAGTGAGCACCTGTTTTCTGTTCAGTTGTGCTGAGCTGCAGGGAAACTATCAGGGAAGTTTGTGAGCAGGAAAAGTGAGGTTGGAGGGTGAGAGAAGGCAGTGTAGAAGGTAAGTAGAGAGGAAATAATTGCAGAACATATTCACAGATTAGTTTGGCAAAAGCCAAGTGTGATCAGAGACCTAAAAGAGGGAAAGAAAAGTTGAAGACAGAGAGCAGAAGAAATGGGAAATTGGAAGCATCGGAAGGGATTTTGACTCTGATCACACACACTTTTGGAAGGTGTGGGGAAACAGGCCCTTGCACTCATATTGGCAGGAGAATAACACAGTACTCTCTTTGGAAGATAATTTGGCAGATCAAAGTTCTTTAAATGTAAATGTCCCTTGCTAGGATTCAACTGCAAATTTATCTAACATATATTTGGTCAAATACATAAAGACCAAGTGAGGTCTTTGTAGTATTGTTGAAGATGGGAATAAAACAGAAGGAACCTAAATGTATATTGACAGAGAAGTGGTAAAATGCATTATGGTATATCTGTACAGTCAAATACTAAATATGTAATAGATCTGAAAAATGATGTAGGGACAGAGTACTTGTGTAAAACAAGGTACAGAAAAAATGCCCCTTTTAAAACAAAAGGACTCTCTATTTTTTTTTTAAAGATTTATTTATTTACTTGAAAGAGCTACATGGAGAGAGGTGAGGCAGAGAGAGAGAGAGGTCTTCCATCCAACGGTTCTCTCTCCACTTGGCTGCAATGGCCAGAACTGTGCTGGTCTGAAGCCAGGAGCCAGCAGCTTCCTCTGGGTCTCCCATGTGAGTACAGGGGCCCAAGGACTTGGGCCATCTTCTACTGCTTTCTCAGGCCATAGCAGAGAGCTGTATTGGAAGAGGAGCAGCTGGGACAAGAATCGGTGCCCATATGGGATGCTAGCACTTCGGGCCAGGGCGTTAACCCACTGAGCCACAGTGCTGGCCCCAGCCACAGTGCTGGCCCCATGTATCTCTTTTTATAAAATTTATTTATTCATTTTTATTTCATTCAGAAGGAGAGATTTTCCATCTCTCCCTTTGAATCTGCTGATTCACTCCCCAAGTGGCTGCAATGGCTGGGGCTGAGCCAGGCCAAATCCAAGAGCCAGGAGCCAGGAGCCAGGAGCCAAGAGCTTCAACCAGGTCTCCCACATGGACTTTGGCCATCTTTCACTGCTTTCCCAGGCAGTTTGATTTGGATCAGAAGTGGAACAGTGCAACACAAACTAGTACCCATAATGGATGCCAGCATTAAAGGTGGTGGCTTAACCCATTTATGCCACAATGCTGGCCCTCTGTGTGTATATCTTTATGAAGGCACTTCAAAAAGTTCATGAGAAATGGAATTAAAGATGGCATTATTTTGGTGCAAAACTTGCAATTCATTCACTTCTTTTCATAATACATACTATACATCACAAATATTTTTGAAACCTTCTTGCATGCATGGACTTTGAAATTAGTTACAAGGGCTGGCACTGTGGTGCAGCAGGTAAAGCTGTCACCTGCTGTGCCCATTTCTGATCCAGCTCTCTGCTATGGCCTGGGAAAGCAGTGGAAGATGGCTCAAGTCCTTGGACCCCTGTACCCATGTGGGAGATGTGGAAGAAGCTCCTGGCTTTGGATCTCCTCAGCTCCAGCCATTGTGGCCACCTGGGGAATGAACCAACAGATGGAAGACCTCACTCTCGCTCTCACCCTCTCTATTTCTGCCTCTCTGTAACTCTGATTTTCAAATAAATAAAAATTTAAAAAGAAATTAATTACAGCAACCTAGACTTAATCATTTGATTACATTTTTCATGATACTTTAAAGTACTCTTGTATATATGCATATAGAAATCTCAGAAGATAATGTAAGAAATAGTTAAGAGTAGTTTGTTCTGGGAAATATGACTAGTATAGAATGCAGGGAGTCATGCTTTGATTTTATACTCTTCTGCAGTCTTTAATAGCTAATATGTGTATTGTTATGAAGATGTATTTTTAAAGGTAGATAGAGAGAGAGAGGGAGAACCCCTCTCTGGAACCCCATCTGGGTCTCCCACATAGGTGATAGGGATCAATGTGGTAGAATGAGAAGGTCGTGCCAAGAGGGCCACTGGCAACAGAAACTGCCTGGCAACAGGCCGTGATTGGATGGCTTCAGAAACCACATGACAACAGAGCCTGGCTGGCAACAGGCTGTGATTGATGGATTTGGAAACTGCCTGGCAACAGGCTGTGATTGGTTAGGGTATAGACCACCCCTTGACTGGATTGGCTGCCTTAGCTATATAAGCAGCTGTAGCAACTGAAATAGATGAGTCTGCAGACTGCTTGCCTCAGGCCTGCTTTCACCTGACTCCCGGGGTCTGTGTGGTGACTCTGCATCTCTTGCCCCCACCACGCTCTTCCTCTTAGAAATAAATCCACAGCTACAGGGATCTAGGCACTTGGGTCACTGTCTTTCCAGGTGCATTACCACAAGACTGGATTATCAGGAAGCTGGAACAGGAGAGCAGGCAGGACTCATATCAGGCTTTCTATTATGGGATACTGGTATTCTAAGCAGCAGCTAAACCTGCAGAATCACAATGCCACCCCCATGTATTATGTTTATAATTAAAATGTCTAGATTTTTATTTTAAAATGGTAATTTGTAGTTATACAAGACAGAAAAAGTATATTGTGCAATAACTGAGAAATGAAAATGAAATAAAGACTTTAGTTAATGATATGTCAATATCAGGGCCAGTGTTGTGGCACTATGGGTTAAGCCACCTCTGCATGCAAGCAATCCCACCTGCATGTTGGTTTCAGTCTCAGCTGCTCCACTTCCAATCCAGCTCCCTGCTCATGATGTGGAAAAACTCAAGGTAGATAGATAGTTCATGAGCTGAAAGCCATACCTCCTCCACCCCCAGGTAGTCCTATCACCCACATGTCAAGCAGACTATATAAACACTGCCCTTTTGGAAGCTCATAAGAAGCTTGGTGAAGAGGAATGCATGCTTGCTCTCTCTCCCCTCATGGACACAGAAGAGGCTGGTATGGAAGTCTGTCTTTCCCCTTCCTGCCACACTCTGCTTTAATAAAGACTATTTGTTCCTATGTATTCTTACTATAAATAAGCCTCATCATGCTTCATGTTGTATTTGTGCCTGAACTTAGAATTTTTTAAGTAAAAGGCAAGAGCATGAAATTGAAGTTTGAGCCTAAGCTAGCCCACAACACTAATGTACCTGGGAAAGTAGCCCAAGTGCTTGTGTCTCTGCCATCCGTGTGGGAACTCAGATGGAGTTCCAGGCTCTTGGCTTTGGTTTATGATGGGACAAGGACATAAGCTTCAGTCATTTTAGGTTCTTGTTACCCCTGCCTTCTTTCAAGAGGCCAGTCCAGAGAAGAATGTCTTTGGTATCTTGATTGGGATTGCATTGAATCTATAAATTGCTTTTGGGAGAATGGACATTTTGATGATATTGATTCTTCCAATCCATGAGCATGGAAGATTTTTCCATTTCTTGGTATCCTCTTCTATTTCTTTCTTTAAGGTTTTGTAATTTTCATCGTAGAGATCTTTAATGTCCTTGGTTAAGTTTATTCCAAGGTATTTGATTGTTTTTGTAGCTATTGTGAATGGGATTGATCTTAGAAGTACTTCCTCAGCCATGGCATTGTCTGTGTATACAAAGGCTGTTGATTTTTGTGCATTGATTTTATACCCTGCTACTTTGCCAAACTGTGCACTTACTCCTCATGTAGGATCTCTGTCCTTAATATGCTGTGCATTGAGATTTAATGCTATAACGAGTACTCAAACAATATATTTCACTTTGTGTTTCTATGGGGGTGCAAACTGTTGAAATCTACTTAATGCATACTAAACTGATCCTCTGTTAAAAAAAAAAAAAGAAATTATCAACTCCCAACTTGACTCTCACTGGGATTAAACATGACAATAGGTCTGATCTGATTTCATCATCATTTAAAAAAAAAAATCTATTATTTTTCACTTTATGTTTCTGTGTGGGAGCAAACTGTTGAAATCCTTACTTAATGTATACTAAGCTGATCTTCTGTATATTAAGATAATCAAAAATGAATCTTGATGTGAATGGAAGGGGAGAGGGAGTGGGAAAGGGGAGGGTTGTGGGTGGGAGGGACGGTATGGGGGGGAAGCCATTGTAATCCATAAATCGTACTTTGGAAATTTATATTCATTAAATAAAAGTTAAAAAAAAAAAAAAGAGAGAACAGTCCAGTCTCACATCCTACATTGTTCCCACCTCACCCCCTACATTCTTCTCCAGGTTTGGAAGCCCTTGAAAAACTTGAAAAACCTATATGGAGAAGCTCATCTCCACCTACTATTCTCCACCTCTACCCTAACCCACCTAAGATATAATAAGGCCCAGGCTACTGGGGTCTGGGAATTCAGCCACATGTTTGGTCTTTGTGCACACTGGCAGCTGGTCAACTTCTGCAAGTTCATTTTCTTTGAATAAATTCAGTCTGTGAGTTTGTATCATCTCCTTACATGTGGTGTGCCATGTGGGAGTGAGGGAATGGCAACTGGCTCCAATCAACCACTCCTTTTGATAAGAGCTGTGCATATCAACCTTTCTCCAGACTTCATTCTCCTTTCTGAACTCTTTTCCCTTTTTACTGTCTCTGCCCCCCCCCCACCTCCTCTTTCCCACCATGTCCTTTTCCCTTCTGACTCAGATGGTGCTGAGAGATGCTCTCCAGATCACTTTCTCATCTGCTTGCACTTTCTCATTTCTCAATGCATTCACAGAGCCTTTGCCAGATCTCATCACTGCAGGCCACAGTGAACCTAATTCTCAACCCACTGGCTTGGTAAGAGGTCTCTGCCACCTCAAGCACATTGGGGTGATGCTCACGAGGCTTCTTCCTCCCTTTAGAGCCTGGGGTATTTGGTTGGGCCAGTTCATGCCCCCTCTTAGGGCCTGGCATGTTTAGTCAGTTTCCTGCTCTTGGGGGAAATGCTTATCTGTAACAGCTTAAAACTGGGACACCAGTCCAAGCTTGGGGATTCTCGTGGTCTCCTTTTAGAGAACTCAGAACTTAGGTTCTCAGTTGGGGTGACTCTTTCCTGAGGGACGCTCTGTGAAAGGACCTTCTTCCCTCAGGCTGTATTTTGCTTAATTCATGGGTTCTAATCTCAATTCCCCTCTAGCCTGCCTCTTTTTTTTTTTTTAAGATTTTATTTATTTTATTTGAGAGTTATAATTACAGACAGTGAGAGGGAGAGAGAGAGAAAGGTCCTCCTTCCATTGGTACACTCCCCAAATGGCCACAATGTCTGGAGCTGCACCAACCTGAAGCCAGGAGCCAGGAACCTCTTCCCAGTCTCCCACATGGGTGCAGGGGCCCAAGGACTTGGGCCATCTTCTACTGCTTTCCCAGGCCATAGCAGAGAGCTGGACTGGAAGTGGAGCAGCCAGGACTAGAACTGGCACTCACATGGGATGCCGGCACTGCAGGCGAAGGATTAACCTACTGTGCCACACCACAGGCCCTTCTAGCCTGCCTCTTTTGGAAGAAGAGCTTGAATGAGGAGATAAAGCAGAGGTGATTAATCTACCTCTGCACTGAAATTTGGCCTCAACGTAAGTTGGACAATGATTCTAAAATGGGCAGAATTTGGCATGTTCGTCTCATAGTTCTCTAAGATTTTAGTAACTTTACACAGAGAAATGGCAAGTTGTCAGAGGTCCCCAGATCCAAGCCTTTTTCCTCCTTTGGATCAACTTTGCTCACTCCAAGTTCTCATAGAAGAAGAAGGCCTGGGGCCTCCCCTTCAATCTGTCACTTCCCCCCTCCACCTGAGAAGTCAGCATCTCAGGAACACAGTATTCCACTCACTCCACCCCACCCTATCACAGTGTCCTCTTCCCTTCACCAAGGGCAGTGGGGCAGTTGCTACCCCTCCACCATCTTCTCCCCTGTATTCTTTTTATCCTGCTTTCCCAAAGGGAGAAAAACTTCCCTGTAAGCCCTCTCTGCTCCTCCCTATTCCCACCTCTGAGATCCTGACCCAGCAGAGGATCCTTTCCCCTACTTGCTCCAGGGCCCCCTGAGCCTCCATCTGGTACTTCCTCTCTGGCAGGCCACCTGATTCCCCTACATCCAAGCTTTTGTCCTCCTCCAGAGGTCAGCATTCCTCATTGCAAGCCCTCAGCAGGAGAAAGGCTTGGAGCCACCTCTTGAATCCTTTCCCTTCTTTCACTTTTGCTCTTCCCTCAGGTCGTTGCTGTCGCTCCCCCTCTTCGTGGAGGAACGACACAGGACCCTGCGTTATTCTTTTGTCTGCTCGGCCCTCCCCGGGTTTGCTGCTGGTTCTTCCCGGGTTGGCTACCGACCCTTCCACCTCCGTGGAAGGGCGGTTCCCCCTGCCACATTCCCCACTTCCGCGGGGGAGCGGCACACCGCCGGCTGGCTCTCTCGGGGGCTGCACAGGTGTTCCCCTTAGATGTTCCTGATGCATGTTGTCTCTCTCCTCCTTTATAGTCCTCCTCCGCCAATCCTAACTCGGCTGCCCACACGCCGAGTACACTGCTCTCCTCCAATCAGGAGCAGGATCAGCTCCTGGAGGTCACCCAAGTTGGCAAGAGGCAGCTGCGTAGAAGCTGTTTTCTCCTCTCCCAGCGCCATATTGTGGGAGAGCAGATGCATAGAATAAGTCTTAATTCCAGTAACTTGTCCAGTCCGGGTTGCTCCCCACAGTTGCTGCCTCAGGAACATGACCTTTTACATGCCCTGTCCCCCATCTGGCTCTTCCCTTCTCCTTCCCCCCAGCAGCAGCCACAATCACCTCTCCTCTCTTCCTGACCCCTCCTTGATCTGCCACTCTCCCCCTGGGTGCAGCAAGAGTGTGAAATCTAGCAGCATGTTTATTGCTCTGGGAAGCACTCTCTCTGGGAATCCCAAACTCCTAAGATAATGTGCTGTAAACTTCACCAAGGAGCTTTTCTCTCATACCAGCCCACCTTATCAGGCTCCATGTGGCAAGCTGCACTTCCCCCAACAAGCAGATTAAGAAAGGATTCTGCCTGCTCTTCAAATGCAATGAAGCCCAACTTCAACACCCCCACC
Organism: Oryctolagus cuniculus; assembly: GCF_964237555.1. Lineage (NCBI taxonomy): Eukaryota > Metazoa > Chordata > Mammalia > Lagomorpha > Leporidae > Oryctolagus > Oryctolagus cuniculus. Next base: position 144,172,230 of record NC_091439.1, read on the forward strand.
CTCACCCCCACCCCCTGTCATGGGGAGCTCAGTCCCTATTCTCCCTTTACAAGCCTCCACCACATTCTGCCCTCTGTAAAATCAAGTCTTTTTTAAAAAAATAAAGAAAAAGGTTTATTTATTTATTTAAAAGGCAGAGTTACAGAGAGGCAGAGGCAGAGAGAGAGAGAGAGGTCTTCCATCTGCTGCTTCACTCCCCAGTTGGCTACAATGTCTGGAGCTGTGCTGATCGGAAGCCAGGAGCCAGGAGCTTCTTCTGGGTTTCCCACAGGGTACAGGGGCCCAAGGACTTGGGCCATCTTCTACTGCTTTCCCAGGCCATAGCAGAGAGCTGTATTGGAAGTGGAGCAGCCAGGACAGGAACAAGCACCCACATGGGATGCTGGCACTGCAGGTGGAGGCTTTATTCCCTATGCCACAGCAGTGGCCCATAAAGTCTTCTTTAATTAGCTACTTCCTATCTTTCCATGAGTCCTAAAATCCTAAAACCTAACATAATGCAGCCACATCTCACACTGCTACTCTATATCATGTCTAAATTCTCTCTCACGTGAAGACAAAAATCTCTGTTCCAGCCGTCTCCAGTAATATATTTGGCAGTGCTAGCAAAGAAATCCCAGGAACTGTGGCAAGTCCTGAGCAATTTCACTTGAAAGAATGCCCCATGCCTAAGCCTTCTTCTATCTTTTCCCCTGCCTTGTCTAGCGGCAGCCAAAATCTCTTCACTAATATTTCATGGAGACAAAGTCTTGTCTGTTATTTTAACCTGGCCACCTTGGAATTTCTCACGTCCTTCACCAAGAGGGCCACCAAGTCCTTCCTAAAGTCCTGGTAGGAATTTCAGGAATTCCACACCCATGAAACCCTCTACCCAGCAATATTCCACACAAGGAGTGGAAAGGAAATAAAGGACCCCTCCCATGGAAACATTACCCTGGGAGATAGCTTTCCTAACCTATGTGGAATAATGCTCAAACCAACTGGCTCACTGGGTTCATTACTATTTCCAGGCACAGCTCTCTCTCCACACTAGCACTTCATTCTGTCACCTATTAGATTGTCCTCATTGGGAATCTCTTCAACAAGAAGGTGCCCATCTGCTCTGATGAACGCCCTCCTTCATTAAATCTAATGTGATGTTGAACAATCACTAGTGAGTAACTCGTCTGTGGCACCCTGGCCACTGGGCACAGTCAACCTTGGGGTCATGGAGCTGCCTGAAGATGTAGTTGTTTCAGACAGTTCCAAGTAGCTGATAGTTGACCAAACATTATTAGCCCAAGGTGTTTTCTGGGTAAAAAACTAGACTCAACTTCATTTTAAAATCCAAAATGATGTCTTTGGTAAATAACAATCTCATGCATGAAATTTTGGTTCAGCTGTAAAATTCAACTAGACATTGGGTTTGAAGGAATTTCTGTCTTGAATCTAGGAAGATTATTTAAGAATTATTTTCTTTATTTGAAAGGCAGAGTTACAGAGAGAGGTACAGCCAGAGAGAGAGGTTGCTCATTCCAGTTGTTCACTCCCCAAAAGACGGCAATGGCCAAAGCTGATCTGATCTGATCCAATGCCAGGAACCAGGAGCTTTTTACAAGTCTGCATGGGTGCAGGGGCCCCAGGATGTGAACCATCTTCTACTGCTTTCCCAGGCCATGGCAGAGAGCTGGATCAAAAGTGGAGCAGCCGGGACTTGAACCATCACCCATATGGGATGCTGGTGCCACAAGCTGGGGCTTTAACACACTGCACCACAATGCTGGCTCCTATTTTGTAATCTCTGATTTAGAGTCTATTAAAAATTTTAAATTTGTTAACAAATATGTTTTTATAAATGTTCATATATGAAAAATTATTCAAGACTGCTTGAGACTAAGGTTGAAATTTGCTATATTTTATTTAGAAAATGTCTTAATTTGGAGATTTTTAAAGGATTGTTTCAAAATGTAACTCACAGAAATCAGCAGAACTATTTGGGAATTGTCTTAATCTCTAATTCAGAAACAGATTTAAACATTTCCTTTCAATGGCTTTTTGTTTAATTGATGACACTCTCAGTTTTCTACCAACTCCAGTAAGCTCTCTTTTCTTCCTTTTTTTTTCTTTCTTTTTTTTCTTTTCTTTTTTTTTTTTTGACAGGCAGAGTTAGACAGTGAGAGAGAGACAGAGAAAGGTCTTCCTTTTTCTGTTGGTTCACCCCCCAAGTGGCCGCTACAGCCGGTGTGCTGCACCACACTGATCTGAAGCCAGGAGCCAGGTGCTTCCTCCTGGTCTCCCATCCAGGCACAGGGCCCAAGGACCTGGGCCATCCTCCACTGCACTTCCAGGCCACAGCAGAGAGCTGGACTGGAAGAGGAGCACCCGGGACAGAATCTGGCACCCCGACTGGGACTAGAACCCAGGGTGCCGGCACCACAGGAGGAGGATTAGCCAAGTGAGCCATGGTGCCAGCTTCTTCCCTATTTCTGGCTGTTAAAATTATTTCAAATTATGAAATGATTCTATGTGCTAACTCATTTAAGGTTTTACTTTTCCATTTTAGAAAAAGACCAAAGAGATCAATTGTTTAAAAACACCTGAGTTTTTATTAATAAGAGTTGTGGATTGTTTGATTATATGCTCATTTTAAAGCATTTGAGGGGATTACTTTTGAACAATGATCAAGTCTGGTCTATATTAAGATGTTAAGGGATCCTATTTCTACCAGACATTTTAAGCCTTGGCATCTTTGCAGATATTCAAAAAATAAAGTTCCAAATTCTTTGGACTTTGATATTTCCAGTTGGGCCCCTGGAAATGTCAAAGGATATTTCTTTCATCTTGTAGAGACATCCACTAATTAGGCTAATTGGATTATATTAAAGGTAGTGTCAAGATGTGAAGTGGTACTAAATGTTAAATTATGATGATGTAAAATGCTATCAATACAAATGTCCAAATGCTACTGGTTGGAGTAGGCAATCATCTCTTCTTTTTAGTTAATGAGTTTATAAATTTAACCATTTACAACTTTACCTATTTAAAGTCTTTCATCATTCACATTTTGTATTCTGCTTCAAGTACTAAAAATCAGATTTACTGCTCATGGAAATTAAAACATTGCTGGCTCTATGTTTAAAATGTGTCCTCTTCAAGGTTATGAAAGACTTTTTGCTTGTATTCAATACTTTGGGACAGTTGGATATGCAGGTAATGTCCAGTAATGGACTACAGGTTCCAACTAAGAATTAGTATGGTTAATTCAGGCTACTAATAGCAGGAAGTAATTCTAATTGATTAGTGGTATTTTTTTTTTTGACAGGCAGAGTGGACAGTGAGAGAGATACAGAGAGAAAGGTCTTCCTTTGCCATTGGTTCACCCTCCAATGGCCACTGCGGCCAGCGCACTGCGGCCGGCGAACTGCACTGATCTGAAGGCTGGAGTCAGGTGCTTATCCTGGTCTCCCATGGGGTGCAGGGCCCAAGATTAGTGGCAATTTTTAAAAAGGCAGTTAAAGATTTTAAAAAGCTTTATTGAAGCTGTTTTGTTATTCACTCCTGTAATGCATGATATATGTTATAAGTGTGTATATATTGTATGTCTACATGGGGAAATTTATTGAGTTATATTATAATTGACTTACACTTGTGTTATATATTCAAGAAATAGTTTCAACTATATATATATATATATATATATATACTGTTAAAATTTATAGAAAGTATTGAACCATTTTGTAAATGTTTTCATAAATTATTTAACAGTTAAAATTGTTTGCTAAGTTTTCACGTGATATTAAGTTACTAAGAGTAAGCAATCTGGGTAGCCTGACTAATTCCCCCGTTTCTCTGTTCTCTTCAAGGTAGGAATCTGATTCTGTTCTGAAGGGCTCCCCATCAGGATGTATAGTCTGATCTTTAAGCTTTATAAAAAGGATGGCTAGCAATTTTCTGTAATAATATCCTGGCCACATATAGAAGAAATTTTGATTTTACAGCTAGATTTATTTTGCCATGAACACAGTAAACATTTAAAACCTTCCTGTTCAAACCAATCTAAGAGAGAGAGGATCTTAATAATTACTTCAAAATGCATGACAGTTTAGATAAGATGGTCTTAATGTTTGATCTTTTTTTTTTTTTTTTGACAGGCAGAGTGGACAGTGAGAGAGAGAGACAGAGAGAAAGGTCTTCCCTTGCCGTTGGTTCACCCTCCAATGGCCGCCACAGCCGGCGTGCTGCGGCCGGCGCACCGCACTGATCCGATGGCAGGAGCCAGGAGCCAGGTGCTTTTCCTGGTCTCCCATGGGGTGCAGGGCCCAAGGACTTGGGCCATTCTCCACTGCACTCCCTGGCCACAGCAGAGAGCTGGCCTGGAAGAGGGGCAACCGGGACAGAATCTGGCGCCCCAACCAGGACTAGAACCCAGTGTGCCAGCGCCGCTAGGTGGAGGATTAGCCAGTGAGCCGCGGTGCCGGCTTAATGTTTAATCTTATCTAGAGGGACATACCTTTCCTTATGGGCATAATCTTATCTTTCTTTTTTTCATTTTTATTTTTTTAAAGGTTTATTTTTATTTTATTTATCTGAAAGAATTACAAAGAGAGAGAAGTCTTTCATCTGCTGGTTCACTCTGCAAATGGCCACATGAGCAGAACTATTCCAAATCCAGGAGCAGAGCTTCTTCCTAGTTCTCCCACATGGATCCAGGGGCCCAAGGAGTTGTGCCATCCTCTGCTGCTTTCCCAGGTGCATTAGCAGGGAGCTGGATCAAAAGTGAAGCATCTGGGACTTGAACTGGCATCCATATGGTGAGCCAGCACTGCATGCTGTGGCTTTAACCTGTTGTGCCACAGTACCAGCCCCAGAAAACACTGTGATAACATGCCTGTGACCACAGATTTCTAGCTCTGGCCACCAAGGATTAGGGATGGGATTGAGCACCCCCTTGGCTGACCTTCCTGAAGGCTGCCTCTATAGTCTACTTTAACAGAGACTAGGAGGAAGAAGAGTTATTTAGGCAGCCAATGTACAGGAGCAATGTAAGGATAGATGGCAGGCCAATTAATGGCTGCCTTACATAGGAATCTTCCACCAAGGAGACCCAACAAAGTCGGTCTACCTCAAATGGCACTGATAGGCAATATGAGCAATCTGGGCATTGGGCAAGCAGCAGTCATGCTAGAAGATGGCTCCTGAAGGGGTCTGACAACTCTACCAAGAGCGACACTAGTGGAAATGGAACTGCCCTGGAGGTTGAAGGACTCCAGGGTCAGAGCTGCAGACCCTGTTGGCCATCCCTAAACTGAAAAAGCCCTTCACTCTTCCCAACTTCCAAAGTAACCAGCATGGGTGAAGGGATAACCTAGGATCAGTAACATTGCAGGTAGAGCTCTAAATTTCTTTTAAAGATGTCACCTATTAAAACTAATCTGTTCAGGCCAGCTCTCCTCCCAGGCCAGATGGGTAATGGAAGTCAACAGGGTGTCTTCCCTAAGGAGGTTCCCACCTCATTTATGATGTCACTTCCAGTACCCCATGTGAAAAGATAGATAGGTCTGGGCCTCACTTATACCTGGCCAGGAGTTAACATCAACCTGATAATTATCAAGCCCTTCTTGTCAGTTTCCTTTTATCTCTCAGTGGGAAAACTCCCTCTTGGTTTGGACAGCACCTTTCTTAGATACTCTAATACTGACTGTTTTGGTCTCTGTGTATCTAATTTGCTTATTAGATTTATTTTCTCCAGACTTAAGCAGAAAAATTCTAGATGGCCATGCACATGAAACCTTGAATGGAGACAGTTTCTGTGAGCTGGCACTGCAACCCCCTTGAAAGGCCAGCTTCTGCTGGATTGCTGTCTTGATCACAGTTCCCTACTTCACCCCTATTCAGCTGGAAGAAAGCAGAACAGTCTTCGCCTTAGCCCCTGACAGCAGCCAGGGTTCCATAAACAGAGGGAGGAAATGAGGGGCCCCAGGACTAGAAGCAGGCCAGACTAACTACCCACAGCTCCTTAACTGCACATACACAGTAAACAAAACAGGAACACTCAGGCGTACATCTGTCTTCACATTAACTGGGCAGGACTCTTTTGCTCTCCTGTATCCCTCTTTGTTCTCATTTTGGCCATCTTTCCCACCATGGGCAATGTTTCTAATTTCTCCTTTTATCCTCATAATCATAATGCTTCCATTATTACCATGTACAATTAACATATTTCAAAAGTCTTTATAGGAGCATATGACTACTATATCCCCAGTGATTATGCAGGAAAAACCCAAGACTGCTCTTCAATCAATCCAACCCAGAGTATATGTCAATGGTTCATATCAGCAAGAAGTAGCCAGAAAGCAACTGGCACCCCATGTCCTTATCTATACTCAGGGTCAGGACTGATGGAACAAGGACATAAGCCTCAGTCATTTCAGGTTCTTTTTACCCCTTCTGTTTTCTTTCTTTCTTTCTTCCTTTCCTTTCCTTTCCTTTCCTTTCCTTTCCTTTCCTTTCCTTTCCTTTCCTTTCCTTTCCTTTCCTTTCCTTTCCCCTTCCTTCCTTCCTTCCTTCCTTCCTTCCTTCCTGTTTTCCTTCCTTCCTTCCTTTCAATATTTATTTTTAATTTGAAAGAGTTACACAGAGAGAAGGAGAGGCAGAGAGAGTGAGCAAAAGAAGTCTTCCATCTGCTGCTTCACTTCTCAAATGTCTGCAATGGCCAGAGCTGAGCTGATCTGAAGCCAGGAGCCAGGAGCATCTTCTGGGTCTCCCACAAAGGTGCAGGGGCCCAAGGACTTGGGCCATCTTCTAGTGTTTTCTCTGGCCACAGCAGAGAGCTGGATCAGAAGAGAAGCAGCCAGAACTCAAATTGGTACCAGTAGGGATGCTGACACTACAGGCTGGGTTTTAACCTGCTGTGCCACAGTGTCGGCCCCACAAAATTAGTTTTCTGAATAAGTTGTTTCTTTTTTAATTAAGCAATAGATAATTAAATTTCACCATCCAAAAATCACAGACTC